>NW_025813699.1:0-357459 GCF_021917145.1 Hypomesus transpacificus | reverse complement strand
CACTCTGATCTGCCATAACCAATCGCTAGCGTTCGCCTTAGCCAATTCCTTCACCACTACTGTAACAGAGCTAGCTGCCGTAGCTGGAAAATCTAACTTTTCCCGAACCTTGTGGGGAGGAGGGCCATAACATCATGGCCACCAACAAAACTCAGCAAAACTTGTTCTTGCTCCGGCTTTAGCTGTTGGATATTCGGCAGCGTTGCCACAATGGACCGAATGGCTTCGCTCGCATCTTTCTCCGCCGCCATTACGGAACTACAACACAAACTAGCGCACAACATCATCGTCATCGTTCTCAGCCACTCCCTCTGTTCGCTGATTGGCCGGTTAAAAAGTAACCAAAGCAAAATCTGACTTACCTACTGAACGGCCAGACCGAGTACAGAAGCAAAATCCAAATTGAGCGGAAGTACGTAGGTCGGCAGAGCCAGGATACCTTCCCTCAGCCAGGGTATTGAAAATGGGTCGTGGATGGGTATTCCAGCATGACAGTGACCCAAAACACACAGCCAAGACAATAAAGTAGTGGCTCAAGAAGAAGAACATTAAGGTCTCCAGACCTTAAATATCTGCCGGGTATGAGTCTTTGGATCATTTTTCATGTGACCTGCATAGGCTATACTGCCTAGCTAGAGGAAACAGAAATGATTCGTTCATTTCGACTGGGTCTTCGGGTATGAGTCTTTGGATCATTTTTCATGTGACTTGCATAGGCTCAGAAGAGCAAAAAGAACGTATTTGTTTACTTCATTCACTTTTGCGTGACTAGGTTTAATAAGACGTGAATGATATTTGTTCACAAGTGATAATTACAGAGCTGCTAACTCTCACGGTTTCGCCGTGTGACACACGCATTTCAACCATTACTTACGCTCTCACGCCACACCTTGTATATCTCACGCTGAAAAGGCAATGCCAAACAAGTAGCCAATCCAATGTTGTAAACATTAACGGACGAAGCGCAGGTTACGGAGTGAAGCAACATTGACGCGCAAACAGCCGTGTAAACTCGCATTGTCTCTCCCCCCACTCCATGGCGAGAGTTACATTGAGGGGGGGAGGGGGGGGGGGAGTGAAGCTAGCGAAAGCTCGCCTCGGGGAGGGGGGGTGGTGGTGAAGCTCGCGAAAGCTCGCCCCTCGGACCAAATCTCACGCCAAGGTTTTGGAAAAAGTTGGCAGCCCTGTAATTATAGGTTTTATTATTGTTACTTTTTTTTTTCTCGGCTACGAGAAAATGAACGAATCGCTCTTAGACTACTCGTTACTCCCAAGTCATACTAATGATTCGTTAAAAATGAACGAATCGTTCGCGAACGACACATCACTAGCAACCATATTGAAATAACATATCCCAAGTCAATCCTTTTTTGTGTAGTAATTGTGTTTAGAGGACCATGAGAAATTCGGTCCCAAACTCAAGTCCTGTTGTAGCCTACATCACAGCAGGGGGGGTTGTGGTGAAGCTCGCGAAAGCTCGCCCCTCGCACCAAATCTCACGCCAAGGTTTTGGAAAAAATTGGCAGCCCTGTAATTATAGGTTTTATAAATGTAACTTTTTTTTTTCTCGGCTACGAGAAAATGAACGAATCGCTCTTAGACTACTCGTTACTCCCAAGTCATACTAATGATTCGTTAAAAATGAACGAATCGTTCACGAACGACACATCACTAGCAACCATATTGAAATAACATATCCCAAGTCAATCCTTTTTTGTGTAGTAATTGTGTTAAAAGGACCATGAGAAATTCGGTCCCAAACTCAAGTCCTGCTGTTGTAGCCTACATCACAGCAGCAGTTGTGCAGTTCCTTTTCCATCTCTCTACTACCGTCGGTTTAGTAAATCGAAAAAAAAATAGTATCTGTTACGTTTCCCGTCTGGCCGCACTCAAGCTGCTACTGATCTCAAACATAACTAAAAGTCAATGATGACGCCCCATCTTAACACCATTGGTTCAGACAGCCATGGATAGTTGTATGTAAAAAAGCGCGTGAAGGGATTGGATAGTCTGCTTTTCCATCACAAATGGGGCTCTGTAGGATGGGCATGGCGTGCAGCTGCTGAGCATTTGAGCAAGAAATGGAAATACGTGCAACAGAAGGAACTGGCCCGGGCATCGGAGGGGAATACAGTTTTGCCAATGAAGAAATTATTAAATTAACCTATCGTTAAGATTTTTATACCGAGATGTTGCGTCTCACGCGGAAACGTTGGACTATATGCACTATAAGCATCCTTCTGATTTTCTACAAGACGAAAGAAATAACTAGAAGTGAAGAACACCAGGAAGCTCCACTCAATGGGTACGATACGTTCTTTTGCCATTATACGGCCAATAGAACACACACAGGTAGCCTATTATTCCACCATGCGGCAGTACCTCTCTAGTCTACCATAGACATCTCGAAGACAACCAATTTACTGTTTTTGTTTTTAAGAATTACTTTGTATCTATGTAATGTCTTGCTTGTAATGTCTTACTTTTACTTTTCTGTTATGGTCCAGTAAGTACATGGCAATTGTATTGAGATGGGTGCTTATTTTCCTTTGTTTGGACAGAACAGGCAATCACTGTCACATTGATATTTAGTCGCAATTGGCGGTATTAATAGTTAATTTTTTGCCAGGTGCGTGTTAGCTACATAATCACACATTAAATGTTGGTATGTGCATTTTTGTGGGGGAGTTTCGAAATTATCTCCCTCCCTGAATGTGCTTCTATGTCAATGAGACCGTGTCTCCTTCAAGAGCCGCCAGGCATACAAACTGGGGCTATATCTTAGTCAAAACCACATGGAAAAATTGGTCTCAGCGTACTGTTTTCTACATCCACAGGCCTACTAGCTATATACAATTTAAGAGACAGTACTTAAAGTTCAATAGTCAAGTAATTGCAAATTCTAAATAGCTGATTTGTTAAAATAGTTTGTAGCTACAATTAGAACACGTGAGATCCAAAGACTAGAATTTCTGTCCCGCGTCACACTTTCAAGGAACATCTAAAAGAGATCTTGTATGAACAAGTTGAATGAGATCCTCCAGAACATTCAAACTGATGTTCCAGTTGAGAGGTTCCCATGAATGAAATGCAGTATCAGTGTAAAAAGTTAGATTTTTTGCATTAGGTGCCAGTTGTGATGGTGACAATTGCTCAAACATTTGGTTGTTTTTGCACTAGGGGATGAAAGACAGGAAGGTGTTGAGGCATGTGTCTATGTATCTGTCTGGTAACAGTCAAAGTAGCATTTTGAGACTTAAGGCCTGTGGTTTCCCCTTTAGCACTCATCAGCATTTTAGCAAAGTAGGTAAAACAAACAGGAAGAAATCATTTTTAAGCAGAGTAGTTCTGGCTTGCATTATCTAGACATATGAAATTCTTCCATTACAATAATATAAATATATTTCACTTAAAGTAGTCCATACAATGTTTTAATCTAAAAGACAGTTTTATTCCGTCAGACGTTTAGCAAGTTTAATAAAGCAGAACAAGACCTCCAGTATTTGTGTTGTTCAGACAATGGGGTATTTCCTCTCATGAACTGTACACATCTGCTGAAGTACTTCACAAGAGATTTTTACCTAAAAATAATTATTGCTCACCAAATGTCTTCTGACATTTGCTATCAAGCTGCAGAAGCTATGGATCACATGTTTAATCTTTGTGATAACACTTAGAACAGACAGGCTGAGGCAGAGGCAAAGCATTGGTTGGCGTGTCGGGACAAGGATGAGGAGTTGAAGAAAAACACAAAAGTTAGGTTAATGGTGTCCATTAACAACTCCAACTACCAAATACATATGTTAAAAGTTTTGTTATACTGGGTGACTATGTAAGGAATTGAATTCCCCTCTCCAGAATGTTCATGTGAAAATTAAGCATTTGAATTACAACTGAGCATGCCAAGACTCCAAGTGTAGCTCAAACAAGGACAAAAGACCGCAAGACACCAGTGGAATAAAAGCAGTTGAAATCAACTGTGGCAGTCTTTTAAAGAATACACAAAAACAATTAAACGATGAAGCAGGACGAAAGATTCCACAGAACCAATTTTGACATAGAATGAGGGTACTACTCATTTGATGCTAGTAAATTCTGTCATAACCAATACCTTAATAATGATCATCAAACCATAAAAATTAATGGAATTAGATTGTTTGAGAAGTGCTTATTTTAGCACTACTAACGCATGTGAAATTGCATACAAAAATACGGTTATTGTTGAAAATGAGCTGTGTTGAACTTGCCTCAAGAGTTGCTTGGGACTGGACCGTTTATGTAATTTGTATTGAGTACACTTAAAAACGGTTTATATTTCAAAAAGGTCAAAGTGTTTCAGATAAGGTTTTGCTAAATAACACAGACTTGACAACTCTTCTTTTCTCCTCCCACAATTCTCAGGGAGAGTGAATTTAGCACTTTCAGACTGATGGTTAACGGCTCAGAGAAAGGCTTCAACAGGAGAGTGCCTTCCTTTCCCCAGCACTCCGTTGAAGGATGGCGAGTCAATTCATCGCTAGTCGTCATGATAAGGTGAGTATGCCCCTTTGGTGTAATTGATGTTGGATTTGAGTGGGTCGCATTGGCAAAGGTAAATGCCTTTTGTAGCAGGTTGGAGAGCAGTGTGTTCCCAACCCCATGGGCCTAAAATAACCCACCTCATTCATTAACCCTGTCTATAGCAATACTTGTCATAAACTGTACATAGCCGGGATCTCTTGAGGTGAGTGGGATGACACATTGCCAGGGTCAATTTAATACTTTTTTGCTTTCATATACACAATATTATGTAGATTAGGCACTGAACCACTGAAAGTACACATGTACAACCTTGACTAAACATAGGCTTTTTTGTTACATTTAATAATACATCAGCAAAATATTGAGACAAGTCAATGGGCTTGATTAAAACAATCGTGGGGGGGGTCTCACAAACCTATAAGCCATATGTTAATAGTGTGAAGAGTGAGTACCATTTGATGTAAATCACAAATGGAAAGTCACACTGGCATACTCCACAATACTTACATTTACATGTACATTTATTCATTTAGCAGACGCTTTTATCCAAAGCGACTTCCAAGAGAGAGCTTCACAAAGTGCATAGGTCACTGATAATAACAACAAGATAGCCCCACAGCATTGCGGGTAGTCAAAAACAAGAAGTACATATTGTGAACAACCAAAAAATAGTGCTAAAGGGAAGAAACCATAAGAGCATGTAGTTAAACAAGTTAAAAATTACACAACATTAATCTGTGTAAGTGCAGGTGTACCTGTAGGAAAGCAATAAAAATAGGATTAACTAGAAAAAGAATACAACAGTTTAAATCAGCTACCACTAACCAACAAGAGCAACAGTCTAAGCAAGAGTCATTGTGAACCTTGAGGAAACTAGCGTTGGGTTCAGCAAACCATTCCTAAGTACCATTGTACTCCCGGAACAAGTGTGTCTTGAGCCTTCTCTTGAAGGTGGAGAGACAGTCCGTGTCTCTGATGGAGGTGGGGAGTTGATTCCACCACTGGGGTGCCAGGCAGGAGAAGAGCTTGTGCTAGGACCGGGCGGTCTTGAGAGGTGGGACCACCAGGCGGTTGTCTGAAGAAGACCGTAGGTGGCGGGTGGGGGTGTAAGGCTGCAGGAGAGACTTGATGTAGTCGGGCGCAGTCCCGTTCACTGCTCGGAAGGTCAGTACCAGGGTCTTGAATCTGATGCGGGCCGTTATGGGTAGCCAGTGGAGGGAGATGAGGAGCGGGGTAACGTGGGAGCGTCTGGGTAGATTGTAGACCAGACGGGCCGCTGCGTTCTGAATCCTCTGAAGAGGGCGGGTTGCGCATGATGGGAGACCGGCGAGCAGCGAGTTGCAGTAGTCCAACTTGGAGAGGACAAGTGCTTGGACAAGCAGCTGGGTGGAGTGCTCAGACAGGTATCTCCTGATCTTCCGGATGTTGTAGAGGGTGAATCTACACGACCGGGAGACCGCAGCAATGTGGGCCGTGAGGGAGAGCTCGTCATCCATGGTAACCCCAAGGTTCCTGGCAGAGGATGAGGGGGTCACCGTCGCAGATTCCAGGGTGATTGAGAAGTCATGGGAGATGGAGGGTTTGGCCGGGATGATGAGAAGTTCCGTTTTGGCAAGGTTCAGCTGGAGGTGGTGCTCAGTCATCCAGGCGGAGATGTCTGCGAGGCAGGCCTCAATCCTAGCTGAGATCCCCGGATCGGTCGGAGGGAATGACAGGTACAGCTGCGTGTCGTCAGCGTAGCAGTGGTAGGAGAAGCCATGGGAGGTGATGATTGGTCCAAGTGAGGTGGTGTACAGAGAGAAGAGGAGGGGACCAAGGACGGAGCCCTGTGGGACACCAGTGGAGAGCTGGAGGGGCCTGACAGTTTGCCTCCCCAGGAGACCTGGTAGGATCTTCCCGACAGGTAGGATGAGATCCACTGGAGTGCAGTGCCAGTGATGCCCATCTCAGAAAGTCTGGAGAGCAGGATCTGGTGGTTAACCGTATCAAACGCCGCAGAAAGGTCCAGCAGAATGATGACGGATGACCTGGAAGCCGCTCTGGCAGACTGGAGGGCAGTGGTGACTGAAAGGAGGGCAGTCTCTGTGGAGTGGCCGGTCTTGAAGCCCGATTGGTTGGGGTCGAGCAGGTTGTTCTGAGAAAGGAAGTTAGACAGTTGGTTAGATACAACACGTTCAATTGTTTTAGAAAAGAAGGGCAACAATGATACCGGTCTGTAGTTCTGGAGGACGGCAGGGTTAAGGGAGGGTTTTTTGAGTAAAGGGGTAACTCTGGCCTGTTTGAAGGCAGAGGGGAAGGTGCCAGAGGTAAGAGGAGTTTAGAACATGGAGCAGAAAAGTTATGATAGAGGGGGAGATGGTTTGAAAGAGAGGGGAGGGGACAGGATCAAGGGGACAGGAGGTGGGGCGATGAGAGAGAATGAGGTCAGAGAGCTCTGCCTCGGACAGGGGAGAGAAGGAGTTTAGACATTTAGTTGGGTCAGTAATGGAGGGTGAGGGGGTAGGAAGGGTGGGTTTAGGGAACCGACTGCTAATGTCGGCGACTTTTTTCTCAAAGAAGGAGGAGAAGTCGTCTGCTGTCAGGGTGGAGGGAGGGGGTGGGGGAGGTGGGTTAAGAAGGGTGGAGAAGGTAGAGAAAAGTTTGTGGGGGTTTGAAGCGGAGTTAAATTTGTTAAGGAAGTAGAGGGTTTTGGCACCAGTTATGTGAGAAGAGAAGGATTTGAGGAGGGAGTGATACTTATCAAGGTCCAGACCGTCTTTGGACTTGCGCCATCTCCTCTCAGCTGCTCGAAGGGTGGACCGTTCTTCACGAATAACATCCGTAAGCCACGGGCAGGGGGGAGAAGATCGTGCAGGCCTGGTAGACAGGGGACAGAGAGAGTCAAGTGATGCAGTTAAAGTGGTTTGCAAGGTGTCGGTGGCAGTGTTAGTGGGGTGGGACGAGAACTCGTCAATGGGAGGGAGGGAGGATGTTACAATAGAGGAGAAGTGGGAGGGGGATAGGGAGCGGAGGTTGCGCCGGAAAGTTACGGGGGGAGGGGAGAGAGGAGGGGTTGGAGGGAGAGAGACAGAGAATTGGATAAAGTAGTGATCAGAGATGTGCAGTGGGGTTACAGAGGTTAAGTCAGTGATACAGTTACGTGTCAGGACGAGGTCTAGCTGTTTGCCTGCCTTGTGGGTCGCCGGTGTGCTCAGCAGCGTCAGGTCGAAGGAGGTCAGGAGAGACAAGAAGTCGACAGCCTGCGTTCCTTGGAGGTGGATGTTGAAGTCCCCCAGGACTATCAGGGGGGTTCCATCATCCGGGAGGACGCTGAGGAGCATGTCCAGCTCCTCCACAAAGTCGGCTAGCGGTCCTGGTGGGCGATAAAGAACAATTAAGCATGCTTTGATAGGATTAGTTAGCATCACATAATGGTGTTCAAATTATTTGGCAGTAACAGAGAGTGGTGTGGATGTGTATTTAATATGTGGGGAAAGAAGCAAGCCTGTCCCACCACCCCGCCCGGTTGAGCGGGGTGAGTGAGTGAAGGAGTGGTTGACGGAGAGAGCAGCTGGAGTTGCAGTGTTCTCTGGGCGGATCCATGTCTCAGTCAGTGCAAGGGCATGAAGAGAAGCATGGGATGCAAACGCCGGGATGAAGTCTGCCTTGTTCACAGCAGACTGGCAGTTCCAGAGCCCTAAGGAAAGAGTGGGGGCAGGTGGAGAAGAACTGGATAGGTAGTGAAGGTTAGAAGTTGACCGAATATACTTTGTGACATATCTACGTCTACGGGTAGTGTAATGAACAGGAATGCTAAGGAAACACAAGCTAGCTATGAACAGATACTAGGTAGAATATAATCTAAATATGAATATAAATAGGTTGATACTTATCAGAAGAGGTGATCCGCCTCGTCGGCCTTCCTCGGTGGACTCCGCAGGTAGACTCCTTTGTCTTTGTTCGACTGAGTCTTCGTGCGACAAGGCTGGCAGACGAGGCTGCCTCTGTAATGCTAACCGCCTTAAATATGCTAATGCACAGATACAACGCCCCCAATTACTGCCAAACAAAAGAATACCCTGAGTACCCTGAAACCAAAAATGACTCACTGGGTAGCTACTCCTTGACCAGTTTCAACTGGTTATCTAACTGCTGACCCTTCGGCTCTGCCCAAGAGACTAACTTTTAGCTAAACTCAATAATATACTAGTCTTGATCACTCGCAGTCAGTGCGGCGCTCTCGAAGTTCTCTTCAGAATGACGCTATACGCTCTCAGCTGATTCCAGGCGGCTTCGGCTTTAAACCAAATTCTACAACGCCCCCAATTACTGCCAAACAAAAGAATACCCTGAGTACCCTGAAACCGAAAATGACTCACTGGCTAGCTACTCCTTGACAAATTTCAACTGGTTATCTAACTGCTGACCCTTCGGCTCTGCCCAAGAGACTAACTTTTAGCTAAACTCAATAATATACTAGTCTTGATCACTCGCAGTCAGTGCAGCGCTCTCGAAGTTCTCTTCAGTATGACGCTATACGCTCTCAGCTGATTCCAGGCGGCTTCGGCTTTAAACCAAATTCTACAACGCCCCCAATTACTGCCAAACAAAAGAATACCCTGAGTACCCTGAAACCGAAAATGACTCACTGGCTAGCTACTCCTTGACAAATTTCAACTGGTTATCTAACTGCTGACCCTTCGGCTCTGCCCAAGAGACTAACTTTTAGCTAAACTCAATAATATACTAGTCTTGATCACTCGCAGTCAGTGCGGCGCTCTCGAAGTTCTCTTCAGTATGACGCTATACGCTCTCAGCTGATTCCAGGCGACTTCGGCTTTTAAACCAAATTCTACAACGCCCCCAATTACTGCCAAACAAAAGAATATCCTGAGTACCCTGAAACCGAAAATGACTCACTGGCTAGCTACTCCTTGACCAGTTTCAACTGGTTATCTAACTGCTGACCCTTCTGCTCTGCCCAAGAGACTAACTTTTAGCTAAACTCAATAATATACTAGTCTTGATCACTCGCAGTCAATGCAGCGCTCTCGAAGTTCTCTTCAGTATGACGCTATACGCTCTCAGCTGATTCCAGGCAACTTCGGCTTTTAAACCAAATTCTACAACGCCCCCAATTACTGCCAAACAAAAGAATATCCTGAGTACCCTGAAACCGAAAATGACTCACTGGCTAGCTACTCCTTGACCAGTTTCAACTGGTTATCTAACTACTGACCCTTCTGCTCTGCCCAAGAGACTAACTTTTAGCTAAACTCAATAATATACTAGTCTTGATTACTCGCAGTCAATGCAGCGCTCTCGAAGTTCTATTCAGTATGACGCTATACGCTCTACTTCTAAATCAAAGTGCAATTCATAATTTTCACTTCAGCCCAAAGATATAGTTCCTCTGTTTCTCTCGATCCTGTCCAATTACACAGACAAGTGTGTGTCTCTGGTGAGGTCACTCCACTGACCTCTATCAGGGACACACCTAATAGGGTCTTGACATTACAGCTCATACTGGTGTGCCTCGTTTTGTAGTGAGGAGACTTCATTTTTGGTTGAGGAAATGTGCTCTGTATGCTAAGAATAGCAGCCTGCCCCTTCGTTCCTCTCTTGTCTAGGGAATTTTCTAAGTAGGGCTGCAGTATAATACTCCTTGGAGAAAGATGTCAGAATGCTCAAACAGCCAAACGTCATTACACAAACCTTTTGCTAATTTAGCCTTTTCAGGAATTTGTTTTGATGCAGTTTTGTTTGTCATACTGACAGAACCAATACAAAAATTGCTATTTGACTCACTTTGAGTAATGTACGCGACATGGTGAAGCACTGATACAGCATTTATTCTGTTTCAAATACCATGGCGACAGGTTCTTTGAATAATCAGTGTAATCTCGCTTTAGACTTCTGCTTAGCATTGATGCTGCAAATGTTGTTTTTCTCAGCGTATTTGAATGTTTTAACAGGAGAGTTTGAATGAAACTAATTACTATTAAATTTGACTGCAGATTTAGAATCCAATGTGTTAGCATTTTGAGAAAGGATGAGAGGTTCTATCAATCCTGCATCAAAAAGACTTTCAAATCCTCTTCTTCTTCTGAGCACTAGAAACAATTGTCTTTACTTTCCTTTAAAAGTTCTCAGGGCTCAAAAATTAACATATACTAAAGGGATTTTACTCTAAACAAGCTACAATGCTTAAAGTGCCCCCATATTTTTATATTTTGTTGTTGTAAACAAAATGTATTATACATGTTTATTTTTTTCTTTATTAAGATACACCTCATAATGATGACTTGAAAATATGTTTTAATCTGTAAATATAAAATGTATTTAGGTATTCAAACCCTCTTGTCAGTACTTTGTAAAAGCACTATGCCTCTTCCACCTGCACATTTGGTTTTGGGAAGTTTCAGTTCCGGAATCAAGATTACATAGGGGACCATTGCTAAACTCCGATCTTCAGGGGCCTCATGTATAAACGTTGCGTACGCACAAAAAGCTTGCGTACGCTGGTTTTCACGCACACTTTGTGATGTATAAAGATTTACTTGAGGTGAGAATGTTCGGGCCGTCACGGAAAATTTTGAGCAGACGTGAGAATGTGCGGACCGTCCTCAAAGTCTTGTCTGGCTCTGTAACATGGCGTATTCTAACTGAAAAGTGGCAAAACTCACCAAACATTACAAAATAAAGTTTCCACTACTACGTTTATGATGTTGACTATTCAAAAAACATAAAAATAAATGTTTGATCATTAACGTGGATGATCACATCAAAATGCCAAAACCCAAAACGGGAAATGCTATATAGCCTTCTGTTTAATCCGCCACCCCTTAATAACTTCTGTTAAACTTGAGGGTATCAAACGAAAGACAAAATCACTTAGGAAATGCATGTCACCCTAACCCTATAGCTGCCATGCTGTTACGATGTGCCACCACTTGTTTCTTCATTTAAAGCAGAGGTCTTCAACCCTGGTCTTCAGGGACCCCCTGTCCTGCAAGTTTGAGATGTTTCCCTGCTCCAACATACCCGATTCAAATGAATGGGTCGTTATCAAATCAAATCAAATCAAATTTATTTGTATAGCCCTTTTTACACGCAAGCATGTCACAGAGGGCTTCACATGCGCCCATAGAACTGCCCCTCAACCAACCTAAACCCTCAAGGAAGACAAGGAAAAACTCCCAGAAAAACTCCCACCGGGAGAAAAAATGGAAGAAACCTTGGGAGGAGCAATTCAGAGAGGGATCCCCTCCTCCAGAGACGGTTGGTAAGAGAGAGGAGCAGAACACAAGCTAAACATAGTCATACAGTGTCAATGGGTTTTGAAACACCAAAATCCATTGTTCGGCTTTATAGACGTTGGATGGGACCGGGAAACTCGCTGTTGGCCGTCATGGAGACTGGATTCCGGGTGACGACCTGGTTCAGCGTTGGCAGACCGACGACCAAGCAGGTCCTGACAGCTCAAACCCCCCACACCACAGGGAATGTGTGGGGGGGGGGGACAGAGAGGAGAGCAGGGATTAGAGAATGCCAGGAGCAGCTAACAGTTACAGTCAAAATAGAATGAGATCCCCACCGGTCAAGTTTGGACTAGTGCAGCAATTTAACAGAGCAAAAAGGGTATTTGATGCAGCCCCACACACCAAAACAACGACAGCCCCCCTCAGTTGGAACATGAAATCTGTTCCAGGGGAAAGAACTCTAAAGTAGGTTATACTTATACGAATAAGGATGAAAACAGCCAGTCCCCCGTTATGAGGACCAGGGTTGAAAACCTCTGATTTAAAGTTTTACATCAGACCATTTTTTCTTAATTTCTGCCATGGTCTGGTTCTCTGAACCCACTGCATTTATGGCCCTATAATAATAATAACTGTATTTGTAATGCACTTTACATTTAGCTAAATCTCAAAGTGCTACTGGTTAAAAACAAGAAAGGGCGCAAATAGTAACAGTTTTCCACTCCGCCGTAGACTTTCTTTTGTCGCTAATACCTGATGACAGGCCGCCAAACAGGACACATTTTCTCGCCTCCACTTCTGTTGTCAGAACCTCGATCTCAGTCACTGTGTTTCTTCGAATAAACGCTGCGTCCCTTATTAAATAACGTTCATTTTTGGTGCAGCGTTTATTCGAGGGCAGTTTTTATTCGAAGAAATAAGGTAATTCAGACAAAGAAATTGACTCAGGAGCGCATTTATAGTCCATCTGCATATTTATTTATGGTAAGAGGCAAGGCGGGGTCAATGACTCGTTCACGTGCAGTCAATCCCACATTGATTGTGATTTATAAAGGAAAGGTGCGCGGGATCTGGCGAACGACCGGTTTTATACATGTGAATATTTCTGTGCGTAGGTACATTTTTATCTTCTGGTTGACACATGACATGTCCATGACAGCTATCCGATGTCATTTCTGCTGCTGTGTCAGCTCATCTGTTGATTGTGTGCTGATACATCAGAGATTTGCTCTCCTCAGCATGGGCGGAGTGGCTTCTGTGGCTTCAGCCCTGAGGGGCCTCATTTACTAACAGGATTGCGCCCATTGCAGGCGCAAATAAGCAATTTCTCCCGTCTTTTAACGGCGCTCTAATTGACACTAAAGGGCGGAGTAAGGCACTGATTGCCCGACGAGTATCTGGTTTGATAAATACCACGCAAAATGCGGAAATACACCGTGCGCTATTTACGGTTGGGCAAAGGCACAGATTAAGCTGCGGTCACGATGTTAGTAAATGAGGCCCTGAATGTTTTCTCAAAAGCTCCGGAATATTTTGGGTGAAAATGAGCGTTGTCATTTTCAGCAAAAAAATGTGTCCAAGGTAATGTTTATTTTACATAAAGCTCAATAAACGATTTTGTGCAAAAAGTAATGTCAAAATATGATCTTTGCGCTTACCGCACTCACATTAATTGTGGAATTCTATATCTAGTATCACGTCCTAGGTTGGGGCTAAGCCCCGAATGTTTAAACGTCTGGCTCTGCGCCTTCTCCTCGGTTTGATGAGTTTTGTTGCTGGGAGACACTATAGGGCTTTGACTGGACTACACAACAAGATTGAGAGGGTTGTCTCAAAACTACTCTGTTATCTCGGCTGTGTGCATCAGATTTTTGTCATGCTGACAGTTTAATCTTTTGAGGTTTGAGGTGTTTTGGAACAGGTTTTCTTCAATGATTTCTCTATATTTAGCTCCACTAATAACGTATTCAATCCTGACCAGTACCTGCCACTGAGAAACATACCCACATGTGCCTCACAATAGGGATGGTATTGACCAGCTGATAAAAGGTACCTGGGTTCTGGTAGGCGTAACGCTTGACTTTCATGCCAGTGAGTGCCACATGTGTACGTTTCCTTTGATCATCTTTGAAATGTCTCTAGGACAAGTAACTGAGCTCAACTTGGAGTGTCATAGCAAAGGCTCTGAAAACCTTTTCTTTTTTCATGTGCCGTTATAAGGTATTGTATGTAGATTGATCTAAATATTTAAATTAGATTTACCACAAACTAAATGTGAAAAGCAAGACTTGAATAGCCTACTTTAAGGGTATAATGTATAATGAATAAACATAGTTTAGCTGTTAAATGTGGAATATTTTGTTAAGATATGCATTACAGGGTTTCCCGCAGCACTTTGCAGTCAAGGCGGCCGCCTTGACAACACGCGCCTGCCACTTTAAATACGTTGTAAACATCTTGTATTTATCCGCCGTATTACTCTATCCAGTTCTCTCCCTTTCATTCCAACGGCAGTCTCCCTTCTCTGCAGAACTTTGTTTTTTGACCCTAACTATTACCCCACCCCCCCCCACCCGGTCCGCCAGCAAACCTCACCCTACCACCTTGACTAACATTTTCTGTGGGAAACCCTGCATTGGTAAAACATGAAGATCAAAAGATGTAGAAGATAACTCTGGTCACGAATCTGCTTTTTGTGCAATTTTTACAGGAAGGATATTCTTCGTTTCCTGGATGCAGAGAGGGATGTTTCTGTAGTGAAGAGCAGTTTCAAACCTGGGGACACCATACATTATGTCCTTGACAGACGTCGGACGCTGAACGTCTCACAAACACTGCACAGCTTGCTACCCGAAGTCTCACCGCTCAAAAACAAGCGATTTAATACTTGTGCCGTGGTAGGCAACTCTGGTGTTCTTCTCAACAGCAGTTGCGGGAAGGAAATTGACAGCCATGATTTTGTCATACGGTACTTCTTCTTTTTCAACTATTACTGTATTTAGTTGCTGTATTTACGTTTAGTGATTTTATCAGACTTTTATTCAGACCAACATACAAATAGAGCATATAGAAATTACGGCAGAAAATCAAGGTTCAGAAGTGCATAGCTCTCAAAGTATTTTGGTGTTCAGAGTCAAGGATTGATATCCAGGCACAGTGCAAAGTAACTACGTCACAGCTACCAGGCGTTGTGCAACAATAATAAGAATAATATTTCAACTACAATATTACATAGTTCAGTGCAGAATTGGTTTGGTTGTAATCTTAAGTGCTACACAATTTTATGGGTTTATGTCTCTTACAAAGGTGTTACAACAGGATCTCAAATATAAATGTCATAATGTTCATTCGTTGAACAAATGTAAAGCAGAATCACAACTGTTATGAACCACACACCAAAAGTCAGTGGCAGGAAGTTTAAGTCCAAATCTTTTATTGTCAGATGCACAGAACAACACAAGGTCAGACTGGGGACTGAAATTCTTAGGACAAGACATCGCAAAGCAGCTGGCCATAACACGACATACAAGTACTCAGAAAATAGGTTACACCTATGATGAGCTAAAACATAATATAATAGACCTCCTAAATGTACAAAATATGCTCAACCTCTAATACACATAATAACCTATACTAATCTAAAGACAAGTAGGGTACAATTAGTGCAATATTGCTGATAGTGCAACCGGTAGCTGTAAGTGACTAGTGTGAGTGTCGACAGTGTATCAATGTCCATATCTATGTCCCATTCAGAAGCCTGACGGCCCTTAGAAAGAAACTGTAGTCTTTTGCGTGTCCGAGACCGAATGGAAGGAAAGCAATGGATAATTGTAGATTTAATGGGTTAATCGGTCACGGATAAAAAAGACGTTCTTCATGTATGCAATTTTACTATATTTATGTTGAAGTAACTTTGTAGACTCACTGTAAATTGAGTTTGCTTACTTGCTATGAGATGCAGCAAAGGTTTCAAGATTATGCTGTACACCCTAGTAATTGGCAGCTTTTTGCTTTCTTGCCATTTCCCTATAATCCTTTTAATCTATCTCTTCTGCCTGCTCAACTGGCTTTAGATGCAACCTTGCGCCGTTGACTGAGTATGCTGACGACGTGGGCGTGAGGTCTGATTTCACCACTATGAATCCATCGGTCATCCAGCGGGCCTATGGTGGCCTGAAGAATGTCAGTGATGCTGAACGCTTCGTCCAGCGCCTGGGGATGCTTAACAACAGTGTTCTCTGGATTCCCGCCTTCATGGTGAAGGGCGGTGAGAAGCATGTGGAGTGCGTCAATGAGCTTATCGTCAAGCGCAAGCTGAGGGTGAAGACGGCTTACCCGTCCCTCAGACTGGTACATGCAGTCCGCGGGTGAGTTCTGAGGTGTGCATGTTACTTCACAGTACTGTGTACACGTATGAAAAAATCCTATGGATTTGAAAACATACGTACACTATCAATACCCAAACAAGGTTGGTTCTAGAGCACAGTATGAAAGTGGCATAAAGACTTTCTAAACAGCGTTTATATCAAGTTGAAAAACTACGAACATGACCTCTGTTTTGTTCATGTAAAGAAACATTTTGCACAACCCTGCAAATAAAGTATGAACACTCAAAGGGAGTGTTATGGAGAGTCAAACCAATGTGCATACATACTGAATTTGGGGTAGCCAGGGGAGAGGGTTATTGCACTCCAATCAAATGGGTAGGAGTTTGTGCGTGGAGGGTCACTAGCTACCTGCTGTGTTCCTCCACAATGGCACCAGCCCAGCATGGGAGAGAGGACAACCCTGTGATTATATCTCCCGCATTTAGCCAGCTGTTCCCTGTGCTTGCCCAATGTGCACCATTTCTGTTGGAGTACGCTCACACAAGTTTAGCAGTATACATAAAGTATACAAAATTCCTCTGAAGAAGCTAGTATGAAAATATAAAATAACGTTAAGAGATGGTAATGTCTTTCAAATGAGTCTATACTTACATAATGTATTGTACTGTTGATCTGGGATCAGCTGTATAAATGAGATTACATGGGGGGATGAGGGCTGATCCTAGCACTCGTGCTGTGATAGTCCAAGTCATCAAAGACCCTGACTTTGAATTGCTGTCATGATTGTACTGAACACAGATTGAGCATGATGTCATGATCATTTTGGAGGTTGCTTCTAATATAGCCTACATTTAGCTCAAGAATTGTTTTGATTGATTAGTTCATTGGCATTAGTTAATCTTTAGCCCAGCTATGGCACCCTTGGGCACTGGTCTGTCTTTCCCGGGCACCTTCAATGTCCTTGTTGGTTGCCATAGCAGCCAATCACCATGCTTTTTCAATAACATTTAACTGCCTCCCAGCCACAGTGCTAAATATAGTTTGGTTGAAGTGTGATATGGCTTGCAGGTTTACAGTCACTATATATACACATCTTTATTTCCCTGTTTTTTGGGATTTCCCATTACATAACTAAATGTTCTTTCATAGTAACGTGCACAGGAAATAAGTGTATTCCATGTTGGTGTAAGTCCCCCTCAACTAGTCTCGTCACCATCTGAATACTATCGTTCTTTAATTAATGAATTGCTATGAGGCTCACTTAAATTTTCCATTTGTTCTTGATGTCAGTCCTCAGAGAACACAGAATATCAGCCTTAAACTTGAATCTAAACCTTGAGCACAAAAAACTGTCCATTGAATTGCCAGTCTGATTTTCTGTTCCATCCCAAAATAAGACCCTCCGTATTATCCACATGTGATTTTGTTGTTTTGTTTTATTGCCACTACAAATCAGGGGTGTTGGTTTTTATTATACATTCACTTCATTTAACATCCAATTTTTGAAAACGGCATCCTAAGTAGTTAGAAAAAAGCAACAAACAAAAAAAAACACGCCCCTGCAACTAATAAGTTGATGGATGAATGTACTACGTACATACTTTGTATGATAGTGTGCATGTGTGTGTATGCATTTTGTATTGTTGAGCGTATCTTGTGAAACCTCTGCAAAGCATAACTATTCGTTCTTGTTTTCTAGGTACTGGTTGACTAATAAGATCAATATAAAACGACCCAGTACTGGACTGTTAATGTACACATTGGCCACTCGCTTCTGCAATGAGATTCACCTATACGGATTTTGGCCTTTTCCAAGGGACGCAAATGGAAATATGGTGAAGTACCACTACTACGATATGCTGAAATATCGATACTTCTCCAATGCAGGTCCTCACAGGATGCCTCTTGAGTTCAAAACACTGAAAATGCTACACAGCAAAGGCGCCCTGAAGTTAACAACTTCTAAGTGCACACCTTAAAGTGCTCAGACTTCATGTAAAAAAAAAAGTGAGTGTGCCTTTTTAATGAACAATGCTAAGGTACTTAACAGAATGTAATTGGGTTTGTTCAGAATGTGTGAATGTCTGGTTTGGTATTATAAGATTTAAACCAGGAAACCAACCACTTAAAGTTAAGTGTTAAGAGTTATTAAATTGATCACACCTATTAATTCATGGGTCATCTCAGTAGGTGTCTAAGAGACAGCATATGACTAAGTTTGTTCAGTTATTACCTTTTGGATTTGGGGACAAAAAAACGTGCCCACAAATGTAATTCCAAAGATGGATTGCGTTGTTCTTCTTGAACTGGAAACATAGGATTTAGAAGCATCAGGGCAATTCTTTTTTCTTTTTTTTTGTCTAAATGTCATCTTAAATTTTAAACATGGATACAGTTTGTAAGTCATGGCTCTTTCACATGTGTGATTGCCTGGACACACCTTTTCAAAAAACTCCAATGTTAAACTTAACTGAATGTATATTTGCCCAAACCTTTGGGATGAATTGTCATATGTAGCAATTGCAAATCATAAAGTTATACCTTATTAGGAAAATAATACATATCTGAAACATACCGTATTGCTTCAATTTAAACGCTGCAGCGTTTATAAAAATGTTTATTTTTGGTGCTGCGTTTATTCGAGGGCGGCATTTAATTAGTTAGAGAGATTTAGTGAATTGTAGCTGCAGTGCAGCCATAGACAAACAGAGAATAGACAAGGTAATACCCAAAGCCAAGTGTAAAATGGAAGCCGCGATTGTGTCTATAGCCTACTGTGTCGAAATCTGAAGCAGCATGTTGAAACGTTCTTACATTTTAGCTTTCAAACAGAAAGCTGTGCAGAAAGCACTTACCAACAGCAACAGATCTGTAGCACGCAAACTTGGGGTTGATGAAAGGCAAATTAGCAAGTGTCAAATTCAATTTTATATTGTACACTTGTGATTTACCTGTGTAATAAATAGGCTACTGTGTTTTAATTTAATCAATTAAATAACCGTTTTCTGTTTGTTTTTTGGTGCGCCTATTAATCGACGGCGGTGTTTATTACACAATGTTCATTTTTGGTGCTGCATTTATTTGAGGGCGGCGTTTATTTGAGGGCGGCGTGGAAGAAATACGGTACTTCCATGTCAGTCATATTTCACACAGAAGCACCCATTAAGGGTTTGATACAATGTTTGGACTAGTGTATGCTCATTACGAATTAAATGCAGTGTGTGTGTGTAAGACATTTACAGATTTCTTGAATCGGCTTGAATGTAATGCATTTGTCCTCCTAACGTTGATTCAAATTAATGTTTGATAGCCTATGTTCTCTTGAAGAGCTGAGTATGCTCTTCAATTCTTATTGCCTGCCAAGTTTTAACAGATTCAGGAATATAATTAATTTTACAAATCTGGTTGCTAGCACCTGAGATTGATTATGTCCGGGCCCTAGTGCATTATGAAGGCAGTGCACTTCTGCTAAGTAATGGCAAGAATTTCTGAAAATAAAGTTAGTTTTACAATTTGTACATTTGATCTAATTGGATATATGTCTACATTTTTTTTATTGTAATATAGGCCATAGAATGTGAAAATGTAAATACATGGTATTGAATATGAAATCCAATATGAATGTTGATTAATTACTGTAGGCAATTAAAACAATGTGACCTATATTTGATTTGAATACATTCTCTCATTGAACAGCGGCTCTTGTGTATCTCACTTCTTAATTTATTGAATCACCAAAGGTCGCAGATGGACATAAAAGCCTTATTTATTTTTCCTGTAAGAAATATGGAGGTTTGTTTTCATATTCTTCAATTGTTTTTAATTGTTCAAACGTTTGTGTTTTATACACTGACGATTTTTTCTAGCGATATGTAAGCGCTGTCCTTTAGTGTCAGTCGTTACAGATGTTGAATGTGGAGTTTTCATTAAGAAATTTATACCAATTACTTTGCAAACTTTACAGCTTATTATTTTCACTTTCTTTTTGTACAATGTAAAATTTCTTTTTGTGAAAGGTTGTTTTAGAAAAACATAATAAAGTTTGTATATTGTAAACTTTTGCGCAAAGAACATTTGCCTGTGAAATAATGACAGTGACGCGCAATTTCGTACTCAACAACGGTTGTTAACTGACTGCTAGCTAGCTAGTGTAAAGTAGCTATTTGAAAGTGGGTTACAGTTGCATCTTAAATTAACTAAAGTACCAATGAGCTAACAATTTAACTTGCGAAGCTTCATCCCTGCATGTGAGTATGTTATGCCGATTTTCATTTAATTGGACGAGGATTTGAATGGTTGACTATTTAGCGAGAGCTGCTAACGTTCTACAGTACTAGCTACAGTACTGAATGGGGCACTAACGGGTAGAGAGCTAACCTACAGTAACCTTCTACAGTAAGTACTGGGGCGGCCGTGGCTCAGGGGGTAGAAAGGGTCGCAAGGTAATATAAAAGCTGTCCATTTTCCTTTTAACCATTTACTGTACTGCTGTAGTAGCCTAGTTCATTTGAGATTAGCCTTAGGCTGGTTAGTTTACATTTATTTATTTAGCAGACGCTTTTATCCAAAGCGGCTTCCAAGAGAGAGCTTTACAAAAGTGCATATCCTCCTGACGTATAGGTCACTGATCATAACAACAAGATAGCCCCAAACAGTGCGGGTAGCCAAAACATGAAGTATACATTGTGAAAAACCAAATAAGGGCCAAAGGGAAGAACCATAAGAGCATGTAGGTAAACAGGTTACAATTAAACAACATGAACCTCAAAAAAGTGGATTATTCAATTCATATCCATTTGTATCCCTCATTTTCAAATTCACACGTTGGCCTATTTTCATCACCTCCATATTTAGCAATTGTTGTTACTTCCACCCCTCATAGCAATCTAGCAAGATGTTGTATGGTAGTGTAGTTACTAGTTAAAGTTGAGATAGAAAACAAATTTTATCATGAATTAGCTGACTGCAGAGCAGTATTAAATTTGATGGCAAGCTAGTTGGCTATTTCAGATTGCTCTGGCTGGATCTATAAAATAGTCTGTTCCAATTTTGTCCAGACCAATTAATTTTCATCAGTGCAGTACATGGTTGCTAGGTATATTTAAGGTTGGCTCAGTTTTCAAAACTTAACCTAGCCAAGTGATATAGCCAGATATGAAAAGCCTATCTACAGACAGTCACAGTGCATAGATACAGACAGCTATCTGGCTACTCTCTACTCTTTTTTTCCCCATCAGGTGCTGTTTTGACACTTGGGTTGTGAACTGTATAATCTGGCAGTGAATATTCCTTACATCTAGAGCATCCTGTATTGTTTCTATCTTGAAAGGTCACCATGAGACTGCTCCTGTCCTCTGGCTTTTGTGGCATGTCCCCTCTTCAGGGCTCCATAGCAGGAGGATCATACTTCCTTATTGAGGGCTTGATGCAAGTTGTCTTCGAGTTTGGCCATCTCCGTGCAGCCAAGGAAGACATGAACACAACAGTTTTGCTACACCTTCCTGAGAGATGTCCTCCATACTACTACTTTCTGCTGGTTATGGAAATCCTCACCCTCTTTCTGTGCTTGTGTCTGTGGGGATCTATATGGGCCCAGAAGCCCATGGGTATACTAGGATTTGCAGTGTGGTTGACACTGTTTGATGTAGTCCTGGTGGTAGTCACTTCCTTACTGCAGGTAGAGAAATTGGCAAAGGGGCTGGTTCCACTGAGTTCACTGTCCTGGTTTGGGATAACGTGCAGGTTTGTGGGAGACTCCTTCTGGCTGTCCTTTGTAATAACACATGGACTGGAGATGTATATTGAGAAGCGGATTCCTGGGGCTCGATGGTGCAATTCGCTGACTGAAGATGAGATAGCACCCCATCTGAAATTAAAATCCTTTGATGGTGGTGTTTAAAATGGTGAGCTGAAAAAATATATATGAACACCAACACAGAACACAATAAGAAATGACTTGTTACAGTGGTTACAAATGTTACTAATTTCGTCAGCCTTATTTACATTTTATTTTATTCTGACAGGTGTCCTCATTCATGGAAATATGGAAATAGGATCCTCATAACAGCATACTTACACTCACAGATCGTAATAAAAAAAAACATATTTGAAGTATCCTCCATCTCTCATAATAAACTTCTCATTGGAAAACTCATTCAGTAACATTTTTTGTACGATTTTAATAAAGATTAAGTGTAGGGTGTCTAAAACGAGCTAAATGATTTCCTGCTCATAACATATGAATCTACCAATACAGTAAGAGTTATGAATTTAGATAGCCTAATACTGTCAAGTCAAGTACTGATTGCAAAGATTTTGCAGTGGTGGGGCATACGTTTAGCAACTGCATAGTAGTACACTGTATATCAGTAACACTATTGGTGTGATTGCTTTTACATCACTTGTGACATATTCAGAAGGGTGATGATCCTAAAAGTTGCAACAACAAAAAATGCCACAGATTTCTGAAAAGGTGTGAGAGCCTTTATTAGCCCTGTGGCTACCTCTCCTTAGCCGGACATTTATCAACTCTGACCCAAGTTGAACACTGGATTTCGGTGTGTCAACACCCATTGACACTTCCCTGTTGTATTACTATGTAATATCTGGGGGAGGAGATCCCTCACTGAATAGCTCCTCTGAAGGTTTCTTCCACTTTTTCTCCTGTAGTGGGTTTTTCTGTGAGTTTTTCCTTGTCTTCCTTGAGAGTTTAGGTTGGTTGAGGGTCAGTTCTGTGGGCGTATGTGAAGCCCTCTGTGACATTGCTTGTAAAAAGGGCTATACAAATACATTTTGATTTCATGATTTGAGCCTTGTGTTTTGAACACATTGTATGTTTAATTGAGTTGCAACAGTCAAATTAGTGAATCTTTAACACAATCAAAGCAAGGCACAGTATTTTATGGTATAGGAATATAAATGTCTTAAGATTTTGTTTGTATACATGTATATTCAGTGCTAATGAATGTAAATGTATTCATATACTATACTGTAAGTGCATATGTATAAGAATATGCATAGTAATATGTTTCATTTGGTTGTTTTGTCTGTGTCTTGTGGACCCCAGGAAGAGTAGCTGATCTGGGTCAGTGTTCTGGAGCCTAATGGGCATCTTAATAAAATCCTAAATGAGTGTGAACTTGAATATTGATATACTGAAGCCAGTCAGGATTCAAGTCAACACGCAATGCTAAATTGACATGCTAAATTGACTTTCAAAGGTTTCCCCAAGAGGGCAATAGACAAAAGCTGCTTCAGACATTCAACCCGAGTAGCTGAGGGAGTCGAAATCTAGGTCATGTCATGTGACTTGTTGTTTGAATAACAATAGTGTATGGAGGCCCGAAGACAACAAGCCTCACAGTTGTGCGGATCACCTTTGTTTGACTTTTCCTTAATGATTTTCTTTACCATCAGACCCAAATTAGGTTGGACAGACGTTTGGCTGAACCTTTTGCTTTACAAAAGCGCAGTAACACCAGTTGTTTCCACCATCTGTCTCAAGGGTTTCTGTTATGTGAACAATTACAAATCTGAAATATTTTTGATGTTTTGAAAGCAATACAGTTGAGTGTGTTGACAAAGTACATTGCATTGCAAGTTTACTGGTATTAAAAAGTTACACACAGAAGCAAAATCCAGAAACGTATTGAGGGGTAGTTACTTTTTGTGTTTAGGCACCTGAAAATAATTTTAAGACCTTTCCTAGCTGAATGTCAGATGTAAATACTTTTCATCGACAGCTTTCAATAAAATTCCAAAGTGTGATTGCAGGCCTTTGCCTACATTACATTTGCCTTTACCTTACATCTGTGCACATGTCCTGTTTAAAAAATATATGTCAAATTGTTTATGTAGTTTTAGAGGGAGACTGGGAAGCATCTCTGTTACGTCACTACCCGGGGTTTCCACACTCGAAATCACTAGTGTGAGCTCGACGGCGTCATGGCGGAGGCCGGTTGTTGTAGGACCCTCAGCTGAAATGCTGTCACTCCGCATTCGCAGGTGAATAAACAGCACTTTCTGTCGTATATTCGCTGAAAAATAAAGAAGGAAAACTATTTTGCACACCTGGAGGAAGAAATCAAGAAACTTGGCACAAATTCAAGCAAGATTGGCCGGGGCTGCTCTCCCCGGGAGCCAGCCAGCTAGGCTAACTGGCTAGCCTATATAGTTAGCTCCTAGCCACAGAAAATAAGAAAAGGCAGTACCAGTTTGCCGTGGCTATTCAGGTAAACACAAAAGCTCAACAAAACCTGTTGGATTTTTTTCATTTGGAAAACAGCTAACTGTTTTAAGTACATTTGAATGGGGGAAGTAGTGGTATGACGTGCCTAGTAGCATATGATCGTGAATACAACGCTTGAAGCTAAATACAGGAGCTATCGTTGCGATTACATAGCTAAAACATTAGCAACAAGGTACTTGGCTAGACTTTGGTTTAGGAGTGCGGGAAAAGGGTAATTGCAAAGCATGTGTAGTTGGCTATCTGGATTTGTTTAAGGTAATCTAAATGATGATTTACGCGAACACACGCAAGATTTAAGATTGGAATAATAGTTTAACCCTAGAAATATTTTAATTTGGCTGGATTAGCCAAGCTAAGGTAAACTGCAAATGCGTCTGCTAAATTCGCTAGGCTATCTTCGCAGCAAGTGTAAGTAGTTAGTTTTGGTGACCATTTGAAAAGAAAAATGTAGCTCTAACTATTATGCATTGTTTACCTGTACAATATTCTAGTTACAATACCCCCCCCCCCCCCCCCCCCCCCCCCCCCAAAAAAAAAAAAACACTACAAATGTAGCTTGCGAGTTTGAAGCTACTAGCTTGCTAGCTAGCAACCTATATACTTAGCTCTCCATCCACTTTAGCCTAGGTAGTATATTGCCTGTATAATTTATTGGCTACTGGCTAAGATACCAGCATCAGTGGCACATCGGTTTGATGTCAGAACAACTTCGGAGTCAGAAGCGTATAGTTAAAAATGCTGTATTGATTCACTCAGCCGTTCATAGCTAAGGTCTTGACAACTACAACCGCGCAAATAAGAAATGTCAAAGAGGCTTGTAGGACTACTGTAACGAAAGCTAGCTAGCAACATGAGTTCCCAAATAGTTATATGTAGATCTAGCCGCTTTCTCCTAGTAGACTGACTGTGAATTGATATGTGTTTTACTACTCATGTGCTACTAAGGGGAGAAGGGAGGAGAATACATGTGTAGGCGTGGTGCCATTGCTCAAGCCTCCCACAGAAAGCGCTCTGTGTGCGGAGCATTGTCCAAGACAGTGCGCGTGAAAAACACATGCTGTGCAGGCCTCACAACAGGCCTATGCAGTCATGATTGCGCCGCTTCTGTACAAGCTAGCTAGCTTGACATGCTAACGTGTAAAAGCACTGTCCTTTGGTTGGAGAGGGCTCCCTAGCGAACAACTTGGCAAGCAATACATGATGCTTGTTTTTTTGTGTGCGGTTTTCCCCCAAAAAACATTGTACTTTTTTGTTTGATGAATTACGTAGATTTTGTACCTTAACCGCCTCTACCGAGCCATCTCAGGCTGGCATGGTTCATCCTCAGTCTGGACATTATACAAGTTAAACAATACAGGCGCCTCAATCTAAAGCTAGTTTTACCGAAGATTTGTCAAAAATGTCATACAGAATTGTGTTTGGAATTGCCTTCCTCGGCCTGTTATACTCTGCTGGTCCCCAGACCCTATAAACTTAATCTCAACATCTGATCACAATAGCTATATTCATTTATTATATCTTAATTATTATATTTTAAATGATAGCAACAGTGAATGACTTGTTAACCAAGTTAAATTGTACTTTTTTTTCAAGGAACATGTGCATCTGAACTTCCTGAGTAATTCACACCAAGACTAACTGTAGCAATGCATTCCTTGTTGTTGTACAGGAGAGCTGCATTCACCATTAAATAAAGTCTGAAGTTGGATTATTGGATTTTTCAGAAGACTTTCTAATTCTGACCTGAACATGGCTGGACGAAGTGATGATGAAAGTGTGAGCAACAGCAGTGGAGAATCAAGGTAAGGTTTTATCTGTTTGACAATAAGAAACAGTGCTATTATGTTAGAAGTGCCCATGATTGATGTTTAAGTGCCAACTAGGTGAAACTGAACCCTGGCAAGTGATGCTATCGTTTGTATAGATGAACTTTTTTGAGTTTAGATGCCTTGACTGTTCTGAACAGTGAGGACAGTGGTACCATAAATTATTGCTGTTTGAATTGTCATTTATTTTACTTAGATCTAAGTTGTGAAAACTTACTCTTATAGGTTTTGTTATTTCACTGACACTGGGTGATTGATTGTTTCTTTGGGGCGCTGTTCTTCCTGATGAATTAAGACTAAACAATGTGATTAAGGGAAAGTGTCTGAATACGACTGAAAAAGGGTCTAGCCTGTTGCACCTTGTAAAGGACTGACCAGTGTTTTTTGTAGCTTTATTGTTGCTTTGTGTGGGAGGTCTGAACAGATACTGTTGTACATTTTATATGTTAAACTCTGTTTACCATATGTAGCTTCCTACCATAGTAAATTCCATATTTGTGCAAACTTACTTGGCGAATAAAGCTGATTCAGATTTGGAGGCATTTTGGTGTTTTATGAAGCCACTTGAAGTTAACAAATTCTAAAATAGCAGCAACAGCCATGTGTGTTCGTGCCAAAGCCATCAAATACACACAAACAATCACAAATGCTTAGCCTACACATGGTGGTAGTATTTCAGCCTCCAGTCCTTATGTAGGAGTAGTAGTAGTTGTAGAAACAGTTTACCGTTTATTCATCCCAAGGGTAAATTGCTGTGGTGCAAGAAGCTAAATAAAGAGAAGAAATAGAAAATCCAAAACAGGTTACCACTACAAGTTACCAGTACATAATATTTATCTCTAATATTTTGTGTAGTGCTGTTCTTTTGATTTGTGTCTGCCCCATTCAAAAGTCTGTGTAAAACATAATGCCCCATTCAAAAGTCTGTGTAAAACATAATGTCCTTCAAGAGACTAGGAGAAAGTCTCAATGGGCGATCCGGTATTTGAATGAAAGGGGTGTGTTGTTTGTTTTACAGTAATTCTGATGATGAATCGGGGTCTGGATCGGGGTCTGGTTCTGGCTCAGGCTCCAGTTCCAGTTCCAGCAGCAGCAGTAGCCAATCAGGGAGCAGTGACTCAGGAAGTGGCTCAGATTCAGGCAGCCAGTCAGATTCTGACTCTGAAAAATCTAAGGAGAAGAATGAACCACAAAACAAGGCCAACATTGATGGGGCGGAGGTATGGATACAAAAAAAAAAAAAAAAAAAAAAAAAAATATATATATATATATATATATATATATATATACACAGTACCAGTCAAAGTTTGGACACATTTTCCCCATTCTTGACTGGTACTGTATATTTTTTTTACCATTTAAAGATGTTGTAGCATGTAACATGCACTTTGATTTGTGCTCCAACCTTTATTATTCAGTTTTGGAAGTCCAACCCCAGCATCCTAGCAGTGCAACGGTCAGCCATGCTCAGGAAACAGCAACTCCAGCAGCAGCAACAACAACAACAACAACAGAGCTCCTCAAACAGTGGATCAGATGAGGTGGGTTGACATTTCACCTTCTTCAATATGCTAAATTTGCAGTATACTACAGTGTTTCCCATACATTGATATATTTCTGGGGAAATATTGACTGCTACAAATAGATTTTTTTCTTAACTTTACTGTTTACCATAGCAAAAAAATATTTCATTGTAGAGCAGTGTGCACCACCATTGATTCGCTCAGCCCCTTCTTGCCCCGCCTGCGTTCTCTCTCACTACAACGGACCTGTCTGTGAATATCCCCCTCTCTCCGCGCACGCTCTGAATCAATGCGCGGGACACTGCTTTTTCCCTCAGAGGAGACGTTAGGAGAATCAATTTGGAGTTTACGAACGGTTAGGCCTGATCCCAATGTCCACCCTCGCAGACTCACAGACTTTGAGGTGCGTTCTCGCTAAGTCTGTAAGGGCTTAGGGCTGTCCCACTGTCAAATCGTCGAGTGCGCAAGGGGTCTTTCGTAGACATTTTGAGCCCCTTATACACACTTTTTGTAAGTCTGCATTTTTGAAGACTTTGGGTAAGGGAATTGGCCACAACTCACAGCGTTGTGACGTGAAACACGAGGGTTACCAGGGAAAGCCTGCTAGTGAGAGAAAAGTCACGGCAAACCCGCCTCATAAAACAAGGAAGAAAAACGGGACGCAAACATACATGGAAGGAGCAACCAACTCTCGACATAAACACACTTAGAAATAAAAGTTAACATGTACATTTCAACACAAAGCTCACTGATGGTTAATATAGCCAGAACTGTGTGTAGTTTGTCCTTTTGATGATAAATTCCAAATATGCTTTCAACAGATTTGATCCAACAACAACCGTTTTGCCGATAATGCAGCAAATTGCTGTCCCATTCCAAGTTATAGTATTTTGAGCCCTTGCAGCCTCCTGTGCTCAATCACTTACTAGGGGATGTAAAGTAAGTCTTGAGGGTTCAGGGTTGAGGAGGGACATTGGGATTGGGCCTTAGTATCATAATTCTCTGCACAAATTTGCCCACAACTGATACATTCAAGTTAAATATAATAATATTCATAGTTTAATACATTCGGCAAATATTACAATAGGAGTCCAACAAAATGTTTATACACAAAGCTCAACAACAACAAAAAGCGCTCTGCACGCTCACATTACTTGTTGAAGTCTATGTACACTCAAATCAAACCAATACTTGGACCTAGGTTTCGGTTAAGCCCCCAATGTTTACAATGTCTGGCTCTGCCCCCGCCTACCACCACAAATTAAATCGAATTCTGTGGGAAACACTGTACTAAACTTCATAATTAAAGTCATAATTTTATTAACTTGTGGCTAGCCTTTGATTATCATTTGTGTTGTGTAAACATTGCTTTACATTTGAAGTGGTTTTCATGGATGTTGGGAAGGATGACATGCACATAACAATGTCATTCTCCTCTAATCCAATAATACCTTGGTGGATTCAAAGGATTCATCCAGCAGTGATGATTCTGATGACTCGAGTGGATCCAGAAAGAAAAGAAAGTGAGTTCACACTTGTTCAGCACCTCGGCATCACACAAAAATATGCATTGCATACATTCTAGGCACATTTATTGATGCAACCTTTTCCTTGATTTCCAGATCAGAATCTAGTTCAGATTCTGAATCCGTGTCTGGTAGTGGTTCCGGGTCAGACTCGTCCGTACAGGAAGAGGAGCGCAGTGATGAGACGGTGTCCGACTACGAGCCCAGCCACAAAGTCAAAAGCAGAAAGCCTCTGACGAAGTAAGTGTTTCTGTTGCCCTTTAAGCTTCTGTCTGCATACAGTCCCTCAGGTACACGTCTCCCATTTATGTATGTTCTCTGTCCACCCTGACGCCACAGATGTAATTTCTTTACTAATAGAGGAGAATGGCCAAAGTTGAAAGTCTTTTCCCCCCAGAAATGGCAAGGCTTTAGCCTCTGAACAATCCTGTAAAATTGGTCTAAAACCCCTAAACAAGGCATAGCCAAAGTAAATTGAAAGCTTGAACAATTTGTAGTACATCATGGTTGTCTCTTTTGAAAGGTGACACCCTGAAGTTCTTTACCTTAATCCCTTAGTGCTACTGGGTTTGGGTAATAGACACACTAAAATGGAACGTTTTTATTTCCACCTGAATTTAGTTTTGCATACAGATGCCTGATTCATCAGTATTTATTTCTGATACTGATATAGTTTTTTTGTTATTTGAAGATTAACGAGTGCAGTAATAGTCTGTTTTGCCATACAGGGCTCCAGACTAACTTTTTTTACTAGGAGCACAGTAGCCCCTGACTGAAAATGTTAGGAGCGCAAGCAGAAAATTTAGGGGCACACCTTATATTGACCTGCAATGCATTTATTAATGTAACTAGAGAGGGTACAATTCAGTGGCAATTTTAGACCCTTTTTAGGAGTGCTCAAGCACCCCTAAATGTATTCTCAGCACCCCTAAAAATAATATATTTTAAATATATTGTTCATTATCATTTGATGCTGGTAGTTCATGAAGAACGGGACATCCTTAGTTTTTTCATTCAATATTTTGCATAATAATACATAAATGTATTAATTGTTATCCAGTGAAATGAGGGATTTATATTAGCAAGGGGGTTTGCGTTTAGCACTTTTGCAAGGCACTGTAGCCTATTCATGTCACATTCTCATTGGGGGCTGAGCACCCCTAAAGGTCTGATCCTAGAATCGCCCCTGGGACAATTTCTGGGGAAACTGTGGGGTGTGCCTGTGTCGGTTGCAGATGGATCAGTTTTTTAAACTGTCATTTTTACAACTGATATACAGCGACGCACCATATAAGCTTGAGTTTAAATACATTATTTAATGTGACATTACGTACGTACTGTACATGCAAGTCTTAGCTAAATGACTTAAATGTATGATGCACTTTTCGATCTGTCCTCCGACACTAGGCTACAACACAATACTTGCTGAGTATAACAGCGCAACAGCTCAAAAACAGGCAGGGATGGAGTAGCAATGCTAGAGCTAAATAAGTATTTAGCTGCTAGGCTCCATGACGCCGGGTAAGAAGGGCTCGTGAAACTGCTCATCAAAAGAACGAAGGGGAACCCATTTGTCTGGCAGATTAAGACGTTCGTAGGAACCTAGTGAAAAATAGCCTAAACTTTCCAAGACTTTAAGCTAGGTTAATAGGTACCTAGCGAAAAATAGCCTAAACTTTCCTAGACTTTTAGCTACGGTACTAATGCAGAAGAAACACTGATATCGTTGTCATACTAGAACGTCGTATCTGTGTCGTTGCTAACATGTGCTGACATTGTGCACACTCAATTAATTCAAATTTCATTTGGCGGTCGCACATGCGCGAGTGTTTGTAAAAAATGCTTGCATTGTCTAAAAAACTGGTCGCAAAATGCAACCATTTGGTCGCAGTCTGGAGCCCTGCCATGATTCGAGATCCAAAAGTGTCAACAATTACCAAAACTACTCAGTTAACCCTTTTGCGCATGTACACACAACTTGTGGCAATAGGGAGCAAGCTATACACAAACCCCTAAGTTGAAGGTTCAAAACAATCCCCTACACCTATTTCACTTGTGCTCAACCAATGGAGCTGGCTCAATCTTCATACAAAGGGGGGGAGGGGTATGGCGCACCACTTTCGATGAGGCACTCATTGGCTATTGAAGGCTATGGACAGGTCATGTAAGCTCCTATTGGGTCAAGTGAGGTGTCAATCGAAAGCTCAATGCAGTGGCCATTTTGAAAGAAATTTTGGGAATATGTACATCTGAACTCAGGGCTCAACATATTTTTTTTTTGCCAGTGGGTTTGAAACTTACTGGCCCCCAAGACAATGTTTACTGGCCACCCCTCCTAAAGTTGGAATTGGAATCAGAATTGGGTTTTATTCGCCATGAAAGATTGCACAGACAAGGAATTTGCTTTGGTAGGAAGGTGCATACATTAAACATATAGGAATCTTACATTTAAATATAAGGACTAACTATTTCTAAGGGTACATAACTAGCAGTAACTACGTGGAATAAGAATTAAGTAAAATGTACAATAAAATAAAATTAAGTTTTTACAATATAGAAATACAAAAGTACAAAAAATACTAATGGTGCAAGATGCAATTGTGAGATGCAGTGCAAATCAGCATTGTGTTTAAAGGACATTTAGACATAAAAAGTCAGTGTGAGCTGGGGGGGCTCTGGGCTTGAAGTTGGTGATCTGCCTGAGCCCTCTCCAGACAGAGGCAGAGTCGTTAGCAGAGAACTGGCGCTTCAGTCTCTCCGAGTACAGTCGTTTAGCCTCCCTAACAGCCTTGCTAAACCTGTTCTTCGACTCCTTGAATCTTTCCCTGTTCCCACTCCTAAACGCGGCCTCTTTGTCCAGCCTCAGTCTTTAGATGTAAACCAGGGTTTGTCGTTGTTGAAGCTCACCCTGGTCCGTGTTGGTATACAGCAGTCCTCACAGAAGCTGATGTATGATGTCACAGCCTCCGTGAGCTCATCCAGACTATTGGAGGTAGTCATGAACATGTCCCAGTCAGTAGAGTCCAAGCACGCCCACAGATCCTTCATAGCTTCATTGGCCCACTGTTTTGGTGTCCCCACAACATGCTTACAGTACTTTAGGTACTGCCTGTATGCCGTAATCAAGTGGACCATGGCGTGGTCTGAGTGACCCAGTGCTGCTTGGGGAACCGCATGGTATGCTTTACTGATTGTAGAGTAGCAGTGATCCAAAGTGTTCCCTTCTCTGGTAGGGCATTTGATGAATTGTCTGTATTTGGGGAGTTCTTGAGTAAGATTGCCTTTGTTAAAGTCGCCTAGCACAATAACCAAGGAATCTGGTTTTCATGCTCCACACTCAATATCTGGCTGACGAGATCACGTTGAGCCTAGTTGGCGCTAGCCTGGGGGGGGGGCATGTAGACGCCGACCAGTATGAATGAAGCAAACTCATGTGGCGAGTATAAAGGTTTACAGTTCATTATTAAAAAATCCAGATCAGGAGTACAGTGCTGCAGAATTACTGTCTTCACACCAGCCACTGTTAATAAAAAAAACTAATGGGCAATTCCAGCGTTATGGATGTGACATTTGTACTCAAAATGACAAGAAATATTTCTCAGTAAAACAAAACTTCTTACAATATTTAAATTAGTCATGCATATTCTGAAAGTACTCAATGGGTAGAATAGAGGAGGAAAACAATTTTTTGCAAAAAATATTTTTCAGACACAATTATTACAAAAACACCTGCGTTATGGATGTGACAAGAAATGAGTTATTTTCTGGAGACTATACTTTTTTCTGTAACTCTGTGAACCATTAAGTCTAATGTAGAAAGTTTGATATTGACATGATCATGGAGTCTTAGGTGAACATAAAGATAGCAATTTTTAAAACATGTAGTCTTTTATGCAGAATTTTATGAGGAAAAACCTGCGTTATGGATGTGACATTATTCTGTTATGGATGTGACGTGTCTGAAATACACACAGAATCTGTTGGGAAATCAAGAATCAAACTTTCACAGTGCTTTTCTCAACATCTAAAATAACTTGTGAATTAGTTTTAACATTAAGCAATCTGAAATGTCACTGGAGATTTTCAAGATGGCCACCAAAATAGCATTGATAATGACATTTTGGGCCTTATTTTAACAATCTGAAACCTAAGTATTAGGGCTGTGAAAAATAACGCGTTAACGTGTTATGATTAAATTGCAGGATTAATTTGTTGTTTTTGTTTAACGCATTTAACGTAATATACCCACAATTCCACCCACTCTGCAACTACTGGATGAGAAGTTTGTGTTCCAAATAAACTAAGATGGAACATCCAATAAAATCAAAGTGCACACCCTGCGGGAAGACGTTATCGCTCTGGATAAGAGCGTCTGCTAAATGACTGAATGCTAAATGACTGAATGTTATCGTTGCACCGAAGCAATACCAGCCTAAAGTAACCTTTACCACCTCAACGCGAAGCATGCGTTGGTCGGCGAGTGGAGTTCAAGTAGATTGCGCCAAACCACCCTCACTGAACAGTCTGCCTGTGACAAGGTGACTAGCACAGTTGCCAAATGTATTGCAAAATGCTGTAAACCGATTGATATTGTTGAGTACGAGGGGTTCACCAATTGTGTGTGCGAGTGGCAACGGGTGACTCGAGCATCAAAGTACCGCAAAATCAAAGACGCACACTAATGACAAAAATTCGGAAAATCGGTAATTTGTAATTAATCATGATTAATCCACAGAAACCTGTGATTAATTTGATTACAATTTTTAATCATTTCACAGCCATAGTAAGTATCAAAAAGTGAAAAGCAAGTGACTGTGGGCAGGACTCGGGCGCTGTTGCTATTATACCGGCGGGATAAATGACTCTGCGCCTGGCACAAATCTAAAATGGGTTGGTCTGAAGTAGCTACATTACTCATAGGTGTGGTTTAGGTGTAACATGCAATAAACCAATCAGAGCAACATCTCACATTCCTTGTAAGAGCAGGCGCACTTGTTATCTTGCGGATTGCTATTATAACGGAATTTGCCACAATTGTTACAAATCAAGTTCACATACAGAGACTCATGAGACTCTTTTCAATCATTGACATGGAAGAAATGTAACGTAGCTTGCAGGAAAAGGAGCCTGGCCTCACCAGTAGTGCGCACGGGGCAAGCACGCACCCTTAAAATAGCATTTGAATAACGCGCCATTGACTTTAGACTAACTTTTTCCTGGTTTGCACGCCCCCTCCTTTCGCTGAACTGCCCTGGGAGCGCAAGTTCATTCCCTAATTTACCGACGTGCGTCTGTGAAGGGAAAAGTCCGCTTTCCGTTGAGTGCAAAATAGGAATGATACTTGCGCCAGCGTACAAAGTCAATTGCGCTGGGTACAAGAAAAGGACCCCTTATCTTTTTTTGGATGGAGTTGTTGTCAAATTACTATTATAAAAGTTCAGAATGGTCACCAATCATCTTTAGCTGTGAATACTCTCACACAGTCTTACCATTTTTTCAAATTTATATTTGTCTTTTTTGGAAAACCAGCATTTCGGATATGACGCGTCTGGACCAGTCTTCTGCAAATTACACAAAACGCCTACATGAATAGTGATTTTCACTATTATATTAATTAAGCACTGAAATTAAAAACATTGAGTTACAAATAAACTGTGTGAAATACCCCCAAAACACAGTCAATTACCCCTTTAAGACATTCTTTATTGAAGCTGTCAACTCTACCTCAGCTTGATCCGACAGGTAGTGCGAGCAAATTACAGAGCGCCGCCTTAAATGCAGTTTCGTGTTGCCTCTCTAGTAGGAAGTAAATATTACAAACATGGAGCGGGGATCGAGGTTATGGCAAAGACAGTTACGGCAAGACAATTAGGCCACTTGAATTTTCAGTATCATCGTTGAAGATGTTTAGGCTATATCATGTTACCCATGATTCCGACTATAATCATGACTGGAATGTCTGTTTCACTGAAACACGTCGGTGAAAGGAGTTATAACAGCCGAAAACACGATTGTTAGCTTTGCCGTTTCCTTTGAGAACATTTCCATTGTGTTGTGAACAGTGTATTGTGAAGATTTACATTGTCTAGCGTCCGTAACGTTATTGTTATAGCATTTGCACTGTTTGATAGGCATAAACTTATTCTACCAAATGTTACGGACGTGACTTGGTCATGGAACTCACTGACTCATAAACAAGAGGCTTAATGCATTTAAGGAGTTGTGCTTTTAACTCAAGCTGAGCATTCACGAAGTATGGAGGACTAAAAGTGCCACAATGAATTAAATAAATACACCATTAAATAAATAAATACACCATTAAATAATTACTTAAATGTGTCTTTAATTAATTAAAATAGACATTAAATACATAAATGTGTTCTTAAATGTGTCATGAATAAATTAAATACCAATTCATTTCATGTTTGTATATATAATTATTTCACTATTTAAGTATTTCATGCTACATTTCATGCTACATTTCATGCTACATTTCACAACGAGTTGTGTTGTAGTGCTTCATTAATTGTGTTATCTGTCAAACTCGCCCATCAAAGTCAGTGGGGTGGGGCTAGCGCAAATCTAGTCTGATCCATTACTTTGATCTGAAGTAGAGTGCCTGGATAGTGACAATGGAGGATCTTCTTGAACTTTCTAGGGAGTTGGTGAGAGAAATTTTAGATTTAGCAGAGGATGTGGAAGCAAGATCTGCTGACCCAGAGCGTGTAGTCAGTAAAAGGTATCTGCTGTGATGGAGCGGCAGGTATCGTCTGTGACTGAGCCGCCGGAGCCGGAGGATGTCTGGTCAGAGCTTCCTCTATCAAATGTGCTGCTTCTCTAAGCAGCTCCGGATATTTTTGCCATTTTATCCTGCAACTCAAATGGCATCAGGGCTAGCAGGAGCGAGTCTTCCCCTTGTATCAAACCCTTTCCTGCCGGACCATTCAAATATGGGAAATACAATTCCCATGGTTCCCACCTTAATATCTTTGCCGTCCAATCACCGATTGTATTTCTGAAAACTGCCAGATACTTACGCTCTAAGCACATTGGTTAAGGGGTTACTAGGTCCCCATCCCATTGACTTTGATGGGCGAGTTTGACAGATAACACAATTAATGAAGCACTGCAACACAACTCGTTGTGAAATGTAGCATGAAATGTAGCATGAAATACTTAAATAGTGAAATAATTATATATAAAAACATTAAATTAATTGGTATTTAATTAATTAATGACACAATTAAGAACACATTTATGTATTTAATGTCTATTTTAATTAATTAATGACACATTTAAGTAATTATTTAATGGTACATTTATTTAATGGTGTATTTATTTAATTCATTGTGGCACTTTTGATCCTCCATAACGAAGCTCTATCATTCCCTTGTCAATCAGGAAAATGCGAAATGGTAACATTTTACGAGTCCATTTACCCCGTTCTTGAAATGGTACAAAATGGCCATTTGACAAATGTTTTTTTGCATGAGTGCACAACTTGTATATTATGTAAAAGAGTGCAATTGTCAATAAATTTAGATCAGAGTGGTTACATGCAACAAAATATAGACCCAAGTGAATATTTTAACAACAGTTATATTTGTGTGGGCACAACTTTTTTTCTATGGTAAGGGTGACCTTTGCATGGAATTGCCCTAATACCACCACCTTTCGTCCTGCCAGAAGGCAGGGAGGCACGATCCGCTCTCAGCAGTTTGAAACCTGCTAGCTGTAGCACAGAGTCCGGGATCAGTTCACTCAGCCATGTCTCCGTAAAGCACAAAACGGAAGATGAACGAAAGTCTCTGTTCTTCCACACCAGTAGCTGAAGTTCATCCAGTTTGTTGCTCAGCGAACTCACGTTGGAGAGAAATATCCCCGGTAATAGTGTGCGCGCTCCGTGCCGACGAAGTCGCACCAAAGCACCGGCCCGTTTACTTCTCCTACGACGCTTCGCTGCTAGCACAAAGCCGAGGGTGGCTTTGACTATAATTCCCACAAAATCTGCCGCTGTAAACAGAAAAGTGGGAAACAAATCCACAGGAATTGTAGACCTGATGTTTAGAAGTCCTTCTCTTGTAAGAGAACCCCAGATATATTGTCAGAACACTGAATTAAAAGACAAAACAGGGCGCACCTAGCAACCGAGGCAGCCATGATCGGCGCCGTCTTAGATCGACACTATAATTTATAATTGTTACAACAAAACCATAGACTTAAGTTATGTTATTCTGTTAACATGTTTAACCATTTATCAAACACATGACACCTGGATATAAAAAGAACTAAAATAAAATAAAATTTCTAGTGATAAAATATAAAGCTTCCATAGCATTTCATCAGTATGATACTGAGTACCCAAGTTGACACTATTCTTCTGCTGCCGTTATATAGCCCAGGGGAACGAGGCGAACAGCTGGTCCGTGTTATGTGATATGCCATTGTTATAAGTTATGCAATAACAAGATTGGCATCTGCATTTAAATTCCTGACCAGCATGGTCAACGGCCAGGAAGATGGATTGTCAACTACCTGGCTAGCTGTTATGCAAACCAAGTGTTGTCTGCTATTAGCATGGCTGGTCAGGGATTGTTTTCGAAAATTGTCGGTGCCTTTGTAAAAAGCTTTAGACGGGCACATATGACAGACGACACAGTGCATCTTAGTTCCATAAAAAAGTTGCTTCCGTTTGAGCTTGTAGCTCTCCTTTGCTGCCATTTTCACTTCAGTGTCTCGTGGCAGTTGTTAAAATTTTTATTGAGATTAGAGAATTACAATTTGACAACCACTCGTCACTCAATACTCAACTCTTGATTGGCCAACAGTGTGCCCCACAAGCTGCAAAGTAATTTAGCAGATTGCAAAACATGCAGGATGTTAAGTTTTACAAAGCAATTTATTTAATTTTTTTCAATCAATTCTTTTCAGTGGCCAGATTGGGACAGTGAGTTGCTAGTTTAAATGTCCCCGGGCCATCGTTATTGTCAAGCCCTGGAACAGAAGTTAGAACATAGTTTATGTGAATGACGGAACAAGTCAGTCTGCAAATGTAGAATGATGCATCATGAGTCCAATGCTATTTATCAGGGGTGCAACAATTCAACAAGCCCACGGTTCGGTTTGTATTGCGGTTTTTGGGTCACGGTTTCAGTTTTGGTTACCTTTTGTGTTCTCTGTGTTTTCTCTGCATGAATAACATTGTCTTACATCCAGAGATTTGATAACATATGAAATCAACGTTATTTCTAAAGCACATGTTACTCAGGCCATTTAAAGCAAACATAAAAATTATTCAATCTTTGTTTTTCCTTTCGTTAACCTTTTGCCTCCACATGCCATCTCCATTCTCCACACATTATTATCTTGCCTAGCTTCTTATGATTTGCTTCTCCAGTTCCTTCCAGTACGTGACTCGTCATTGATATACTGACCGTTCATTGGACAGGTACTCATCAGGAAAGGGGAAGGACAAAGGGCGTTAGATTGTGTTTTCTCGTAGACCCCCCAAAAAGCAGCTTACATGTAATAACAGGGCCGTGGTTTGTGTGTTGAACAATTCTTTTTTTACCGGTTCGGTTTTGCACCCCTACTTTTTATAGATGTAATACATTGTTTTGGACAAAATATTTTACTTGATTGGATCATTTGGACTGTAATGACCGTTTTTGTTATGTATGTTACGTTTGTTTGTATATTTGGACTACTTTGAGGCTTGATAGATGTCGTCTTCGTTTTGTTACTATTTGTTTTTATGTTGGTGGTCAGACACAGATGTTGATTGTATCTGCTTTTGCGACTCGTAACTTGACAGGATTCTATTGATGTAAACCATAAGAATCGTAGCTTTCCGAAAATATACGGCCATGTATGTGTACCAATGCAAATACAATAGTTTTGTGCATCACATTGTTTATTACTCAACAATCCTATAGCCTGGTGGCGGCAGGCCAGCTAAGTGGTTAATTGTTTGTCATCCATTGATTCTAAACTTCTTTCCCATCTATATTCTCTTTAAGGAAATAAAGATTTTCCAGCACAATTGAAACAATGTTCCCGTTCAGTTACACGCTACATTTTGACCGTCAAGGTCTTCACAAGGCACAGTAACTCACTATTAATGACTTCCTTCCCTTCCTCCTTTGAAGGGCGAATGCCAGAAATGGGAAGAAGAGCAGTGTTCAGAAAAAGAAGCCCCACCAGGGCGGTTCATCCTCAGAGGGTGACTACGACAAGAAGGCAGTGCCAGGGGGGCCCAGACGACAGGCCACTGTCAATGTAAGCTACAAGGAGGACGACGAACTAAAGACTGACTCGGACGACCTGGTGGAGGTAGTGGGTGAGGATGTGCCCCAGCCCGAGGAGGACGAGTTTGAGACCTTGGAAAAAGTGATGGAGTCACGGATAGGGAGGAAAGGAGGTAAGCTTGGGAACCGATTACCGTATTTTTCGGAAATAAAGCTGTTCCAGTTTTCTTGTGGTTGTACGGCTTATATTTCGAAGCGACCCGGTTATAGAACAAAAAAGTGGCTTTGTCCTAAGATCTCTACAGACCGTGCAGCTAATTTAATGCTCAACACTTGAACGGGGGCTTATTACTTGAAAGAGGAATTATTTACTGTGTTGTCTCAGTTAAACTATCAGGACTTGTAAATACGGTGACTTGCTAAAGCAGGCAAATGGCTAGTAGTACATAACATTTCATAATTTCAGTAAATCAAAACAGCTGCAAGACCCAGTGAAATGTTATATAGGCAGCTAGCAAACTATGGTTAGCTAGCATTGCTACAGTGTTAATTTCGTCGACGAAAACTATGACGAAAAATGTTCGTTAACGACCTTTTCCCCATGACTAAAACGAGACTAAGACGTGACGAAAACGGATCTTTGAAAATAAAAACTATGACTAAATATATTATAACTTTCGTTAACGAGACGAGACGACACGAACATGTTGGTGGTTGACAAAGTCACAATACTTTTTTTCCCAAGAATTTTATATTTAGATAGATCCTCTCTGTTTACTAAGCGCACTCTCATCTCTACTGCTGTAAGTGGCCGATTCTCGTCAAGTCTCTCGGCCAAGTTTCGCACGAGTTAGAGGCGTGTTCGGGCGAGTGTTATCAACCCATGCAATTGGCAAGATATGTCGCGCTGGTGCTGCTATAACGTACACAGGCAGCACTAGCACGGCTAATTTAGGTTGTCATCTGAAGAGGCTACATGGTATTTGTGTGGAGACGTCTGCCTCCTCCTCGAATTCAGCTATGGCTACAGTCAGTGGCTATCTCCACCGGTACCTCTAGTAAGAATAGGAATTCTATATTCTCCGAGAAACAAATCCCTGTTGTGTACAACAAAGACGAGAGATAGCTGAGTCATTGAGAAAAACCTTAAAGAAGGACATGAGTTCAATTTAGTGTGTGGTGTTAAATGAGTGTTTACAGCAACTTGTGACTGCCAGTAGCCTAATATAGTTTACCATTTTTTACTTTCAGAGTAACACATAGCCTACAACAGGAAAAAAGGACTAATTTGGACAGCAAGGTCCAGGCCTGATGTTATGTCTTCAGAGACTTTGTTTAATATGTGAAGTAAAACTTTCACTTGTTAATTGATTATTTGCTGTCTGACAGAGAAATACATCATTATGTAGGCTACCATATTAAATTGCATAGCATCATCATATTCTTTTGCATCGCATCTGATTGAATCACATCTTGTCAAATCGCACTGCATCGCAATAGGGGTAAATCGTATCGCATTAGTAGTTGCTTTTATGTATCTTTAATGTATCGGATTGTGGGCAGTGCATTGAGATGTGTATTTCATCGTCCTCAGTGATGGAGATGCACATCTCTACTGAGAAGGGAAAAAAAGGAGTCTAATATGGCTATTAAATGTGACTAAAACTAGACTAAAACTAGACTAAAAATGTAATAAGTTTTCGTCGACTAAAACTAGACTAAAATGTTTTGAGTTTTCATCAACGAAAACTAGACTTAAACTAAGAAGGATTAAAATGACTAAATGTGACTAAAACTAATAAGCATTTTCGTCTTAAGACTAAGACTAAATCAAAAATAGCTGCCAAAATTAACACTGCATTAGTAACGACATTGGCTAATTCGACTATGGGTAGGTTCGTTCTATCATTTGATATGGTCTTGTGGACAATAAGACATGGACGCGGTCTCTTTTCACAACTTGTATTTTCACACTTCTCTTCTTGACATCGCCATTCGAACAGCCCTCACTGACTCCACAAAATGCTTATGTCAACATCATGCCTATGGAACCTCCCGAGGGACAAAACACCCTTTTTCGTTGAACATAGAAAGGTCTGCTAAAGTAGGCTATCCTCAGGATTTAAAGCGATATCCGCCATGTTACTCTGTCCTATTTTCTCCCTTACATTCCAAAACTCCAGTCTCCCTTCATCAGGCTAACCCCCCTGGTATACCGGTATGAATGCGAATACCGGTATGACGTGCCATGATATGGATTTTGCCATATCATGGATATCACAATATTAATAAATGTATTAATTGTTTCTGTTTCGTATAACCAGTGTTGGGGGAAGTTACTCAAAGTCACATATTAGTTATTACTAGTGGTGTCAGTTTAACGCGTTATTAACAGCGTTAACGCAAACCCATTTTATTGGCGTAATTTTCTTTTATCGCGCGATTAACATTATTTTTGGCCAAACAAACTTTCGTTTTTTTCACATACTGTTGCAGCAACACTGACGTTACATTTGAGTGGATGGCGAGCGCGAGACGCCGAAATGGATGCCAACAAAATTCTGAAAAAGTTGCCAAATGGTTCCATTGACAAGACCAAAGTGATCTGTGTGTTTTGTCGTTGTGAACTGAGCTATCATCGCAGCACGTCCAGTCTGAAATAACACTTGATGGCCAGGCACACAGCTGACGCGAATTCTCTGCCCCCTCGTCAAAGCCAGGCGAGTGCAATGTTGTTTTCAATAAAAAAAAAAACTTTGCACTAAGCATTTCCATTCCGATACATGATATGAGCATCAAAATGAGAAAAAATAACGGGACAAAAACAAATCAATGGACATTTACAATAGATAAAAATGTGCGATTAATCGCGATTAAATATTTTAAAGGTCACATGAAATGCTGTTTTTGGATGCTTTTATATAGGCCTTAGTGGTTCCCTATTACTGTATCTGAAGTATCTTTCCCGAAATTCAGCCTTGGCGCATAGTTACAGCCACTACGAGCAGTACCTCAATGAGCTTTCCTCAAAACGCGCTGTTTCTGTGTCTGTAGCTTTAAATGCTAATGAGGAGGAGAGGGGCAGCAACATGCGCTAATGTTTACAACGTATGTATCGCAATGGCTCGTAGCCCCCGTTGCTGCAAGATGCCACGAATTTAGCCATTGTCTTTTGATCAATCTGGTTTGCAGAGGTGCACACTCAGTCATTTCAATGAGGAGAAAGGCGGATATTGCGCACCATAACACCAACAGCAGAACGGTTATCAAATGACAAAGAAGTGTACAACACTCGCGTTACAGCGTTTGTATTCACACACACTTGATGCCATCTACCTTTACATTAGCGACAGTAACTCAGCTGGCTCGTAGCCCCGTTACTGTAAGATACTTCGAATTTGCCAATTCTCATCTGATCACCCTGGTTTGCGGAGCTGCACACTCATAATAATTTCAATGAGGGGAAAGGCGGATATCGTTTTTGTCTATTGCTATGAGATATTCAGGCCTTACACTTCGGATGTTACACTATCATAATTGAACAGCCATGTCAATTTATGATCTTTTAATAACTTTAGACCTTCTGGCTCAATACTAACTTTACCATGTAAGATAACATCATCATCGTCATCGGATCCATAGTCAAAAACGATGCTGGTGTTACAAGACTAAATGCATATTTTTCTAAACTTGACTTGTTGGATAGCATTGTATTGTAACGTTTACATTTGCCTCTGCTCTAGTGGTTCGTGCGCAAAATTGGAGCGACTGACTGGCGGCTCCAAATCCACCCATAAAACACACCAACATATATGTAGCCTATATCTAGGCAAACCCTAACCATAATATATAGTTTTTAAAGTCTATATTGTCATGAGATTTTATTGTTGATTGGACCACTTTTGTAGCCCATGTAAAACAAATGTAAAAAATAAAGGCGTATATACATATCCTACACTTAACAATTCATATAAAATAACGTGACAAAAGTTATTGAGTCATTCAAAGTTGCTGTAGCTATCTACATGCTATTATAGCCTTCGACAGTTCTGGTTATGCTCAACAGCCTGCTAAACATGGCCGCCTTTCTCAACCATTCAAGTGCTAGCGCTGTCCATGCTAATCAGGGACGGCACTCTGAATAGCATCGCTGTCCATCGCCGTCCAGGCTACCATGCTCCCTCTAGCAACGGACGTCCCTGCTACAGCATCGTCATAGCATTGCTGTCCATCGCCGTCCATGCTCTATGCTCCCTTTATCGCTGGACATCCCCGCTAATCCATTGCCGTCCATGATCTATGCCCCCTCCATCGCTGGACGTCCCTAATCAGGGACGGCACTCTGAACAGCATCGCCGTCCATCCATTCAAAATCAGCAGCCATCGCTGTCAGTCTATGGACGGCCATATGGACGGCCATATGGACGGCCACAATGCTCTCAGGGATTTAGCTCCTACTGAACACTTGCGTTATAGCGTTTGTATTCACACACACACTTGATGCCATCTACCTTTACATTGGCGACACTAAATCAGCTGGCTCGTAGCCCCGTTGCTGTAAGATGCTTTGAATTTGCCCATTCTCATCTGATCACCCTGGTTTGCAGAGGTGCACACTCATAATAATTTCAATGAGGGGAAAGGCGGATATTATGCGCGCCATAACACCAACAGCATAACGGTTATCCAAATAACAAAGAAGTCTACACTGGCGTTACAGCGTTTGCATTCACACACACACTTTATGCCATTTATCTTTACATTAGCAACAGTAACTCAGCTGTTAGCTGCAGAGCTAATGTTACAGCCACATTCTAAGGGTAGCAAGCTAGGTAACCATATACAGTAAAGCAACAAAATGATATAACGCTAGTTAACTTACTTGTCCAAGGTTTGTAGCTTGACCAAGGAGATTTAGTAATGATCCAGAATTTAAGGCCAGCTTTGTGTTGGCTCAAGTTGAGGAAACAGTAGTGGCTGAAATGTTTGGCGCAGACATACAAAACTTTGGGAAGTTGTGTCGGCGCATTTCCAGCGAAAATACAATTAAGATACTGGTCGTGCAGAGGCTCGGATGAAGGAACTAAAAAAAGATTTGTGCTTGCATTTGTACATCCAAGCACTGAGCAACTGTTATGCTTCGTTTGTTTGCTCGCCATTATGGAAAAACCAATATCGCACTCGCCCTTGCACGGTGGTAGCTCAGTTTCTCATGGGCGGGCCAGATGATCTGGGTGGGCAAAGCAGAGAGAGGGGAGCTAACCTTGCTCCTATCTACGTCACTAGGGGGAGATTTTCCAACAGAGCAATTGAGCCTAGGTTCACACCTATTGAAAATTCAAGCCACTGGGAGACCAAAGGCAGGCTAGGGGAACTCATATTAATGTTTTTCATGTCATGTGACCTTTAATGGTTTGACACCACTAGTTATTACTGTTCAGTAAAAGTAGTATGATTAAGTTACATTATTACTTTCTGTACAAAGTAATATTTGGGGTGTGCTTGCCTTTCGGCGAGCAAAAACCATTGTAATCTCACATATATATTATTATTATTACTGTTTTTCGTGCCCCTAAGGCTCAGTCAATATTTGGACTACATAGACAACGTCGATGTCAAAAGGTTCGTCTTGGTCGCGATTGCGTTGGTTCTATTGGGATTTATGTTCCGTTGCACGGTTTAGGTTTTAATTAAGTTTTTGTGGCAAAAGTGAAGCTAACGGTGGCCAACTTGCTAGCCACAGTCACTGACGCTACTGACGTCACTTACGTCACAAAATATCGCGTGACTACCTCTAGCAGAACATTAGTTTAGCAGCTCGTTAACTTCTGGGAGACAGCTAGGCTAACTGCTTTACTGCAAGGGAGCTGCAGAAACGCCACAAGCAAATAGGCCAGGGTGATAACTATTTACTCATTTTACTTTGTGATTTGAAAAACAATATAGGCTGAAAAGTAGTTACATCTACTTTCGAAAACATTAGTCTACTATTTCACTGAAGCATTAGCATCATGACATTAGCCTCTGTTGTCCGGGCAACACATACTACAGCGGTCTATGATGCATCTGTTTTCAATCGTTAAAATAAAGTTTCCTCACAATTACATTTTCGTTGTAGGATTTATTATGACATTAGATTACAAGTAAACGATTTGTTGGTGAAATTATCATTACCTGTGGTTTCAAACCAGTGTAGCTCACTGCAACGCTGTACTGTACTGTTAGTAGCTAAAAAAAACATCCACAGCTGTTTACAGTAGCCTACGTGGAAGTCAATGATGTTCGGCACTACCCTACCTTAAATCAAAAGTCTTTCAATAGGTGAAACAGGTGAAACTATCTGACTAGTGACTACTAACCTGAACTCCATTGCCACAGCCTAAACTTCAATCTGTTCATGAAAATAATTCATTTCGGCCTAGACCGTACAACGGAAGTAACGTTAAATCGAATTCAACCAACGCAATCGCTACCAAGACAGTCTAGTAGTAGTTGTAGCCTACAATTTACCGGGGCAGCTTCTCCACACAGCAGGGCTATATCGCATTTTGCCTTGTTACTGACACTGACATTTTTATGAATAAGTGATTTTCCCCTTAGTAAATGTCGAGCTTATTTACGTTTTTGGGGGCATATTTTCAGTTAGCAGATGATACTATTTGAATCGCGATTCCATCTGAGATAGCTGCTGGTAACGTCGTTGTTAAAATAAATTTCAAAGGGGGTTCTTTATAAATGAATGCAATATGAGTAGGCTAAATGCCTGAAAATATCACGAGAAGGGAAAAACTTACAATGACGTTTAAATCATAGAGATTAGGTCAATTTTTACACCGGTCTGCCAAATATATACGTTTTGTTTCAACTATGAGGTTGCTGATCACCATTCCCTCTTGCGGGGGAAATGACAAGACTATTTAATTCTACTCTTCACTCTTAGTATTTTGAGTTGTAAATGAGCAGAAAAAAAATATGCTTTTAAATCTATGTAATCTTAATAAATAATAAAAAGGCTATGCATTTTTATATAAAATATACAGAAATATCAGTTGTAAAATGTAATTTAAATACGGACCCCTGCAAGTAAGCAAGCACACCCTACAATTTCCCCAGAAATTGTACCTCCTCTAGTATTACTTATTATATTACTTTTACTCATTGTGAAAATGACGGGGGGGTTTGAACCCCTAATTAAGACTTGGACCCCCCCCAAAAGAGGTAAACACAACAGGTCGTGTTGGGTCGATACATTTATACATCGTGCTTACCTGTAATCGTAAATATTACTTTACGCCCTGGAGAAGAAGTTGACCCCCCGATTGTCATTGTATAATTCGCACTCTGATTTTACTATTACTTTGAGTAGCGAGTTGTGGAAACGGGTCGCCATCTCTCTTATGGTTTAAAGTGGATTTTTCTAGCTTCCAGCTTCATTTCTCTTTGGACTCTTTCGAGAAGTTTGAAGTGCTATTTTTGGCAGTAGATAATATTTTGTTGGGGCATAGTTTGCATTTAACTTGAATGTTTCTTCCAATATCTTCAATGAAAGCAAAATGGTGTGAATATTTCCTTGTCGAAACGTAACGCGTTCTGCAGCCATGATTGCTGTTTGCCTGCAGCGTGAATCAAAGGCAAACTGTCAGGCTACTGTGCCCAGGGAGTGTCGTTTAGGCAACAATCTGTATTTATAAGGCTATCTAAGTCATTTGTTGAATTAATGCAGTAACTTAGACAAGTAACTTGTTACTTAAATAAGTAACTGTAATAATATTACTCAATGTCAAAGAGTAACGTGTTATATTACTTTGTTACTCACTTATGTAACACGTTATATTACATAACGCACTACACCCAACATTGGGTATAACGTATACGTTATACTTATAAGTCCAAGTGTAAGCAAGCGTTAATGACGTGTGAAAATATTAACGCCAGTGGGGTTGATTTGCCAGAGGAAGATGAATTGGTAAAAAATATGGCCTCATCTATCGTTTGGAAATTCAAGTCGCTCTTCCGTGGCAAAGCACTGCAAAAGTTGGAAAATTCAACTCATGCAACATGCAAAGTTACCCAATCCAAATCTGCCGACTGCAGTAGATTAGCCGCTACGGTACGGATTGCATTGTCATGACATTTTAAGGATAGCTAAAATATCGTGATATACTTCTACCGTCAGTACTTACGAATTATACCGTGATAAACATTTTAGACCATACCGCCCAGCCTTTTTTTCAGGAAGCAACATCTCAGTGACACTCTTAGAGACAACTTAAACCTATTGTTGGTTATTAAGAAACAGCTTAGAGTTTAACAAATATAACTTTCCTGTGAAAAAGCAACATAAAAAAGGCTGTAGTTAAAATAAGTTAACCCCTTAAATTTTCTCAGAATTTCTGAGAAAAAAAGGGAAAAGTGCACCTCAAGAAAATAAAAAGTTGACTTAATATCTTTACATATCTATATGGATAATGCCAATGCCACTTTTAGAGATGAGTAGACGAAATAAGCTTAATTCTTAAGCATCATTGGCAGGTTTTTTCTTTATAAATACAAGCATCTCTGCATTTTTGCCAGACATCTTGTTCCTCTTCTCATCTACAATATTCCCTGCTGTGCTAAAAAGTCACTCGCTATCTACATTAGGTAGGCTCGTGCTGCTTGTGTCAGAGCGGCAAACAAAAAACTGCCCCATGGGATAACTGGCTCCGATAGGTAGAGGTTCATCTGCAATGATGTTGAGCTGCTGATGTCACCGCCACCATGTTCCCCATCTTCATCTCAGCATACATAGCTTGCAAGGAGACAGGAAATGCATCATGTCACTGGGGGTGTTCTGTCCATGATGGCAGATGGGTTGCTGGAACTCAAATCAAATCAAATCAAATCAAATTTATTTGTATAGCCCTTTTTACACGCAAGCATGTCACAGAGGGCTTCACATGCGCCCATAGAACTGCCCCTCAACCAACCTAAACCCTCAAGGAAGACAAGGAAAAACTCCCAGAAAAACTCCCACCGGGAGAAAAAATGGAAGAAACCTTGGGAGGAGCAATTCAGGAACTACTGCTGGTGGATGCTTGAATTATCGAGGTGTGTATTATAATGATATCCCCCTATAAAAATATTTCGATTTTTGCTATTTAAAATAAATTTCAAGGAGCCAGTTCGTGGAACCTTGTCTGGGGGCTCAGAGCCGCTCGCTTCTGAACTCGCCTCACAATTCTGCTGCTCCAGTCCAGCCTGGACATCAAAAAGCATCCCACGTATCTTGGGCTTGAGTGTGTTGGGGAAATATCTGCCATTATATCTTTTTATTAACAAGAGAAACAAAACATTATTCATAGCAACAACAAAAAAATGAATCAGAATTTATTTTATTGATCCGAGAGGGGAAATTTGGTTCAGTTACAGTTGCCATATTCTCGAAAATAAGACATTATAAGACATTTTCTATATATGCATTTTGTAGGTTATACTTGTCTCTTGTTTTGATTAGTCATAGTATTGGCCTCAGAATTCTCCCAATTTACAGCACATTTAGACAAATTAAGGAAATGCAAGCCAGTCTACTACCTACATGTTAGATTATCACAACAACACTGTATTTATGTCAGCAATAGCTCCTTTTCACTATTCTTGCAATATGAACACACAGAAAAGTTCTCACCTTGGATATATATACTTTTTTTGTGATAATTTTTGTTTGTTTTTTTAATTGAATCGTGACCCCAAGAATCGATTCCGATCGGTACAATATTCCTACCACTTGTAAGAAGCACAGAGAGATACTACATTTAACTTTTATTAGCTAATGTTCATTTTTGGATTATTTGCCCCATTTATCAATATCACCTAGGCCCTACATGTAAATATTCAGGTGTCCACCATTGTCTACCATTGTTCCATCCACTGTCTGGTGTAGTAGCCTATATTATCACTGTGCTTCCTGTAACGTAAGCTGTCATGGTACAAGGATATCGCTGTGGTCGCGTTGAAAGCGTCAAATCATAAGTTAGGGATGGGTATCGTTAATTTTTATTGATACAATTTTCGAGACTGCTTAACAATTCGAGTCTTTATCGATACCACTATCGATACTTTTTTATTTCTTAAGTAAAACATATAGAACAAGGGGAACGTGTTGCTCTCAGGAAGAGGCTAGCTAAAAAGAGCATATATAGGCACAATGGATCCTGACTCTGGCTAAATCCAAATCTGTCCACTACAGATGTACTATCCACAACCTGGATGAGTAACTAGACTGTGATTGGTGGGTTGACGAAAAGTTCATCGACTTTATGAAATGTTGAACACGTTTCAACAAAAGGCACCTGATATAGCTAAATGACAAGCTAACCAAACCTTCCTTATCTTATCCCTATTGTCTTCTGTCTCTGTTTTTGTTTAACACGATGCTTAAGCATCCCACAGTGCCATGCTCGCGGTGACTATGTTTTGAATGATCAGCAGTGAGGGGGGGAGGCTTGTCTTTCCTCACACACTGTGCTCGTAAATAATGTTTGCAGTTCGCGCACACATCAAATTTTAGGGGCATATGTGAGTGAAATAGTTGCACTGTTGAGCCCTGAATTGGCCTATTATTGTCAACGATGGAGACTCCTGCGAAGTTGGGGTGCGCTCACCAGAGGATTGTCCTGCAAAGGCAGCTGGAGTTGGCACCGTTGCGACTCGGAGACAGTCGAAGTACTGCATTTTATCTTTATCTGATGCACAACGTTGTTGTTACAAAAAATTAATTTAGAACATAAATTGCACTTTGTTTCGTCTTTATCTTTGGCTTTAATAACATTTAGCCAAGCCTTTGACCGTTTCGTACATTCTGCCATTGTAGGTAGCAACAAAATGATAAATTAAGTGAAGTAGCGCATGAGGCAATTCAATTCTTCTTTGTTTAGTTTAAAGGCAGTTGGCAGGCCATTCAATTGAATTTAGTCATTTTATTAGTCAAACATTGTATGTTTGTGCACCAGTGATTTGATTTAAATAACATTACTTATTTCTTGAGACATAAGTCAACGTTACATTATATTACTTGTTCTCGATAGCGGTATCGATAAGCTTGGACCTTGAGAAATTTGTTCTCGATGCCTATCCCTAGTGTCAGTGCCTCCAGAGGTTTCCGCCCCCAAACTAAAAATAATTTAGACTCGCTTAAGCAGAAATTCACTGGAAGCAATATTCCACTACGCGAGTAGAACCTAAATTCTATGCTTGCAGAATTTTACTGCGCGCGAGCAGAATTTCACTACGCAAGCAGATTTAACCAATGAGAGCGTCCAGGGGCTCGCTCGCAGCTACCTGTGCAACTCTGTTGTTGAATTTGTGCGCAAGTACTAATTTCTAGTGAGTCCAAAGTCAGTATCTGTGCATGTGAAAGAAACTATGCGCGTGTGACCTGCCTCTGCAGCGCTGCTGTGTGTGAAGTTGTGTGTCAACTGGAGGAGGCGGAGACAGCACTGTTGGTATCACAACCCTAATGAGCTATTCGGCCTAAGTAATTTTTTTCTCTTGCAGCAACGGGTGGCACCACAACAGTGTACGCGGTGGAGGCCGACGCGGACCCCAACGGGAATTTCAATCCAAACAAGGAGGCCGGGGAGACGCAATACCTGATCAAGTGGAAGAACTGGTCACACATCCACAACACCTGGGAGACGGAAGACACTCTCAAACTGCAGAATGTCAAGGGCATGAAGAAGCTGGACAACTTCAAGAAGAAGGATCAGGAGAAGAGGAAATGGTAAGTGTGTGTGGCAGGGGACTAGTGGGATTATGAACATAGACTGAAAATGTCTACTTGAATTCTCTGTTTAGATAACAGTAAGAGCTTTCTTGGGAGATGTTAACCATCATTCAACCCAACCAACATTGCAAAGCTTTTGACATGATGGTATACTGTTATCTTTCAGGCTCAAGGCGGCTTCGCCAGAAGATGTGGAGTACTTCAATTGCCAAGAGGAGCTCATGGACGACTTGCATTCACAGTATCAGCTAGTAGAGAGAATCATTGGTAAATGAAAAAAATATAAAATGATGTATCTTATGTTTGATTCAGTATAGAAAACAAATTGTATACCCAACTGACAGATAAACATCCACTACACATGTCCACAGACAAATTACTTCAAAAACCTATTTTGTTGTCCACACAGGGCATTCCAATCAGAAGTCAGCAGCAGGCTACCCAGACTACCTGTGCAAGTGGCAGGGTCTGCCTTACTCAGAGTGCAGCTGGGAAGATGGAGCCCTTATAGGCAGAAAGTTCCAGAAGTGCATTGACGACTACATGAGCCGGAACCAGTCCAAGACCATTCCCTACAGAGATTGCAAGGTATATTGTTTGCAGGATTACTGTCATTGGGGTATGTTATGTTTTTACTGACAGGAAATGGGGGGTTAGAAGTAATGTTTTGGTGTAATTTTAGGACTAAATAAGTATTTTATAAGTATTTAAATATTATTATAAGGACTGTGGTAACAAAGTTAGACAGACCTGTGTGCATACATTTAGGTCTGTAAATATTTGCACACAAGTTTTGCTATTTTGGCTTATTACCAAAATATATTCAAGTTACAGTTAAATAATGAATATGGGTTTTAAGTGCAGTTTCTCAAGCCTGGTCCTAACCAGACTAGTACATTTTATTTGTACAGAGAGTCTTACCTCGCTCCATTGACAAGCGTTGACTTCCTTGTAGGCGGGTACTCTGTTGAAGTTTAAAACTATTGGATCTGCCCAGAGCCATGCTGATCTGCCATAACCAATCGCTAGCATTCGCCTTAGCCAATTCCTTCACCACTACTGTAACAGAGCTAGCTGCCGTAGCTGGAAAATCAAACTGTTCCTGAACCCCGTGGGGAGGAGGGCCACAATATCATGGCCACCAACAAAACTCACCAAAACTTGTCCTTTCTCCAGCTTAAGCTTATGGATATTCGGCAGCGTTGCTACAACGGGCCGAATGGCTTCGCTCGCATCTATCTCCGCCGCCATTACGGAATTACAACACAAACTAGCGCCACTCCCTCTGTTCGCTGATTGGCCGGTAGAAAATTAACCAAAGACATCTGACTTACGTACCTCATGGCCAGACCTATTACAGAAGCAAAATCTAAATTGAATGGAATTACGTAGGAGAGTTAGTTTCTCAACTTCAATTTCAGGGTATTCACATCCAAATAGACGGGGGGTTTAAGAATTACAGTTCCGTAATATGTAGAGCCTTTTTTGAAATGTTTTTTTACAAGGGACCAAAAGTAATTGGACAATTGACTCAAAAGCTGTTTTATGGACAGGTGTGGGCTTTTCATTATTTATTAATAAATTAAGCAGGTAAAAGGTCTGGAGTTGATTATCGGTGTGGAATTTGCATTTGGAAGCTTTTGCTTAGAGAAATAGGACAAAAAAGTGGCCAAATCAACAGTGAGATAAAAAACTGGTGAACTCGGCAACATAAAAAGGCCTGGACGTCCAAGGAAAAAAACATTGGTGAATGATTGCAGGAACCCCTTCACAACATCCAGAAAGAACACTCCAGGAGGTAGTCATATCATTATCCAAATCTAACATAAACACCTGAGAAGAGCAAGAGCAAATACAGAGGGTTCACCACAAGGTGCAAACCATTTATAAGTCTTCAGAATTGAAAGGCCAGATTTGTCAAAAAACATTTTAAAAAAAAATATCCCAGTTTTGGAACAGCATTCTTTGGACAGATGGAACTAAGATCAACCTGTACCAGAATGATGGGTAGAAATATGGAGAAGGCTTGGAAGTGCTCATGATCCAAAGCATTCTACATCTATAAAACACGGGGGCTGTTTGATGTAGAGCCAGACGGATTTATCGGCGAGCCAATATTGTTGGCTGATTTGCCAAACTATGGGTATCAGCATTTATAATGGACGATATACATTTTTTTATGTATTATGCCTTCACAATACAAACAAGGTAAAAAAAATCAAGGCTCATAATGGCCGCTAAATGAATATAATTTTTTTATTTTTAAAGAAACGGACAAAACACCCTTCAACCATGTTATGAGTGTTTTGGCGTTGCATAGTTTATCTTAAATCACCAAGTATTTGTATCGATATCGGCCTTAAAAATCCTTTATTGGTCGAGTCTAGTTTGATGGCATGGCTTCCAATTGTCCTAGTGTTTTTTGATGATGGGAGAGAAGACAGAATCAGCCGGATTAATTCTAAAGTGTATAAGGATATATTGTCTGCCCAGATTCAAACCAATTCAGCAAAGTTGATTGGACAACGCTTCACTTGACCGATGGACAATGACCTAAAACGTTCGGCGAAAGCAACCAAGGAGTTTAAGGCAAAAAGGTGCAATATTTTGCATTGGCCAAGTCAATCACCTGATCTCAACCCAATCGAGCATGCATTTCACTTGCTGAAGACAAAACTTAAGGCACTAAGACCCACAAACAAACAACAACAACTAAAGACAGTTGCAGTAAAGGCCTGGCAAAGCATCACAAAGGAGGAAATCCAATGTAGGTGATGTCCATGGATTCCAGCTTTCAAACAGTCATTGCCTGCAAAAGTTCCTCGACAAATTATAAAAAATGATTTTTTAAATTATTTTATTAATTTGTCATTCCATGTGAGTCCCTGGAATAAGGAGACTGTATAAAAATGGTTGCGATTCCAAAATGTTTCGTACAATATTTGTGTTCAACCCCTTAATTTAAAGCTGAAAGTGTGCACTTGAATTGCATCTCAGTTGTTTAATTTCAAATCCAATGTGGTGATGTACAGAGCCAAAATGATAATCGTGTCACGACCAAATATTTCCGGACCGAACTGTATGGTAACCATATCAAAACCATTTATACCACAATGCCAGATATTATTATTTTAATCTTAGAAAATGCTTTCAGTGTCATGTGACTCCCTGTCATCTGTCCTTTCCACAGGTGCTGAAGCAGAGACCCAGGTTTGTACCCATGAAGAAACAGCCGTCTTACATTGGAGGTGATGGACTGGAGCTCCGAGATTACCAGCTAGACAGTTTAAATTGGATGGCCCACTCCTGGTGCAAGTACGTCCTCTCCTCCTTATTCTTCCTTTCCTTTGTATAGTTTTTCTAAACTTCTAAATATATATCTCTTCAATTGATTAAACATCCAGTTTTAAAGCTTAAAAAAGGTTTATAGAAGTTTGTATTCCTGTTGTCTTCCTCCCTCCAGAGGGAACAGCTGTATCCTGGCTGACGAGATGGGCCTGGGCAAGACCATCCAGACCATCAGCTTTCTTAACTACCTGTTTCATGAGCACCAACTATATGGGCCTTTTCTGCTGGTGGTGCCCCTTTCCACTCTCACGTCCTGGCAGAGAGAGGTGCAGCTCTGGGCCCCCCTCATGAACATTGTTGTCTACCTGGGTGACATTCGCAGCAGAGGCATGGTATGGAACAACCCCCGTGTTTCGTTTCTTTTTGTGTTTGCTTGTAATTGTTTTGTTTGAGTATTTTTTTCCTTTTGTCGTGTATAATTGGTGGTCACCTTAAGGGAGCTTGAAAATGGAACTTGAGAGGTGTAGACACTATACCTGTTCTCTTTCACACCCTATTAGATCAGAACACATGAATGGATGCACGTCCAGAACAAGAGACTGAAGCTAAACATCCTTCTCACAACGTATGAAATTCTCTTGAAAGACAAGGTAAGGTCATGTTTCCCACAGAATGTGATTATATTTGTGGCGTTAGGCAGGGGCGAAGCCAGTATTGGTCAAAATTACGTGCTCGGTCATAGTTATGTCCTAGTATCAGTTAGATGTGTAGATAAGGTTTTTCAACAAGTAATAGAAGGGTGCAAAAAAGCTGTTCGTCCCTCGCATTGATTCACAGACGGGTCCGTTGTTGTGAGACGGACAGAAAGCAAGCGGGACTAGAAGGGGCTGAGCGCATCAATGCGCTGCGCGCAGCTCTACAATGAAATACTTTTTTTGCCATGTTAAACAGTAAAAAAATGAAAAAACATTTGTGGCTGTAAATATTTTATTGTGGCGGGCCGCCAAAAATAAATCCATGTATGGGAAACACTGGTAATGCTTTTCACCTCCATCAATGACCATGTTTGTATAGACATAGATCTTGTCTCTTATGTGGACCTTGCATCGACCCCTACTTCTTACGTAGCTAGTCGAGTCAGTCAAGTGAAGTTCAGCAGCAGGACCAAAACCAAAGTCTGCAGGACATCAATCCCCTGGGTCCAGAGGAACAGGAGCCAAGCACAGCAGAGCCCCTTGAGCCCCGCCTACCTCAGCTCGCAACAGAAACAAAGATTCCAGGGCGTAAGCCACTTATCAAGTGGCCCAAGTCCTGTGAGAAAAAGGAGTGGGAAGCAATCAACACAGACATCAGCAAGCTCTTTGAACAACTGAAGGGAACTGCAATTAAAAAGCTGGAGAAGATGGGAGAGCTGATTTACAGCTATGGTGCTGAGCGCTTTGGAATCACAGAGAAAAGGAAAAAAACATCAATCATCCCAACAAAGTCCAGGAGACAAAAGGAGATTGAGCGACTGGTCAAGGAGAGAAGACAGCTGAAGAAGCAGTGGAGGAAAGCCCCAGAGGAGGAGAAGGAGGGAATAAACCTGCTGCAGGCAGAAATCAAGAACAGGCTGTCAACTTTGAGGAAAGCTGAGAATCTTAGAAGGAGATGTAAAAGGAAGGAGCATGCAAGATCGGGCTTCTTCAAAGACCCCTTCAAGTTTGTAAAGAGTCTTTTCACGAAAGAGAAAAGCGGCAAACTCATAACAACAGGGAAAGATCTTGAAGCTCATCTGAAAAGAATCCACACTGACAGCCACTGGTGCAAACAGATCACCCTTCCACCGGACATGCCACCAATACATCCTCCAGAGCACCAGCTAGACGTATGTCCTCCCAAGTGGAGTGAAGTGGAAAGAACTGTTCGTCCAGCAAGAGCTGCATCCTCTCCTGGGCATAACGGAGTCCCTTACCGGTTTTATAAAAATGCACCAGATGTGTTGCGCTTTCTCTGGAGGCTAATGAAGGTGGTGTGGCGGAAACAAACGATACCAACAGCTTGGCGAAGGGCCGGAGGCGTCCTAATCCCTAAGGAGAAGGACCCTGCTGACATCAGCCAGTTTCGACACATCAGCCTCCTAAACGTTGAAGGCAAGATCTTCTTCAGCATTGTAGCTCACAGGCTAGCTGCGTACCTAGACAGAAACAAATACATTGACACAGTGCAGAAAGCAGGGATACCAGGCTTTTCTGGTTGCTTGGAGCATACAAACATGATATGGCATCAAATCCAAGCTGCCAAAAAGGAGGGAAAAGATCTCCATGTCGTGTTCTTGGACCTCGCCAACGCCTTTGGTTCAGTTCCTCATAATCTCTGCAGTTGACCTGTTCAGCATCCCACAGGCTATTACCACTCTTGTCAAATCCTATTTCCAGGACGTCCAGCTATGCCTCACAACTGAGGAGTACACCACAGCATGGCAGCGTTTGGATATAGGGGTATCATGGCAGGATGCACCATCTCCCCTCTGGCCTTCACCATGGCAATCGAGGTCATCATCCGAGCCTCCCGATGGGTGGTAGGAGGTCAGCAGCTCAAAGCTGGTCTTCGTCTCCCTCCCATCAGAGCATACATGGATGACATGACCACACTCACAACAACCATGCCATGCACTAGATGACTGCTGAAAAAGCTCCAGGAGAACATTGAGTGAGCCCGGATGAAGATAAAGCCAAGCAAATCCAGGAGCATATCAGTTGTCAAGGGTAAGCTGTCAGAGCAGCGCTTTTACATCGGCGAGGAACCCATACCAACAGTGTCAGAGAACCCAGTGAAGAGCTTAGGGCGCTGGTACGATGCCAACCTCAAGGACAAAGTTCAAGTGGACCAGCTTAGCCACGACACAATCTGCGGCCTTGAGAAAATCGACAAGTCCTTGCTTTCTGGCAGGTTAAAGCTCTGGTGCTTTCAATTCGGTCTTCTACCCCGGCTGATGTGGCCTCTTACCATCTATGAGGTCCCTATCTCAAAGGTTGAAAAACTGGAGAGGTTGATCAGCTCGTTTGCCAAAAAGTGGCTGGGTCTTCCCAGGTGCTTCAGCAACATAGGGTTGTATGAAAGAGGTATTCTGGAGCTGCCTGTGTCCAGTCTCACAGAGGAATTCAAGTGCTCCAAAGTAAGGCTGGAAATGACACTAACGGAATCCCGTGACCCATGTGTAGCCCAAACAGCTCCTACTCTGGCGACCGGAAGGAAATGGATTCCAAGCGCAGCTACACAGCAGGCAAAGGCAGACCTAAGGCACCGTGACATCATTGGCCTTGTACAACAGGGGAGAGGAGGCTTTGGCCTCGGAGAGAGCGGACCATCTTGGCACAAGGCAGCTCCATCTCAGCGCAGAGGTCTGGTCGTTGAGGAGGTGCGCCGGCAAGAGCAGGCAACAAGGTGCGCAAAGGCTGTCTCCCAATCTAAACAGGGACAGTGGATGAGGTGGGAGGGAGTTGAGAGAAGGAAGTTCTCTTGGAAGGAACTGTGGAGTATGGAAGCATTTCACACCAGCTTCATCTTACGAGCAACGTATGATGTCTTGCCATCTCTCAGTAACCTTCAACAATGGTACGGAGAAGATCCAACGTGCCCACTCTGCCCATCTTCAGCAAACCTTAAACACATCCTGGTTGGCTGCAAGACAGGCCTGACTCAAGGCCGTTACACCTGGCGGCACAACCAAGTACTGAAGTGCCTTGCTGCTATGCTGGAGACCAGAAGAACGACCATCAATGCCCTACCCCCATCATCCCATCCTACATCTGCAAGAGGTTTCGTCTGTGAAGGTGCAAAGCCAACTAAGACCAAGGCCAGTACAACATCAGACCTCAGTCAGCTGGGAGGAGCGCGAGACTGGAGGCTCGTGGTGGATCTGAGTCAAAGGCTCTACTTTCCACCAGAGATCGCCACTACGAACCTCAGACCAGACCTCGTGCTCTGGTCCTCCTCAACTAAGAAGGTGTACATCATAGAGCTGACTGTGCCCTGGGAGGACGCTGTAGAGGAGGCCTACGAACGAAAGAGCCTTAAGTATGCTGAGCTGGCAGCTGATGCTGAGCAACGTGGCTGGAAAGCCAAAGTTTGCCCAGTGGAAGTCGGCTGCAGAGGCTTTGTGGGTAAGACAACTACCAGGCTGCTTAGGGATTTGGGAATTCGAGGCCAAGCCCAACGCCAAGCCATCAAAGCCCTCTCAAGCGCTGCTGAATGGGCAAGCCGGTGGCTGTGGGTGAAGAGGAAAGATGCCACCTGGACCCCAAAATAGCATCTGTGGAGCAGAAGGGTTAAAGCAGAGGGGGGCACATCTGGGACGCCAGGTGTTGCCGATGAGCCCTCTGGAGGTGTTGTGGGCCTATCATCGAAACACCGGGGAAGGAGGGTGCCCACCTGATGACTCCAATGAGGCTTTTCAACCCTTTTGTCCCACAGACAGCACCACGACTTTTAACCGGAAACACCTCGAATGTCTGCGTCAACCCACTTCACATCTCAGGAGTGCAAATCAACCAGGGATTGTAAGACCTAGTCCTAAAACAGAACAGAACTGGATGAAAATTACATTAAATCATACATTTCTGTTTACAAAACAGAACGTTTATCAAGTGAATACCCACCAAATGTTTTTATCATATGCATGATATATGGGTTGGGTATCGTTTGGGTCTTTACGATACAGGTGGAAAATCAATACTTTTAAAATGGTTCTGGAGCCATAAAACAACGGTGGATGACATTAAATAACATTTATTTATTGGAAAAAAAATTCACTGTTGTCTGCCATGTTATTCAACTTTACGTGTTGTTGTTTCGACTTGCATTCATGTGAATTTTCTCAATCTGGAATTTGACACTAGATGAATGTGAAATATTTAAATCGACAGCTCAGGCATTTAAGTGGCATCAATATGAGGTACTGAAATCTTCATTCTTATTGGGTCCAGTACATCCTGGCCATATTGGCACTGGATTCCGGTACCCAACCCTAATGCATAGTGTATTGAGAGAATGTATTTTAAGTGAGCTCCGCTTTTAATAATTGAGCTTCTTTTGTATGTAAAAGTTTTGAAATAACTTTAGTTACTTAAAATGTAATGTAATACAAATGTAATACATCTGTAGTGTCACGCATCTATATTCTCAAAATATATTCCGGTTTACACTAGGGATGGGCATAATTGATCGATTATCAATCATTAAGAATTTAGTCAATGACATTATTTGTTCATCGATAAAACTAATGCGTGTTCTGTTGCGTAGTGTGAGTCTTGAAGGAATGCAATGGATTTTGCTATGTGGCAGCAATTAAACATTTTACCAAATGAAGCCAATGTTTGGAAAAAAACGCCACAGGCCTAATCAGTTACCGGCGAGTTTCCATGTATTTCAAAAGTAAACATGAAGAGGTCACGGCGAAGTGTAGCGTGAGACCATTTTGACTTAAAAATGACTTTGTTCACTGCCAATGTAACAGACGTGGTATTGCAAGTTCCGTCAGAGGTATATGGGCCACTGTCCGCTCCGAGCGGGAGTCGAACTCACCACCTCTGACTTACCAAGCGCCACCACTACCAACTACGCCAACGAAAAGCTAGCAATTCGTTGATGCGGGTGGCTTGTTACATACTTGAGGAGTGAGTTTCACCACACACCGGCTACACCAACACTGCAAAGAGTATAAATACAACTCCTCCACGACTCAAATGATGTACCACTTGAAGAACGTACATCCGACCCTGGTTAGTGGCGGTGCATCCTGCTCTCGGTGTTAGCACGGAGGAGCTGCAATGCACAACGAGCAGAGAAAATTACCCAACGGATCTGCAAGTCCATCGAGATGGATATGCTAGCCTTAAGTTGTTGAGTGCGAAGGTTTTATGAAGCTTTGTTAATTATCCGGAAAAAAAAGAGGGTGAGTTGTGTTTAAGCACAGGCTTCCAGCTGTCGGCTCCGCTTCTAGTACAATTTAGTCGAATGCCTATCCCTAGTTTACACTGCCTAATATATTTATTTGTTTGCCTACAGTCATTCCTGGGTAACGTGAACTGGGCCTTTATTGGAGTGGACGAGGCCCACCGTCTAAAGAACGATGACTCTCTCCTCTACAAGACCATGATTGACTTCAAGTCCAACCACCGGCTTCTGATCACAGGAACACCGCTGCAGAACTCTCTCAAAGAGCTCTGGTCCTTGCTGCACTTCATCATGCCAGAGAAGTAGGTCATTTGTTTTTGTGCTTGTGTGTTTGAGGGGCATGCCATTTTATAGTCTTATCTAGATGCTCGGTTTAGTGGGCTGTCCCTGTTGCTAAGTAGGTTTCTAATCTTTTGTAGAGGTCAGATGACATCTTGTCCCAGTATGCTTGTGTGTGGATGTCTACACTTGCCATGTGCACGTCTGCCTGTGTGTGTCTCTTTCAAAGTTGCTGGCACTGCATGCTCATGTTGTGTGCATGATCGTTTTTTCATGTGCCCAGGTTCCACTCATGGGAGCTGTTTGAGGAAGAGCATGGGAAAGGCAGGGACTCGGGCTACACCAGTCTGCATAAGGAGCTTGAGCCCTTCTTGCTGCGACGAGTCAAGAAGGATGTGGAGAAGTCTCTCCCTGCTAAGGTGGAGCAGATCCTTCGAGTGGAAATGAGCGCCATCCAGAAACAATACTACAAGTAAGAACACCACTGCTAAATAAAAAACTCTATTGATCTAGAAACTATGGTACACTGAAATAAACATTCTGCTCTACTGAGCAGATAGGCACAGTTTTGATGGGAACAAAGACCTGAATGGACTCTGTTCTTTAACATTTACAAAGAACATTGTTGCTTATCTACTAAATGGAAAAACCCAATTTTCCTTATCCTCACTTCTAACCTGGTTTTACTTGTGTGTGTCCTACCAGGTGGATCTTGACGAGGAACTACAAGGCCCTCAGTAAAGGCACCAAGGGCAGCACTTCTGGCTTTCTCAACATCATGATGGAACTTAAGAAGTGCTGCAATCACTGCTACCTCATCAAGCCCCCAGAGGACAATGAGTGCTACAACAAAGCTGAGGCCTTACAGGTGCGTGTAATACTGGCTTTTTAGCAACGGTACTATACCAAGAAAAACAGGTAATCGCTCCGGAGTATAAGTCGCATTAGTTCAAAAATGCGACATGAAGAGGAAAAAACATATTCAAGTTGCACTGGACTAGAAGTCGCATTTACTTCTAAATGTATTTCAAAACCAGGTTTTAAAAACATGTTTAATTATATATATTTTGATATATATATATAAGTCGCAGAACCAGCCAAACTATGAAAGGAAGTGTGACTTAGTAGTCCAGAAAATACGGTACTTTTATGTGCCAAAACAGTTGAACCTACGCGATAAAAACTGTAGGCTAATGTGTCTTCAAGAAAAGCAGACATGCGTGTGATGTCACGCCTGTGCCCTGCTGCATGCGGCCGGTGTTTGGAGAATTCAGTTCCCCTGTTCCCCCTTCTGCGCAAGTGCGTGAAACCATGATGTTTTCTCCTGTCGCTAGGTTGAGCTGTATGTGATTTATATAATTTTATACAATTTTATTTATGCTTACATTTCTACATAAATTGTAAAAAGTTCCAGTAGAAAATAAAAGACAACCATTTTCAAATTACTCAATTTCAATTAAATAAATATAGCTGCAAGCAGCGATGGGGGTTCCTCCGCAAAATGGCAAAATATTATAAAGATGTACAATGTAGAAGGTCAGAGTTGGACAACGAGAGCAAATCAGCTTCATGTTTGGCCAACAACAAAAGGCTGAATGGGGATTTGAAATGTTACAAGTCAGTCTCTCTAACCTCTCTGCTACACACCAACGGTTGAGATTTTATGAATAGAAATGGCAGAGTATTACCTTTGGTCAGCTTTGGGACAAAGGTTAAGAAACGGTTGACATTTCAATGTCATTTCCATTTCACCCTACATGAAACTTCCATGAATGCTGTTTCCCTCTCCCAGCGCAGGTCATGCCAAGGCAGAAATGCTTGGTGGCCTCATGTCGTCCAAAAAAAGCCTCCCACAATCAAAACATTGACCGCAACACCGTCTACATGGCTTGATAACCATATTTAGTGACCGGCCCTGAGAATCTCTTTCCAGGACCTCCGACAATCCACTATCACGGACAGCCCGTGGGAAACTGGGCTAGGACAAACCATATTCAACTGCATGCAAGTGTGGCTTATGACAATAAGATGGCAGACTCTGTTCCTATTAAACTACACAACATGCACACTCAAGTTGACCAACAAGATCATATTAACTGATAAAAAATTAACATTACAAACATCTAACTGAACGAAAACCCTTGCATGACTGTTGTAAAAGTCTTTGCGTTTTTTGACATGCCGCACTGCATGCTGGGTACCCAAGAGCGCTGACGCTGATTATCTAGCTGTGCTCCGACTGCGTGATATGACGAGATGCTAGTGACGCGCTAAGGTCTCGGAGTCTCCTGCATTTAACTTTTGCCCGATTAGCAAGCTATTTTTTGAATGTTTTGTTAGCGATTGAATGGTAATGCAAGCTAGCTAAAACAATGTTGGTTAGCTTGGCTAAACTGGTTTTCATAGCAACAGAAATCAACAAATCAGATCAGTCAAACTTTATTCAGAAAGGGGGGGATAGCGGGAACATTAAAAGTGTAGTGTAGAGTAAAAGTGAAATGGAACATGTCTTTCTGCCTTGAAGCTGCGTGCGCATCATCATGAAGACCTCATGTAAATGTCAAGATAACATGCAAGCTAACAATTTCGCCAAATCTGACTGCAGCTTTGTATACCATAAGTGCTGTGTTATGGTTGTTTGAGTTAAACTTGCTTAATGAATTAAATGTCTGTTAAATGTCAAATCCAACTATAAATGTATAAAAGAGAGAGTTCCAATCAAATCTGAATTCTTTTTAAACTTAAAGGTTTAAAAGACAACCTTTGCCTAAACTGACATGCACCAACTCTGAGAACTGAGTTTCAACATCCATTTACACATTTAGTCTCTTTTATACTCTAATCTTAAGGCATAACTATGTTTAACTTAATGTCTGCACCTCTCCGTCACCAACTGTCTCTGGGGTGGGGGCTTCACAGGGTGTCTACAGGTGTAAACAAGTTAAATTTAAGACTTTTTAAGACCTTTTTAATATCACTTCCAAATGAAATTAAAGACCAAATTTACGATGGTAATACAAATCAAAAGTGGAAATATACAGTAATCTTCCCAAACACCGATGTCTGTTCAATATGGACAGTATGGTAAAATGACAACAATCGGTTGAGTTTAAGAACATTGACTAAATGTGTGTAATGCGAAAGGATAACACAAAAATGGAATTGCTGTAATAAATTATATTTTTGGTGGAGCAGAAACGCAATTCCATGAATCCCATGGAAACAAAGGGAAATGTGTGAGATGAACTGATGTGGAGCTCAAATCATCCAAGAAGCAGAACTTGAACTGGTTTCATTACTTAAGACACTAAAAGTCAGAAGTTTGGCATGCTGGGACATGGAAAGGATTAAACATTTAGACTTTCATCAAAGCAAAAAAATGCTGGTTTGTCCTTTTTCATCAATGTCTTCAAAAAAGCAGTCTGTAGAACTACTGTGTCTGAGGGGTGACTGTCTGTCTCTGGAGGGCTGGCAGGCAGGGGCAAGCAGGGCCTGCAGGAAGCTGAAGCTGTCCTGGGGTCAGGGCTGAAGAGAAGCTGTCCGGCTAGAGGGGGGTAGTCCAGCAAGTTCAGGTAGTTCAGCATCCTCTGTTGAGCAGGCCTCTGCATGACCCTCCAGACCTGTAAAAGTGAAGAAAGGATCCATGTCAGTTGTGAAAAATGAAGCTTTTTACATCTACACTTGACATAAACTACAGTTTTGACTGTGAAATGCAGTAGCATTACTTGAACTTGAATCCAAATGTGTTGACCTGATGGAGACCCGGCCATGCAAAGTCACTCAAAACATTTGGTTCGATTCCAGGCTCTGGCGAGAGTATTAAGCTCTAAACTGGTCAATATATACACATCTGACAAAAGACCAGCTCGACCTTTGCCTGTAAACAGTGATTCTGACTGTCAGAGACCTTTAAATAGGCTGACCGAGTGAAACTAGCCTGGTTAACGTGGTCGCTTTCTCAGGCAAATGACGAATGAAATAGGCTTGTTTTGAAAGATCCTGTATACTGGCTATCTTCAGCAGGCTCTTGTCTACAAAAAGCAGCCCTCCCTGACAGTATAGAAGTAGAATTGAGTGAAAGACAATATTGTTTACACACTGCCAGTGAGCGAGCCGAGTCTGTCTCTGAGGCTAAGTCAAAACAATGTACCCCCGGAATGCAGTATCACTTATCCACATATCACAAAAAATAATCGGAGCATCTGGCTAAAAGCACAATTCCCACATCTCCTAAAGGCTGCCCTCCTCAACATTTTTGGTGTCGACCGAACTGTAAAATGGTGAACTTATGAACAAGACGCTACCAAAACATGGCTGCCGCCTAAGTCTATGCGGTCTCCCTGGCGCATAGGCTTATTACAAAGACTTTCACAAGCCAAATCAAAATTCTGAGCCGACAGGTCTGTGGGGAATCGCTTGTTGAGCTGCCCTCCTCTACCTTTTTGATGAATTTGCCCGAGATGCTACATGATTCACTAATTACAGAGGGAAAAAGCGAGCTACTTTTCGAGTTTGGTTTTCTGTCACTTAAAACTCACGATCTAAAGGTCTCAAAGTGCTCAAACCTTCACCATAATTCAAGAGTAGTGTACTTTCACGAACCCAATCATTGATTCTAGCTTAAAATGTGTAAAAATAGGACTTACCGAACGTGGCTGCCTCCAACACGGCTATCAGGCGATTCCAGTTGAAAACAACAATGGTCGCAGAAGTTTTTTTTTTATATTCGCAACGGCGAGCTGCGATTCGAAGCTTAATGAAACAGGAGCTAAAGACCAAGGGTGGGGGCTTGGTCATCACACCATTTCCAGAAAGGATGTGTGTGCGTCTCGCCAAGCTCGCACGTGTGTCAAGTAGGTTGACCACCTGTCCCTCTTTGCACTGTATCGCACTGCATTTTCAATATGCGACGTGCGGGACAAGGGGTGAAAATGCTGTGCGACACAACGCAAAGCGGGACAGGTAGTCACCCAAGTGTCAATGGGCAGGTTGAGCCTGTAAGAATATGGAGCGTGCGCGCTGTGGAGCAATTCACTTGAATTCAATCATATATTGACATACCAAGGTGAAATTGTTTATGGTACCTCAGAGTGATGTCGTCTTGAACCCTATTAGTTTTGAAAAACAGTCAGTCAAAATTATATTTGATATATGAACACAGATATTGAGGCAACGTGGACATTTACATAAATACGCTTCTTACAGCCATTTTGTATAGCATGTCTTATTCAATTTGAACCTTTATTAAAACATGTATTCTACACATCTGGAACAAATTTTAAGTCAATTGGATCTATGGTTCATGAGGAGAAGGGTTTTGAAGGTTGTACCAAATTTGGAAAGTACAAGAAAAAAAGTCTGACCTATGTGGGTCCTTGAGGCTTTTTTGTTTCCCATGAGAAATAAGGAATGTATACCAATTTAAATCACATAGACTTTGGGTGTGTTTTATAGCGTCACCTATGGGCTTATGGCCCATGGGACCTGTTGTATCATTGGGCCAAATATAAAAAAATCGTCCATTTAGCAGAGAAATATTTAAGCAATAAGCCCCAAGAGGCCGTGGTTTACGCTGATTTTAGAATAGGTAAGGGGAGTTGTTAGGAAAATCCCCCGAAAACCCCCTTACCTGTTCTAAAATCGTAAAATCGCGAGTCCGTAAACCACGGACTCGCGGGGCTTATTGCTTTTCTATAACTGTTACAAAAAATATTTGATATGGTTTCATCAATAAAAACCATGAAAAACAAAATAGTTAAATAATAAACCGTCATTCTTACGCTACTACAAAGTATAGTTCCTACATAAATCGTTGCCACGCAACAGCCAGATGGACATCTTTGCCGTCTATTTCAAGTTGAAATATTCGATGCGCAGTAATGTGGAATGTTAAAGAATGTTATGAGGACAACCTGTGAGGTTATGCTGGATTTTACAATGGCATGGAATGCGATATAGCCAATCACAATCAAGGATGGGAACAACCAGTTTTAGAAAATAATAAGAAATATAGCTGCAAGCAGCAATGGCGGATTCCTCCTTCAAAATGTTGTCAAATTGACATAAAAGATAGTTACACTGGGATTAAAGACTTGAAACTGTAATTTCTGTCAGAATAAAAAAATAATCTTTGTACCTTTGACTGGATTCGAACCCACCACCCTTTTCGCATTAGTAGTGCGCCTCATCTTACTAAGCCATTTACAGACGTCGGCCGCTTTCACACTTGACTTTTTTTTCAGAAAAAAGCGCTGCCTGTTGAGCGCCTTTTCAGAAAAGCGCTGGGTGACGTCAAGCGCCTTTCTGACGAGAATTCTGTAACCTGAATGGGAATCATATAGTCTAGAGATACTTATCAACAGCTAGCTACTATGGCCAATAAAATGCAATTACTTGCTTTAGCTTTGGCATTTGAGAAGCCATGGCCATAGCCTGGTAACTAAGGTAGGTTATTAGGAAAGGTACACTCGTACCTACTCTCCACGTCCTGATTGGTCAGCTGTCAAAAAGGCGCTTGACGTCACCCAGCGCTTTTCTGAAAAGTTGAGAAAATTGAACTCAAAGGCGTTGGGCTGAGCGCTTTTTTAGAAGTTTTTACAAGGCGGCTGCTTAAAAAAAAAAAAAAAAAAGCCGTCCACCTTTTTCCTTTTCCCATAGGGTTGCATGGAAAAAAACCGCTGAAGGCAGCGCTTTTTTCTTAAAAAAGAAATCATGTGTGAACACGGCCTTAGACATTAGATTATTAAGTTTTTGATTCAGTTTATTCATTTTTATTCGGAAAATAAGACATTTCTCCAATGGCACCCATTGTCAGATTTGTTTTAAATTCAAACAGCTGTAATTTAGTCTTATTTACATATGGGACATAAAAACGGGACTAACCCTAAACCCGATGACTGGGTTGCTGCTGTAAAGAATAGTTTACTCGTAGTGGTTTAAAAAGGTTGCTTGGGGTGCCATAACTTGTCATGTAAGGGAATTTCAAATCATGCCTTGCATCAGTGGCGATTTGTCTTAGGTTCCTGAAATGAATTTGTGCAACAGACAAGGGATCCTTCTGAACAATCAATTTACTTCATTAGAGATAACTATTAACGTTATCTCTACCATGCGTAGACTACAAGTAGCTAGCTACTGTGGTGAACCTGGCTTGTTTTGCAGTGGTTTACACAGTCTCGCTAAACAGATGATTGGAGTGTTGCTATGTTTTAGAACCGGAGGATTGATCGGAAGACTAGAAACCGTTTTGTCAGAATAAAAAATTAAAAAACTATTCCTCTGACTACAACCCTTTGCTTACCAGCACAACATCTCAGCCAATTGAGCCATTCCCAGGCATGGAATACACAAAGTTCAATAACTGGATAATTAAAAAGCTGTTTCTCCAATGGCGAGTATTGTCAGATTTGGTCCAAATTCAAACAGCTGTAATTCAGTCATATTTTGACATCAAGGTGAAACTTTGCATGATACTACAGAGGCGTGTCATCTTAAAGCCTATCAGGTTTGAACCATCCTTCAAAAATATATTGGATTTAGTGACACAAACATATTGAGGCAATGTTGACATTTACATAAATACACCCCTTTCAGCCATTTTATATTTTATTAAATTGCCTTAAGTAATATTTTTAAATATGGCAATGATACAAATCTGTACAAAACTAAGTCAATTAGACCTTTGGTTCAAGAGGAAAGGAATTTTGAATGTTTTCCAAAATTATCACTGTACAGGAAAATCCATCATGGCGGACCTCATGGGTCTTTGAGGCTTTTTTGTTCCTCATGAGAAATGACGCATGTACACCAAGTTTCAGAAGAATTGGAGCAATGGGGTGGAAATGCCATCACTTTGAAAATTGGACTTTTGGGCGTGGCCTGTGGTGCCCCCTATGGTCCGATGTGGCCCATATTTGGTGTGGGGGTACCCACTTGGACTTAATATCAATGTGCCAAATTAGAAAATGTATGACTGGGGACTTTTTGAGATATTGGGGCGCAAGGAGAAGAAAAATAATAATAATATCAACGATAACAATAGGTTTCTTCCTACCTGAGGAACCCTAATTAGTATTGTTTCAGTATCGAGTACCGGGATACTACATTTGGTATCAGTATCAAAGTAAACATTTTGGTATTGTGACAACACTAGAACAGACGTCGTAGTGGGCAAGTTGCTACAAAGAGCAATCGGCTTCTTCTCTTTCTCACGAGTCAGTCTACAGACATGCTCAAATTTGTTGATACCCCTACCAGGGCTTCAGACTAACTACTTATGTTTTTACCAGGGGCACTGTAGCCCCTGGTAAAAGCCCCTTCAAGGGGAACGGGTTAAAGATTTAGGAGCGCACACCTTAAATCGACCTTCAACAAAATTGTTCACATTTTCAATTTTTTTTATGTATTACTGATAATGTGCCATTTTATTTTTGTTCACAGTAGGGCTTGTGCGATATTACCAAAATTTCCTATCTTGATATATATATCCTTCCATATCCCAATAACTATACTTATCACGATATGGCACATTTTCTTTCAATTCAATGAATAAATAGTTCATATAAAATGACCACATGGAGAGGCCAATTTCTTAAAACAAAAATGATCACATACTCGACAAATAGAAAAGTCTTACTCGTATTTTTGCATGTTTTAGACGTTTCCCTCCTCAAACACACCTGATTCAAATTAATGCGTCGTTATCGGGCCCATTTATTTGAATCAGGTGTGTTGGAGCAAGGAAATATCTAAAACATGCAGGGCAGGGGGTCCCGAGGACCAGGATTGAGAACTACTGTGTTAGAGGACCCATGGCCTGTGACTGAGACCGAGCTTTCTGAAGGCCGATTTAGGGTTCTCTGTTTAAAAAAAAAACTGACACATGGAAACGCCCTTGTCTACGTGGAACGCCCTCGGAGAGCCCCGGAGAGCTCAGCGTGCACCTCCTGAATTTCTTAACTATCCGTCGTAATTTCGGATAGTTACGGATACCCTTGGCTGTGATTGGTCCTTATTAAGAACCGCTTGCGTCAGGGGCGGGGGCGGGGTTGCCGTGACGAACAAGACGAACAGAATCCTTTGATGCCATTGCTGTAAGTTTTTTACAAATCATATTTCAGCTAAACAGTACATGTAAATCAGCATCTGAATAAAAATGTGACCAAATGGGCAGTGTAGTTGCTGAAAATGTGCGTATTTTATTGATGAAACGGCTCATTTGTAAATTTGCTCCGACTTCTCAATAACATAGGTAAATAAACACTCGACGATGTCGATTTCCACACAGACTGTTTCTCTTAGGTCGTAAGTTGTTTTCAGCACCCAGAGCCTACGGAGACCCATAAACACAGTTTTTCCATCCGCCCGCCCATCCGTAAACGGAGTCAGAGTAGCATATTTCATCCTTGACGCAGGGCAGTACATTTATCTCCATTATGCCTGAAATGTAGTCTGCATGATATTTATATGTGTGATATCGATAGTAGATTTTTTTGTGGCCTGCACAATGACTCACTGCTGATGTGACTGCCCAAAAAGCTCCAGTTTTGACTAGGGCTCGATTGTCAACAATGTTTCTGTTGTAGACAAGTCGTTTAATCTCATGATCCATTTTAAGGGCCTTCAATAACGCGATTTGATCAGTGCGGCGATTTTGCGCTAGACTCGCTCCCGTATGCCATCCAATAGAAGACTCGACACAGTGCTTATGAGAATGTTGGAGTGCAAACAAAGCCGAACTAGCAGTGTGGGGAAGTTTTACAAAACATCAAACTAAATGTTATCACCAGGAACTCTGTTGATACATGTGATTTGACAGGAATACTTGCTACTCTTTCTTTCCTCTTAAATCCCCTTCTTTCTGTTCTACTCTTACTCTTTCCTTCTGTCTCACCCCTCTTGCCATTGCTTCTTTCTCTCCCGACTTCAAACTCTTCCCTTGCTATCCCTCCTTTACAGCACCTCATCCGTAGCAGCGGGAAGTTGCTGCTGCTGGACAAGCTGCTGCTGCGTCTGAGAGAGCGTGGCCACCGCGTCCTCATCTTCTCCCAGATGGTCCGGATGCTGGACATCTTGGCTGAATACCTGAAGAGCCGCCAGTTCCTCTTCCAGGTCATTGTCCACACTACACTACCCACAATTCCACAGGCAGACTCCAATTCCCACCCTCTCTCAAATGTTATGTCCAAAATTACGCTTATTATCTCAATCTAGTTTCTTAACTTACGATGCACATGTATTTATTAATATAAACAAGTCATATGTTACATCTATCAACATTGGTATTTACTGGACCTTGGAATGTTTTTATTGATTTAGTTATGACTGTATTTTACTGTGGTGTAGAGATTGGACGGCTCCATCAAGGGAGAAATGAGAAAGCAGGCTCTGGACCATTTCAATGCAGAAGGCTCTGAGGTAGGTTTTAGCTGCATGTTTTAAATACCTCTGTGGACCAATGGTTGAATCATGAAACAAAAACATAATTAACCACCCTGCTTCGTCTTTAAGGACTTCTGCTTCCTGTTGTCAACTCGAGCGGGAGGTCTTGGCATCAACTTGGCATCTGCCGACACGGTAGTTATTTTTGATTCTGACTGGAACCCCCAGAACGATCTGCAGGCACAGGCCAGGGCTCACAGGATTGGCCAGAAGAGACAGGTAATATGACCACTTGCCCAGCTATGTTTATACTAGGGCTGTCAAAGTCAATAACGCGTTAACACAATCTCACTTTAACGCGACCAAAAAAATGGTGCCGTTAACGCAGGTTTCTTTTTGACCCTGGGAATCACCTGTCGTCACATGATTTTGACTGCCGACGGTAGCTGAATGACGGAGAGAGGGATTTTAGATGGGAAGTTCCATTTTAAAAAGTTGCGAGATGGCTCTGTTGACAAAACTAAGGCTGTGTGCACTGATTGTCAGGCTGAGTTTAGTTATCACCGGAGTACTCTCAGCCTAAACTATCACATGCAAGCAAAGCACACAGCTGTTAGCAGCGTTAGCGGTAGTAGCAGCAGCGTTTGCTTCGGTAATATATGGCAGACAACACTCGCAATAGAAGCGAGCAGCTGGGTTTGAGCAGCAGGGTTCAACAAGATTGAAACTGAATTGTTCAATATTAAGGTACAATTGTGGTTGCTTAAGTATATGAAGTATGTTTGAGTGAGATTTGAATATTATTGAGCAGGATATCATAGCAGGCTATGAGACAACATCTCTTTAATGAATTTTATATTCCAGAATAAGTCTAATTTTGTGGATGTTTATTATACAGCAGTATAGTTTGTGAGTGAATAAAACTCCCTCACAATTTAAGTTGTTCCATTTGAACTTGTTATATGGACATTATTATCCAGTTAGGCCTATCTGAAGTTAAATGCACCCTTTTAATGTTATTTCCACAAAAAAAAATATTTATTGGGGTAAAATTAACAAATTAAATAGATTGAATAATTTTGCGATTAATCGCGAATAATCATATGAAATAATGCAATTAATCGCAATTAAATATTTTATTTATTTTATTTGACCTTTATTTATCCAGGTATTTTAATCGCTTGACAGCCTTAGTTTTTACATATTCACATCATGCGACTGCAAAGTCAAAAGCATTGCAACCAAAAACGTTTAAAGATTTGTACGTTTTATCAGATTTTCCATAACCATTGAAAGCTACTTTTCATATGTAATCGCTCCAGCAAAAGTCCATTCTCATGAACTGATAACTGATCTCTTAACACTAGATGTGCAGAGTGCTTACTAGAAGCGAGGTTAAGGGTCTTCAGACAGGGATGTTGTTACTGACACGTAATGGTCTCTAGATGGCCCTGCCTTTTTCAATCTGTCATTTATTTCTGTGTAAAGTCGGTGATTAATTCATTAGAGCGTTTGTTGTCTAGCTCAGGCATGCAAATTCCTCACCTTTAGGTGACACTCATCTTTTTGAAACAGGGAGGATGCCCCCAGACCCCCCTAGAGGGTCGGGCGTTCGCCGTATCCTTCTCAGCTTTTTTACCCCTGACATGATGCATGCCTGCTAGCTCTAATGTAATTTATAGGCTAAAGGATGTTAAATGCGTTGCGGGTTTGACTGCAGTTGGTTGATAGTAGCCCTACATTGTCAACATTTTATAGTCGACAACAAGATCAGGTTGTTGTCCCGTCAAAAGTATAAACACACCTGGGACATCATAAACATTCAATGGTCTAATTAGATCCAGTTATACTGGCAAAACAAGTAATGTTCTTCATTTATTTTCTGGACACGGTCCAAGTATTACAAAAGTGAATGTAATTTGTTTGGAAATTCTAGGCTATAGACTTATTTGATGTTAGCCTACATGTTGATGCTTAGCCTAATTTAACAACTTTCAAAATGAAAAGACAGGCAGTGTAACCTTATACAGGCAGTGGATAATATCATACTGGTTGAGAATGTGTATTTTGGTTTTATGTAGGCTATTACTGTAACATTTGGGACTTCAGTTTCAAGTGTGGATGGCGGGCAAAGGCATATAAAACGAAAGTTGCATTTGATTAATCAAGTAGGTGGCCTATCTACTACAACTAGCCTAACAGACAATTTGGAATAGCCTACGTTTTGTTTCACTTAACATCTATGGACTAAATAGAATAAACAGGCTAATCTTTCAGGTTGTTTTGAAAGGTACGATATCCCTCCCTCTAATGATCGATCGCATAATGTATCAACGGATTTGGTCTCAACAGGTTTTTTCAATGTTGTCTTGCTTACTCAAATCCAGTTACCCAACATTCCAAGCATTCCATTCTGATAGGCCTACTTACAGCTCAAGAATAAATGTAATTTAGGTTAGTGTATTGTTCACGTACTTTGTGCAAAATATGGGCATTAATTGCAACCAAATGTAAGAGGATGTAAAATGCTCACTCACGCATTTTTACCTCTTGATATTTCAGAAATGCTATTGTAAAATATTTTATTTTGTGGGCTGTTATAATGTTCGGCGGGAATTTGAAAAGGGGCACTTTTGTGAAGGAGGAATTTGTTTGAGAAGCGAGTGGAGACAAAGTGTGGCTGGCCGAATCGAGGACTCACGGAGCCCTGTAGTCTATCCGTGTCTCTATTATAAATTATAAAGCCTTCAAGAACACTTCAAGCCTTCATCTTACACTATTGTTGATCATATGAATCATAACGGCTCTCGCCAATGCTGTCATATCCTTTTATTAGGCCTGCCTTATTATATTAATCAATGGTTTAGCTTACCATATGATCAGTCATATAATTGGATTTGTTTCGCTCATGTCTGAATTTGCAAAATTCATTTATTAGTTGTGTTTATCCGCTATACAAAACATACTTGCATTTTACGATCACTAAAATTATAGTTTCTGCGATGTCATGACATAAAGGCCGATTTATACTTCTGCGTTTTTACGCACACGGGGAACGCCCTCTCCGTCAAGAAACGCCCTCTGCGTGTCCTCTCCGAGCCCCTCGCAGAGCTCTGCGTGCACCTCCTGATTTTCCTGACTATCCGTCTGTCCGTCCGTCATTTTACGGATACCCCTTGGCTGTGATTGGTCCGTATTAAGAACCGCTTGCGTCAGGGGTGGGGGCGGGGTTGCCGTGACCAACAAGAGAACAGAATCCTTTGACCGCCGTTGTAAGTTTTTACAATTCATATTTCAGCTAAACAGTACATGTAAATCAGCATCTGAATTAAAATGTGACGAGAAATGGACAGTGTAGTTGCTGAAAATGTGCTTATTTTATTGAAACGGTTCATTTGTAAATTTGCTCCGACTTTTCGAAAACCTAGCTAGCATCGCAGTGCAGAGCCATCTACTGTTCTGGCGGTGAATTGCTTTCAGCACGCAGAGCCGTCGGAGTAGAATAAATTCAACCAATCCGTCCGACTCCGTGCGTGCGTCTGTCCGTTAACGGAGACGCAGAAGTATAAATCGGCCTTAAGAATTGTGCTCACCAGTCAACACACAAAAGCCCATGTGAAGCTAATGCACTTCATAGAATTCACATAATTTCTTTTCATAATTTTGCACTTAATTTATAGACTATATAAACTATAAATATTTTTCTAGACATATCTTATTTAGGCTATATAACCTTTGTCTGAATGATAGAATTGTGCAAGGAAACCCTTGTGACATCTGCTGATAAAGGCAAATTCCATCCGTGAATGGCAGGGAAAAAGATTGCAGAATGCACAATTAAAACAAAACATGAGCAAAATAAGCCTTCAAGAACACTTCAAGCCTTCATGTTACACTATTGTTGATCATATGAATCATAACAGCTCTCGCCAGAATGCGCAATTAAAATGAAACGAGCAAAATAGCCTTAATTGAGATTTCCCCGGTGTGATTTTGAAAATGTAAAAATACTAAGTGATAAAACACATCAAGGAAAAGTCAAGAAAGCATGGTCATGGAATTTGAGTGCAAAGAGAGATTTTTTTTTCAAATTACCCCTGCTTGGCAATTCTAGTGTTAAGTGCCAGTGTGGTATCCTTAAGAGTTTAACTTGGTTGTGCATGTGTGCCCATGTGCGGGCTCCAGGTGAATATCTATCGTCTGGTGACAAAGAGCTCGGTGGAGGAGGAGATCATAGAGAGGGCCAAAAAGAAAATGGTGCTGGACCACCTGGTCATCCAGAGGATGGACACTACTGGAAAGACTGTCCTTCACACTGGCGCAGCACCTTCAAGGTAAGACATCATTCATCTTCCTTTTTTACTCTTTAACCAATACAAACATACATTGATTTGTTCAATAAGCGCTGTTCACAGGTACGCACTTTTTTACAAACAGACTCATCATCTAACCGTTGGCATTTTCCCTCCTGTAGTTCCACTCCATTCAACAAGGAAGAGCTGTCTGCCATCTTAAAGTTTGGTGCTGAAGAGCTTTTCAAAGAGCAAGAAGGAGAGGAGCAGGAACCTCAGGTTTGTGAGATCAATGTACACATCTCTTGTGTTATTTGACAATACATATTTAACTCATTGCTCGTATCTACCCATCCACCTACAGGAGATGGACATCGACGAGATTCTAAAAAGAGCAGAGACTCGAGAGAACGACCCAGGCCCCTCTACAGTGGGTGAAGAGCTGCTCTCTCAGTTCAAGGTACCCATCTCCATCTCTCTACAATCTCTTCCTCCATTCTTAAAACGTGCAAAAGGAGATATTTGTCCAGACCAACAGTGTGCCCTGTGTATGACCTAAATTAAAGCCTCATCTTTATTCACCTCTGTATCTCTTTCTCACAAACACTTTCTCAGGTTGCTAACTTCACTGTAATGGAGGAGGATGGAATCGAGATGGACTCTGATCGAAATCCACGGGGCTGGGATGACATCATCCCTGAGGAACAGCGGAGGAGGATGGAGGAGGAGGAGAGGCAGAAGGAGCTGCAGGAGATCTACCTGCTGCCACGCATGAGGAACTGTGCCAAACAGGTAAGGGAATTATGTGTCTTTACTCACTCACACACTCTGGAAATGTGTGCATACACTAAAAATAAATAAAACAGTGGTCCAGTGTTTCAAGAGCTGAATTAAAAGATCCCCCCCCCAAAAAAGCCTTTGTGTTTCTTTTGAATAGTCATGAATCTCATTTAATTTCTTTGACTGCCCCATGTTAACTTCTGCAGCCCCCCCCCACCCCGAAATCAGTCACCGTCCGTCCGTCATCTGCCGCTTGTCCGGGTATCGGGTCGCGGGGGCAGCGACCTAAGCAGTCACGGTTGATTATTTTATTACTCTGTGTTCACAGATCAGCTTTAACGGCAACGAAGGTCGGAGGAGCAGGAACCGGAGGTACTCCGGGTCGGACAGCGATTCTGTGTCAGATCGCAAGAGGCCCAAAAAGAGAGGGCGACCACGGACTATCCCGCGCGAGAACATCAAGGGGTTCAGCGATGCAGAAATCCGAAGGTTACCTCCACACATCAGTTTTTTCTCTACAGAAAGAGGGGGGGGGGGGGGGCGGGGGGTAGTTTGTAATGAGCAATTTGTCAATGCACAATAATTTTTTTTACAGATTTATCAAGAGCTACAAGAAGTTTGGTGGACCATTGGAAAGGTAAGAAATTACAAAAATGTCCTGGATGGAAATGGATTGAATGTGGCAGTTTGAATGTGTCATCTCCTCTGAATGGTCTCTCACTTTCTTCTCTCAGGTTGGATGCTATCGCCCGAGATGCAGAGTTGGTAGACAAGTCGGAGTATGACCTGAAGCGCCTGGCGGAGACTGTTCATAATGGCTGTCTGAAGACCCTCAAGGAGAACCCCTGTGGACCGGAGAAAACCTCAGGTAGGACACAAGTCTTCATCCCCTACTAACTAGTAGTATCAGTACTACTCACACATTTATACATTCTCCAGACAGCCATGAAAATACACATCGTCAGCCAGCAGCTCCTTACTGCAGTTTCAATAGTGAGAGACTGCTTACTAATGGTACAATTAGATAACAGTAGGTAAAACCCCTATGCTATTCTCTGTTCTTGCCACCAGGGGGTAGGAGAGGCAAAGTGAAAGGACCCACGTTCCGAATTTCCGGCGTCCAGGTGAACGCCAAGCTGGTCATCTCCCATGAGGAGGAGCTGGCGCCGCTCCACAAGGCCATTCCCGCTGACCCAGAGGAAAGGAAAAGGTATGGCCATTAGCTGGTTTGTGTCAAATGCTCCTTTCACCTCTCTTTTTGTCTGTTTTCTCGGGATTGTGTCATGTACAGTTCACAATTAAAATGTAATGTAACAAAATACAAAACCTTTTAGAGGCTGTATTCTTACCCAACTCACCAGCCTACATAATCAAGGTCCCACGGATCCTGGAAAACAGTTGACACATTTCCTAGTAATTGAAAACACATGGAAAAAGTAAAATGTCCCAGAATTCTATTTCAACATTCTCCTGTTTTCCTCTTTCAGAGATCCCCAAAATGGATAACTTAGCAATCTGAAAAGGCTGTTATGTTCAGGATCATATTAACGTTCACATAGTTTATGGATGAAAGTATTTTGAATAGGCTGCTCTCGGTTATGTTGTGGAAACATTGTGAACAAGTCATGTCACATGGTTGCCCAATAGTAGCACAAAGATTAATTTGTAATAGTTTGTAAGCATGTAAGAAGAGATGATTTCATAGATCACCTATTTTATAATTATCACTTTATTGCTACAAGTATAGCCAGCTGGCAGAATGTGATATAAACTGCCTATTTATTTGACAAACCTTTCTCACCACAGATATACAATTCCATGCCACTCAAAGGCAGCGCACTTTGACATAGATTGGGGGAAGGACGACGACTCAAGCCTCCTTATTGGAATCTACGAGTACGGGTATGGCAGCTGGGAAATGATCAAGATGGACCCCGACCTCAACCTCACACACAAGGTCAGTCCAAATGATTGTTCCTTTGTCTTACTTTGTTTTTCTATGAAGGAAAACATGAGATTATTGGGGAAAGATTTCTTGTTGTGGGTGCTAGTTTATTTGGCGTATTCGTGTCAATCAGCTCTTACCAGACGACCCAGATAAGAAGCCTCAGGCCAAACAACTGCAGACAAGAGCCGACTACCTCATCAAATTACTGAGCAAGGACCTGGCCAAAAAAGAGGCGCAGAGGCAAGCGGGGACGGTGAGTTTGGCTGTTGGATTTGAATACCTTTTTTAAACTACACTTACACATTAAAAAACAACATGATTGCAAATCTGAATTTGCAAACCACTTTTAGTTTAGGTAGTGTACTTGTTTGTGCTTTTGGACAAGAAACTGCAGTTGAAAAGTTTACACCTGCAAAGTAAACACTTTACCCTCGCAAAATAAACACTGTCACACGTTTGTATGGTTGTGAACAATGCCATGCTCTGCCTTTTTGAAGTTAGATTAGCAGAGCTTACATAGCTATAATACCTACTTTTGTTGTATTATGGTGATTTATCAAAATAGTTATTTCTACACAAACCTCTTTCAGAAATCTAAACTTGATGTAGCCTGGACATTTACAATCCAGTAGCTCTGTTCTAATGGCTTTAAGCAAAAGAAAGACTATTCACTCCAGAAGTTTCTGAAATGTTGTGTATTGCAGGCAAACTCGCGGAAGAGGAAACCCAGGAATAAGAAAAACAAAGCTGTGAAACCGGCCAAGGTGGACCAAGTGGTGAAGAGCCCATCCTCAGAACCCCCTACGGACAAGACCTCTGAGGACGAGGAGATAGAGGAAAAGGTATTTGAAAACTTTAAAACATGTTGCCTGCCTCTTCAATGAATACAACAAAAGGGAACCTATACAGACTTGTGTCCTTTACACCTACGTTGTTTCTCTTCCTGCCTCCTATGCATGTTGAATGCCAGTAGGTTAGCTGCTTTCACCAATAGGCTTAAAATGGATATATGAATGTTTTAATATGTGTAATTATTTTCTTCTGTCCCATCCTAGGAGATGGTCCCTGTAAAGCCACCACCTAGAAGGGGCAGGGCCGAACGAGTGGTGGTGAAGCAGGAAGAGGAGCCCGAGGCAGAGGACGTGCCTTCACCGTTAGAGGAGAAGGAGTCCACAGAAAGGGAGAACAAGAAAGAGGTGAAAAAGGAGAAAAAAGAGGAGAACCAGGATGTAAAAGAGAAAAAGGAGTTAAAAGAGAAAAAAGATATCAAGCCTGTGGAGACTGTAAATATACAGGAAGAGGTCAGTGAAAAGGGGAGATGGTTGAGAAATGTTTACAAATTGTCACTTTTTATCTGGGTTTAAATACATTTTTCTATTTAAACATGTCCATTTAGCTGTTCTTATGTAATCCTTCCTGTGCCTTTCCTTGCAGCTGAGTGAAGTAAAAGCGGAGGTGCGAGAGAAGGCCAAGAAATCCTCAGACACTCCTGTCCACATCACTCCTGGGGGGGTGGAGACTGTGCTCATCACAGAGGAATCGGAGGAACTTGACCAGAAGACCTTCAGTGTGGTAGGTCCTTCAAAGGTTCTCAGTTGGCCTCTAATCCTTGAACATTTGTCTTTGCATTGACACTGAAAAGCTTGTTGTTGCTGATGTTTAGTTTAATGGAAGAAAGTATAAAATGATATGGGATTCATAGGGTGATGATCATGGGTGCCGTGTCCTTGATGTCGATATATTTTTTTTAGCATTTTTATTTATGTTTCACCCTTTACTGCCTGAGCCAAAATTCTGAACACTCCATATGCTGTTGAAATATGATATTCCTATTAATATTCCTCTTTTATGAATTTTCATATGAAATCATACACCTTAACTGTTTATACCATATTGAAGAGGAGAACTAGGGGATTTTTTATGATGTGAATAAATATATGAATACTTAAGGCAAATCATATTTTATCAAGTTGGTTTCAGGCAGCCATTTTTTACAAAAACTTCTTCATCCATCATACCTCATCAGACAACTTAATTTTTAACCACTTTAATTACAAGATGGAGAAATACTTTGAGTAGGTGGAATATCCACAAATCTGTGGGTTATGTAAAACAGAAGACCGATTAGAAATATCATATTTTGATTAAAAGTTAGGACCATTCTAGTGACTAGTGGAGACATAGGGGAAACCGGAATTCTCCTCCCCCAAAAGTAGCTAGCGATTTGGCTGGATACTCCTCTTGATAACTAAAAAGCGTCAGAATTTCCTCGACCAAATTGGCCAACCAAGGCATGTACATTTAGCTTACAGTGTACATAATCTAGCTAGTTAATGTTGTTTTTCAAAGTTTTTTAGAAATCTGGTTCTGGCAAAAAATCTGGCAAAGTTAAGGCGGGATCCATTGGTCTTTTTCGACCCATATTTGAATGGTCCGGCAGGAAAGGTTTAACTTGCCCTATATACAAATTATTTTTGTGATTGGCCCAACACTTTTCATGCCGGAATATAATTGTTTGAATGGGAGGGTGGCCAGACCCATCTGCCAGAGCAAATCAATCATGAGCTTGTAGATTGGTCTGGTACCCAGGCTAGTGTTGAATTCCAAAATGACATAATGAATGTTTAGAAATGGCAGACTCATCCAACTGGGGTCACTTAGTGGCAGTTTGTTTAAAATGAGAAATTGCTTGTATGATGTGCATAAGTAACCAGATGATGTGGAGGTTGAACAAGTACTGTTGAGAATTTCAATTGTGATCAGAGAAATGTAGGTACCAAAGCCACAGAGAACAACTGGCATCAGCAGTTATCAGGGGCAATGCAACATCTATAATTCCAGAAGTCTGTGTGTGTCACCGTCATCTTGCTTACCGACTGCATCATGGGCACTGTGCTATAATTACGTGTGTGTCACCTACATCATCACAGGCACCGTGCACTATGTCTATGTTTCCAGGAATCTATTTGTCTCTCACCGACATCTTAATCACCAACTGAATCACGGGCACTAGTACAATTAAAACTGTTACAATATGTCTTGAGAAGGCATTTAGTCTAGCAAGAGTTCTGTCAGAGTTCAAATCCCAGTGTTGTGGTAGTATTCAACCAGGCCTGCGTTTCCGGAAAGCATGGTAAGCCTAAGTTGATTGTAGAATCCATCGTACGACGAATCTTAGTTTTACGGGCCGTTCCCAAAGACATCGTAGCTAAAGTGTCTCTTGAAAATTTGGACCTCTTGAAAGCGCATAGATTAGCCTACTCCTTACGAGCATGTTTGGGAAACGCACATAAGAAATATCGATGGTTTCGTTTTTTTGCTCGGTCGTTGCTACAATCCATCGTTAACGGGAAATGCAGCCCTGGTCATTAGGCTTTCTTAACCCTACCCCACTCTCCATATTCAAAACCTTTGTAGTTGTAATGTGAATACGGTTTCCAGGCACAGTGCAATGTCACACCCTTAATCCCGGAAAGGACTGTATATCTCAGTTTCAGACCCATATCTGACAGTGGTCCTTCTCCTAGTGCAAGGAAAGGATGAGGCCAGTGAAGGCAGCGCTGAAACAGCTGGACAGGCCAGAGAAGGGCCTGTCGGAACGTGAGCAGCTGGAGCACACACGCCAGTGCCTCATCAAGATAGGCGACCACATCACTGAGTGTCTGAAGGAGTACTCCAACCCAGAGCAGATCAAACAGTGGAGGAAGTAAGTATCCATCCCCACTTGACTTTTTATTACAAGGCATATATTCTCCTGTTTGATTCAACTAGATTAGGGTAACATCACTAAGGGGAAAGTATGAGTCTTGTGTGGGGGTGACCAGAATGCGTCAGTGTCAATTAAGATAATTGTATTTGAGTAACTTGGGTTTTTGCACTCCTACACAAATTCTTGCACATTTAATTTGTCATGTAGAGAAGTAAACAGGGTTCGTACAAGGTGCTTAAAGTACTTGAATTTGACTTTTTGAAATTGAATTCCTGGAAAACCCTTGAAAACAGTCATATAATGACGAGGTACTTGAAAAGTGCTTGAATTATTTAGACAATATATGTGAATTTAAGTGTTCATTCTTTTTCTATAAAACATAAATACAGTCTTTTAGCTCAAATTTGCTTCAGCCCATCCCCCCTCCTGCTAATGGTGCATCAGGTGCGTCAGGTCTTAAAGAGACTGCCGTCTATTAAACCCACTGCTGTCCGTCTCATTAATGTTAATCAAAGAACAAAAAAAAAAAGAGAAACTGATTGAATAGCATTTGTAGCTTTAATAATAATTAATTTAAAGTAAATAAAGTACATGTTTGATAAATGAGATATCTTATTGTAGTCCTTGAAAACCCCCCAAATAGGGCTTGAAAAGTCCTTGAAAGTCCTGTTTTCCATAATACAGTATCTGTACGAACCCTGAGTAAAAGTATGTTTTCAAACATAAACATGTTTAGGTGAAATAGTGTCACAAAATTTTAAACTTCTTTACAGAAACCTTTGGATATTTGTTTCAAAATTCACGGAATTCGATGCGAGGAAATTGCATAAATTGTATAAACACGCCATCAAGAAGAGGCAAGAAAATGCGCAGGTATGGGAAACTCCTTTTTTTTTTTATATAATCAAGTTATAAACAATTAAGTTCTTCATATGTCTCTAAGAGGTTATTGTTGTTGTGGTTTCTGACAAGATACTATTTTGTAGGCAGCTGACCAGAACACTAGCACTGTAAATACCCACGGCTTTAAACATTCAGGTAAATTTCCATCACTTTGTGTACGACTAGTTTGTTTGCCAGCTCACTCCTTTTTTTGTGTGTATGGCCATGAGTGTTAAAGATAATAATTCTAAACCCCCAAGTCTTCATGTACATATCACCTACTCTTGTCCTTCCTCTTCGTCGCCTCAAGACATTGAGAGGCTTAAGGACAACTCTCACCATGACGACAGCAGCAGAGACAGCTACAGCTCGGAGAGGCACCACCCCCCATCACGCTACCATGAGCGTGAACACAGCAGCAGCAAGGACCGACACACACCATCTGACCCCTACAGGAAGTCAGAGTCTAGGAAGAGGCCCTACTCCTCCTTCAGCAACGGTAAAGACCACCGAGACAGAGACCACTACAGGAGCGACCGACAGGATAGCAGGTGAGAGAGAAGACTAGTAATAAAAACCAATTTTATGTGAATACTGTATGCATTATGGTGTCGTTAGGCTTAGGACAGTTGGTTTTAAGACTTGAAGACCTTTTTAATACTACGCATAATGAAATTTGAGACCAGTTTAGTTGTAAAATGTTTGTAAAGAGCAAAGAGCACACAATACCACCAATTACCATCTCAGTGTTTCCCACAGATTAGAAATCTAATTGTGGCGGGGAGGGGTGGGGGTTGTCAGACCGGGGGGGGGGGGGGGGGGGGGGGGGGGCTTAATAATTCCTTCGTTAACAATTCGTTACACAGTTAATTTGTTAATAATTTGTTACATTAAATATTACTCCAAAATGATTCACACCTTAACAAAATTTACAACAACTAACATATAATTTCTGCATTATGCATGTAGCAACGCTAGTGCTAAACAACTATTTAACTGGTCGGCTCCATGACGCCGGGTAAGTAGCTAGCTCTTGAGACTTCTCACCAAAAGACCGAAGGGGAAACCTCGAGTAGCCTACTGCAAGTCGCTCTGGATAAGAGCGTCTGCTAAATGACTAAATGTAAATGTGAGTAAGGTACCTAGCGAAAAGTAGCCTCAACTTTCCTCGACTTATAGCTACGGCACTAATGCTGAAGGCTAGCTGATATAGCTGTCGGTCTTACTAGAACGGCATATGTATGCATTGTTGCTAACGTGTGTTGAAGTTGTGACTGTGCATATGTGAGAAAGACGCATGAGTGACAGAGAGACGGAGGGAGAGCAGGGGAAAGGAAATGCAGTTGAACGAATACGCTGCGTGTTTTAACCTAAATAGCGATAAAAAAAAATGTTTTACGAAACGCAATGTGTGGCGGCCGGTGTTGATTCTGTGGCGCACCGCCACACATTAGTCTATGTGTGGGAAACACTGCATCTGTATGAACATTGTTTATTGATATATATACAAAAATAAATTGCAACATAAGCCTTTGAGAAACTGACTAAACATTAAGCAGTGACTGCACTGAAAGCTATGATCCCCATCGTTCAGTTTTAAAATGTTCTTACAGAATTGACACCGGAACTTAGGCCAGGCCTATGCAACCAGTTTTCATTAAATTTGCACTTCCCCCATGGTTAAAGCGCAAACTTTTCTCTATGTAGGGCCCCATTCCCTTAAACCCTCACAGATTTACTTGACGTTGCCTACTAAGTGACTGAGTGCAAGAGGCTGCAAGGGCTCAAAATGCTATAAATTGTAATGGTACTGCACTTGGCTGCATTATCTGCAAAATGGTAATGTTGTTCTTCCTCTTTCTACTTTAATGAAATGCCGCCATACCACAGATGTCTTTGCCTTTTTGACTGATAACACGGACAAAGTAGGCTATGGCAGAGCTTGTAGTTCTGCAGCCAATTGTGCTTGTGCCGTGTGCAAAATACCAAAACAAAGCGCAGATTAACTAAAGGGAAAACAGTAACACCTTTTCTTTTAAATTATATATTTTTTGGTTTATTTGTCTTAAATAATATAATCTACAATTTCTGTTGAACATTTCGTTAATTCATCAATGATTACATCAGTGGGACTCAGATCTCACTAAGATTGACTAAAACAATCTTAAAACAATCTTAGTCGACCAAGAGCATATCGACCAGAAAATCGACTAGTCGACCAAGCGGGGACAGCCCTAGAAAGCATATTTGGAATTGATCATCAAAAGACAAACCACACACAGTTCTAGTTATATTAACCATTAGTGAACTCTAATGTAAACTTTTATTTCTAACTATGTTTGTCAGCGTTTGTTGCTCCTTCCATGCATGCTTGTTTGTTTACTTCTTTCTTGTCTTATGAAGCGGGTTTGCTGGGATTTTTTTCTCGCATCTGGGCTCCCCTGGTAACCCTTGTGTTTCATGTCACAACGCTGTGAATTGTGGGCATTTCCCTAAGCTTAAGTCTGCAAAAATGCAGACTAATGAAAAGGGTGCATAAAGGACTCAAAATGTCTGTGAAAGTCCTTGCGCACTTGACGATAGAATGTTTTGATAACAAACAGTAGAAACAATTTTTTCGTGAATGCTATTTAACCCGTTAAGGTGTAGCGTAGCCAATGAAGCCACTTCCCTGAAATTAGTTTTTTCAGGTTGGGATGTCTGCTAACATGGTAGTAGCATTGCTAATAGTATTATGCTAGCTAACTTAGCCCGGAAGCTAGCTACCGTTTCGGAAAGATAACTCATGCTTTGGGGGACCGTCTGAAATATTTAGAACTCACTAGAGGTTTAGAATTTAGAATTTACTAGAGGTTAAGTTAATATTAGTTAATAGAAAACATACATTACGCACTTACTTACTTTCGATTTCGAAGTGTGTTGCACAACGGCATCAGAGCCTGTTTAAGGAGAGCCTGCCCACTCCCTATTAAGCCCCATTGTACAGAATTTTGTTGCAGTTCCAGAGTTCCACTGGTACCCCTTTTCCACCAACGCATTTTGGGAGCCGGTTCGGAGCCGGTGCCAAATCGCGAACCAGTTCTTCCTCTTTCGACAGACTGGGAACCGGAAAAGTGGTTTGTACGTGGTTCAAACGTGGTTCGCAACGAGCACCACTTCGGAGCTGGTCTAGTTTACGAACCAACAAAGAACCGCTTGGGGCGGGGTTACCATGACCAACAAAACGCTTTGGCCGCCATTGCAAAGTTTTTACAATTCATATTTCAGCTAAACGGTACTTGTAAATCAGAATCTGAATGAAAATGTATCGAGAAGTGGGCAGTGTAGTTGCTGAAAATGTGCTTATTTTATTGATGAAACTGCTAATTTGTAAATTTGCTCCGACTTTTATTATTCTCGATTGTAATGTAAACATTCGGGATGGGCGCGCAATGTGGCTGCAGAAAACCGGCAAAGGATAGAATTTTTTATGGCAAAAGGACCACACAGATAATACAAATAGTTAAATTTTAAAATACCAAAAAGGTCTAGGAGGACAGTCTTTAAAAGAGAAAGCGATTACCCATTGATCTGTCGCATCAGAATTTTGATTTGGGTCACGAAAGTCTTGAAATTTGAGTTTGAATGTTGCCCGGTACAGACCGCATAGTCGAGTGGCAACCATGTCTTCGTCATGTCACTAAGTTCATAATTTAACAGTTCTTAAGTTTAAAGTTTAACAGTCAATATTACATTTTAAAAGTCGTGAAGGACAGCTTTCAAGAGATATGGGAATTCTGCTTTTAGCCAGCTGGTCCGATTGTTTTTCTGATTTGTTCAAACTGGCCATGCAAGAGTGAGACTGCGTCCCCGTTACACTGTTTTGACGTTAGCCTCAGTCAGACTCGCTCACTGGCAGTGTGCACAATGTTGTGATTCACTCAATTTTACACCAGAAACGTTAGGGCGGACTGCCTAATGTAGATACGAGCCTGATGAAGATAGCCAGCTTCTCGGATTTCTTTAACCAAGCCTTTTTAATTCGTCATTTGCCTGAGAAAGCGACCTTCGTTAGCCTGGCTAGTTTTGCCCGATCACTTGGTCAGGCTATTTAAGGGTATCGGGGTCAAGTGAATTTTGTGCATAGACAAGTGAAACGTAAATGTATTTGTCCAAAGGCCAAGAGCCTCAAAGTTAATATCAAGCCCTGCAATCCAGTGGCCAGAGATATATGATGACCTGATCGACACTCCCAAGTGTAATAGACCGGGGAGAAGTTTGTCTTTTACAACCGAAATGTGCAGTTGAGACTGCTTGACAGTTGTGTGACGTAGGGTAATAATTGGTCTATACAAATGGCGAATTGAACAAACACGTCGGATGCTCCGTGTTTGGATGCCGATATAGGTTCGCAAAACCATGAGCAACAACAGCAACGAAACGTCCGCCATTGTTGGTGTTGTTTGGCGCTACCGCGCTAGCGTTGCTTGGAAATATGAGACATATACAGTGACGTAATTACGTGGCTCTGTGGTGGCTCTCGCCCGTGGAAAAGCAAACCGGTTCTTAGTAAGCTCCGTTCTTGAACCAGCTCTGAACTGGCTCTAGCACCAGCTCCGAACTAGCTCCCGGTTCACTTTGGTGGAAAGGGGGTATGGGAGTGGTTGCGGTCGAGTGCAAAATGAATGGGAGTCTATGGAGCTAAACGGCTAAATTTGCCTAAATTTCTCTTTCGCCTGATTGTCGTTGATAAATGATGGTAGTTTTTGCATGTTCAACATGGATTACAGGTCAAAAGTTGAATAAACGAGTACTTATGTCCTTTCGATTTCTTACAGGGTAAGTCGTTGTTGCCCCTTAACACGCTAGCATGTCAGAGCACAATGTCAGAGCATTAGCAACACTAGCAAGCCAAAACTCGTTCTAGCATGTGTATTGACTGGGAGAGCCTAACCTGTCAGCTGTGTTGTCGATGCCTCAAGAGAAAAGTGGAAGCAACCAGAGCTTGCCATCAAGCAGTAGCTCTGTTCGTACGATGTGTATGACGTCAATGACATTTAAAGGCTTTTTAGAACGGAAAGGCGACTTAAAAAAAATCTAACACCCAGCGGTGTGTATTTTTTTGCCTCCCCTTTCGAATTCAGAATTCAAATTACTGGACAAAAAATAATATCCTGAGAAAAGTGGATTTTGAGGGGTATAGCTCCATAGACCTCCATTCATTCTGCACTCGACCGTTAGCGCCCTCATATGGAACTTGAGTGGAACTGCAACCGGTTCAGAACCCGGAAGTTTCCCGAGAGTGGGAGTTCTCTCTTTATTAGACATTCTCTTACGGCATGCTGTACTGCCTTATTTACCTTATTCTGCCCCGCTCACTTTTTTCATCTTTTTGCACTGCCGTTGTATTGGCACTTCCTGTTTACCGGGGATATCATTCAGTTTAATGGAGAACTGCCGAGAAGTCCCGCTGCAAAATATTTAATAATTAGGTCGATTTATGCCAGATGTGCTATGTTTGTGTGCTACAACAATTCAGCAATACACCCTTTCATTGGATGGCTTGAAAACAACTTTTAAGTGTTTATATAATTTGTTTGCTGGTCAGATCGCTGCCCTGCGCTCTGCTGTGCTGTGATAAGTTACATCAGCCACAAACATAAGATTTTCTAGCAATTTCACTGCAGGGCATATGCATTTGCTATACTTTTTTGAAAGCTTAGGTCCTCTAGAATTCAGTCGTTTGATTAATTTTACAGTCAGTACATGTATTTGAGATTCCCCTTAAAACCGACCAGCTAACATTGTTAGCAGTAGAACGATAGCTTCTTGTTTATCTACTTGAGGCTCTAGTTTTTTCATCATGTCTCTGCTATGAGCCATAATCTGCAAATGTATGAGTGACAAATTACACAAATGATGCTGTAATAATAAATAGTAGCAACTTTTTCATCGAGGGTCTTTGGTACAAGCTTTATGCAACGTGTTAAAACTTACACGATATGGGGTGTGCACTAGTAATATTCCCTCCTATCTAATGGCAATTAGAAAGACTATTAAATCATTTTAATGCTGCGTTGTTTCAAAAGCTTTACATTACATTTAGATACACTGCAGCAGTTGTTTTGCTTACAGCCATGCCCATACATTTGGTTATAATCTTGTATCTACTAATATCATGAATCGAGAATACTAAAACATACTAAATATAACCTAGTAGGGCTCTACAGTGCGAGTATTTCACTCGCATTTGCGCCTAAAAATATGTACGTGCGAATAATTTACGAGCACAGCGCGCGGGTGACGGGCTGTTGTCAATACACGGAACAACAGCGAGATGAAGTTGACCATTGATTTCACTTGGAAAGCAAGTGACAGTCGCGACTGCACGATGTGAACATAATGACGCGCGAGCGACGATTCTCAACCAATGGGCCAGAGCCATATAAAAAGAGTTACGACACTCTCTGATCTCGCCGACACGTGATCACTTGGTTCAAGTAGCTCACAAAAAAAACACCGGTTTTCAACGGGACAGACAGTAGCAGCATCTCGATTTACTGACATTTTAAGTATATTAACACATATCAATTGGTTACTGGCGGGTTGTATTATGTATATGTCTGATACTTAATTAACATTTATGTATTACATTAACTTATAACACTTGGCAGAAATATTGTCAAGCAGAGCTGGAAATGGCTATGCTAGTTGCCATACTGTAGCTCACACTAGATCAATTTAAGACAAGAAAGGAGTTTGGTAAATAAAACAGAATATACAAGGCAACCAATTGCATTCAATAAAACATTTTATTATGCAATATGTCCAGTGAGAGGGTCGTTTGTTTTTAGTGAGTGGACCTGAAATTCCTGCCGAGCGTCGACAGCTAGCTGGACGATAGGGGACCCCTTAATCTGCAATTCATTGTTGCTAGCTCTAATCAGATGTGCATTTAGAATCTAACAAGCTTTATCTTACAATAAACTTGAAGTAAAGCTGGCTATATAAAATGTGGGTAACCAGACATCCTCTTTTACCCGGACATGTCCTCTTTTCGAAACCCAAAAAATTAGTCCGGCAGGGATTCTAAAATTGTCCGGGATTATGCCTCGTCGGAAATGTGTTTCTCTGGGTCTTTCACAAACTATTATGCCATTCATGTTCAGTGTTATGAAGCAAGTTAGCTGGTAAATTAATCAAATTCCTGCATTATTTTAAAACTATTTTCAAAATCAGCTATCTTTATATGTAACACTGAACGTGAATGGGGTTGAACGTTGCAAAATACAATGTTGGGGACTATAGGTCGCAAATGACACGCTTCACTTCTGCCCTCTTCGATTACAATGGAAGTCTATGGAAGTGTCCCAACTCTCTTTTTATATGGCTCTGGGTCTATCTAGCTTTGACTACTAAGCCTTTTAATCCGTGGTGTGCTTTCATAGTCTATAATGTCCCAGTATTTTAAGAAAATAATAACTATAACTCTATACATGTTTCTTAAACTAAGTGTTCTAGTTCAATCAGAGTGAAAGTTGCTAGTGAAAGTCTAGCATTAACTGTTAAGTCAGTGGCATTGTTAGACATAAAACTCTGGGGCAGAGGCCCCTATTCATATCCCTTCTTACAAGCTTGTTGCGCACAATTAGGCTATAGAAACTCCCCTCGCTTAACCCACAATATAACAGTTTAGGGACGTAAGTTTGATATCAGCTTTGGCAGGGACATCTGTAGTTAATGCAAGCTTTGTGTTTTCAGTTTGTTAAAACTCAAACTTTAGATTTTACTGGGGCACAGCAGATATATACTGGGCACGTGCCCCTGTAAAAAGGGTCTAACAACACCCCTGTGTTAAGTTATGTTTAATAAACAAATACAAAAAAAAGAAAAAAAATGTGCTCTTAAATTTCTGTGTGCTCCAAAAAAAAATCATTTAGGAGCACATGTACTCCTTGGTGGAAACATTAGCGTAGAGCCCTGCCTAGCTAGTTTCTCTTATTACACACTTGATGTTGCAAGTGATACTAGCAGACAAAAGGAAACTTCGGTGGGTCTTTTAAATTCAGCGCCTTCAGCCAGGGACGCGGATCCTCAACTTTGGTTGGAGGTCGATGCAAAGTATGTCGGCCCACAACACTCGGACCTCTTCTTTCCATGGTCAAAACAATGATAATACAGGGTCTGATTCCGTTTTCTCCAGCTGTTATGGCAGCCACGAACGGCAGTTGACACTGGGCAATACTCGTGCATTGCTTGGTATCAGTGTTCCCATATCAAGTGCAATATATATTCCAGTGCGGCTTATAGTCTGATTTACAAACCCAAAGCGCCCATTCTAGTGGGGTGCAGTTTATAGAAAATGCGGCTTATAAAAAATAAAAAAACGGTAGATTCAGAGCGTGGACGGAGACAGGGAGCTATTTACAGACTTGTCTGTTGTAGTGAGAGAGAATACGAGCAGGTCAAGAAGGGGCTAAAAAATCAATGTGCTGCGCGCAAATCTAAATTATATATATTTTTTGCTATGCTAAACAAAGGTTAACAGGTTTTATTGTGGTGGGCTGCCACAAATAAATCAATGTATGGGAAACACTGGTGTCAATTAGTTTTTTGTAACGTTTGTATATTTGAACCAAATCCAAAATAAAATGCACAAATATGCACTATACTTAAATATACGATAGAGTTGTCAGGTACTACCTAGTCTGTGACCCATCATCATAAGATACCCGGAGCTGGGCCACCAGCTGCCTCTCTTTCAAGCGGAAACTTCTAACACATAGCATTTTAACGTTCTTTTATTAAGGCTGTCAAAGTTAACGCGATAATAACGTGTTACGTTATGTAACACGTTATGTCACTTTAATGTGCCGTTAACGCAGGTTTCTTTTTGACCCTGGGAATCACCTGTCGTCACATGATTTAGACAGCCGACGGTAGCTGAATGAGAGAGGGCTATTACGTTACATTACATTGAGTAATTCAGCCGACGCTCTCATCCAGAGCGACTTACAGTAAGTACAGGGACATTCCCCCGAGGCAAGTAGGGTGAAGTGCTTTGCCCAAGGACACAACGTCATTTGCACGGCCGGGAATTGAACCAGCAACCTTCTGATTAATAGCCCAATTCCCTAACCGCTCAGCCATCTGACTCCTTTTAGATGGGAAGTTCCATTTAAAAAAGTGGCCAGACGGCTCGGTTGACAAAACCAAGGCTGTGTGTACTGATTGTCAGGCTGAGTTTAGTTATCACCGGAGTAGGCCTACTTCCAGCCTAAAATATCACATGCAAACAAAGCACACAGCTAGCGGCGGCGGCAGCGGTAGCGGCAACGGCAGTAGCAGCAACAGCGGTAGTGGTAGCTCCGGTAATATACGGCAGACAATACTCGACAATGTTAAATTTGAAATTACATTTCCTAAATATATAACAAGTAGTGCTGTCAGTTTAACGCGTTATTAACGGCGTTAACACAAACCCATTTTAACAGCGTACATTTTTGTATCGCACGATTAACGTTCTTTTTGGCCTAGCAAACGTTGTAGTTTTTTTCCCACATGCTGTTGCAAAAACTAATGACGTTAGAAAAACTACAACACCACACCGGATCTAGCTACACCGTAAACAAAACAACAGCCACACACTTGTTTGGGCTTGCGAGCCGGCTAAAGAGTAGTAGGCTAACGTTACGTTTTGAGTGGATGGCGAGCGCGAGATGCCGAAATGGATGCCAATAAGATTCTGAATGTAAAGTTTACTTTAAAAAAGTTGCCAAATTGTTCCATTGACAAGATCAAAGTAATCTGTGTGTTTTGTTGTTGTTGTTGTCGTTGTTGTACTGAGCTATCATCGTAGCACTTCCAGTCTGAAATACTACTTGATGGCCAAGCACACAGCTGATGCGAATCATCCGCCCCCTCGTCAAAGCCAGGCGATTGCGATGTCGTTTTCAATTAAAACAATTAACATTAACACCAAACAATCCGATCCACTTTTCCATGTTGATAAGAGCATTAAAATGAGAAAAAATAATTGGACAAAAGGAAATCAAGGGACATGAAGAATAGATAAAAATGTGCGATTAATCGCGAGTTAACTATGACATTAATGCGAGTAATCGCGATTAAATATTTTAATCGTTTGACAGCACTAATAACAGTGTGTATGTTCAATATTGTACAGCCTATGTGTGAGTGAATAAAACTCTTCACAATTTCCTCTTATCCTCCAGTTATTTGAGTTAAGTACACCATTTTAATTAGCTTGGCTGCCAGCCCAACTTATCCCCGCCCACAAAAAAATTTGGTCGGGAAGTTGGGTCTGGGGGGCACGTTTGGGGAACAACTATGTCCGAACAGGAGCTGTTCGGAGCAATTAAATTGTCAGGGCGGGCTTTATACGATGATGGACAGATGATCAACAGTAACGTAATCAACAACGTCACCAAAGAGCACTTGGGTTGAATTTTTTTCAACAAACAACATATTACGTTGCTCTGATTGGTTGTAGGTCTATCCAATTGAGCGAAGAGGCATTTGTTTTACGAGTTCGGTTGAAACACGCCCCATAGTCACAGCCCAACGGAGAGTTTTCAGACTCATATTCTGACTAGAATTATGAGTATGACAAAGTCAGGCTACATTTTAATGTTATTTCACAAATAAATATTTTATTGGGGTAAAATTTAAACATTAAATAAATGTAATACATTTGCGATCAATCGCGATCAACTATATGAAATAATGTGATTAATTGCAATTAAATATTTTGATCACTTGATAGGGCTTGACAGCCCTATCTTTTATACAAATTCAGCTGTGAACCAGATTGTTCCTAATTACTGTTGGGCAGTACGGAATGATGACATATCAACTAAGGTTACATACTAGCATCAAGAGATGCAAGTTCACTCTTGGGATTATACATCCAAAAAATCTTAATGGATCAGTGTTATGAACATTCTTATCCCCAGTGTTCTGACTGTGTTCCTCCCAATCCCCGACAGATACTACAGTGACAGCAAGCACAGGAAGATGGACGAGCACCGCTCCAGCAGAGAGCACCGGATGGACAGCAAGGAGCGTTCTCACTCGGACCACCGCGCCCATTCTGACCACCGTTCGGGCTCAGACTACCACAAGTCGTCGTCACGGGACTCCTACCGCTACCACTCAGACTGGCAGTCGGAGCACCGGGCGTCGGCCAGTGGGCCACGTTCACCCAGAGACCAGCGCTCCCCTTACGACTCACGGTCACCCATGGGCCACCGGTCACCCTTTGAGTACTCGTCCGACCACAAGAGCACGCCAGAGCAGATCTGGAGCAGCCGCAAGACATAACGGGAGGCTGGGCTACCCTAGTCTGGCCTAACATGGACTGGCCTGGTTAAGACTAGTCTAGCCTAGACCTGAGGCAAGGGTATCAGCCATAGACTCACAATGAACACAGGAAATGCCTTATAGGGGACTGGATATAACAATAAAAGCTGTACTACGCACTGTTCATCTGATTTCTCAGTGCGACTGTGGTCTCCACTCCCCAAAGGTGCACCACATATCCCAGGAACTAGTGGTGAGGAGGGGGTGCATACAAATGACATATTTTTGTATTTAAGAGTTAAAAGCTGCATTGTACCATAGGTGGAGCAGCATAGGTTTTGATTATTTTTATAAAAATATTTTTCTTTTTTTTCCTTTTTTTTTTTTTTACTGAATTGGACCCAGAATGACCTTGAGTGCTGCCCTGTGTTTTCACTAACCGACCCATGACACTGGATCCAACTATTGACTGTTGTCTCTCCATCACTCTCACAAGCTTACTGAGGTCCTCAAACGTATTTAAGTGTTAAATCAAGAAGAAAAGTAACATGTTAGTATTTTGTCTCGTGATCATGTAATAAGAGTGGACATTATAAAAGGGTCTTGTCTAAAGCAGTCTGAAGGTCTTGGGCTCACCTTCCAAAGTACCTCGTTTACAGTGTTTCCCATGGTCATCTTCATGGCCATGTTTCTTTTCTTTGACAATTTATTTTTTCTTTTTTTGCATCATGCTTGAATTATTTAATTTCTGTCCCAGCTGTAAAATAACCTGGACATTTGAGAGCAACTGAAAATGTATTGTTTTCACATATTACTACTGTAAATTATTGTAAAATAGTAAATGAATGGGCTTTTCTTCTCAGGCTTTGTTGGGTTTGCTATATTGTGAATCTACCTTTCCCCATCAACTCAGGCTTTTTTTGTCAGTGGTATAAATAAATGAATTCGTTTTCATACAACAGTATCTTAGTTTTAACAAATGCTATTCAGAATGTAACTTTTGGTATACTTGGGGGGGGGGGGGGGGGGAGGGGGATAATTCCATTTGTCTATTCCTCTAGCAGGACTTGTAGTACTTTGATTTCTGTCTCTTTCTTAATTTTGGGGGAGTGGGGGATGTCACAAAACACTCACATTACTACATCATGAAGTAGACATGAGAAAGGTCTATACAATAGAGCCGCCTGATAGATGTCTAATAAACAAGTCTTTTACAGAAATCTTTTTTTATTATTATTCTTGTTTCTATGTAGGCAATAATGTCAAATCTTCTATGCAGCCAAGTGTATGTCTAGCAAACAGCCCAAGTGAGTGATGATGCTGTTACAGTTCACACTGTTGTAAATAGATTTCCTCTATATTTCAAAATGAATTTACACTGAAAATGCATGGATTTTTAAATAATTGTTTTATATAGTTGTTTATAAAGTCATTAAACTCAATCACTGTACTCACTTGTAACTGGTCTACATTTTTAGGTAAGTTTGCTTTCAAGGAAAAGCTGTATAAAGTTGTATAAAGAACTTTCCAAGGTAATTGTAAATGTGGCCTTACACTTTAACAATGAAGTAACTGATGACCCAGAATGCACAACGTCCTCATATCTGCAGGTTTTTAATATGGCTGCATACCCATCTTTATATATATACACCGATCAGCTATAACATTATGACCACCTGACTTGTGTAGGTTCCCTTTTTACCATCAAAACATCCCTGACCTGTCGAGATATGGACTCCACTTGACCTCTAAAGGTGTGCTGTGGTATCTGGCACCAATATGTTAGCAGCAGATCCTTGAAGTTCTGTAAATTGTGAGGTGGAGCCTCCATGGTTTTGGACTTGTTTGTCCAGCACATCCCACAGAAGCTCGATTGGATTGGGGAATTTGAAGGCCAAGTAAAAATCGTGAACTAGTTGTGTTCCTCATACCATTCCTGAAACATTTCTTTCTTTGTGGAAGGATACATTAGCTTGCTGAAAGATGCCACTGCTATCAGGGATGACAGTTTCCATGAAAAGGGTGTACATGGTCTGCAACAAAGTTTAAGTACACCATCACTGCTTCCACCAGCTTGCCTTCTTGCCATATAAGCGACATGCCAAATTATCCACGTGATGTAAAAGAGAATGTGATTCATCAGACATGGCTACCTTCCATTGCTCCATGGTCCAGTTCTGATGCTCACATGCCCATTGATAGGTGCTTTTGGAAGTGTAGAAATGTGGCTTGTATATTGTATATTTATGTTCAATCTACAAAACCTAATTTACATGTTCTTTGGATAGGCTAGATGAAATTGATATAACAATAACAAGTTAAATGAATATAAGCTCGCAAAGTGTCTAAAAATGGTATGGTCCCAACACAAGCTCTTCTGCTGTCTGACCCCCCAGTGGTGGAATCAACTCCCCACCTCCATCAGAGACACTGACAGTCTCCCCACCTTCAAGAAAAGGCTCAAGACTCACTTGTTTCGGGAATACAACGGCACCTAGGAATGATTTGCTGGACCTGTTATTAGTTTCCTCCAGGATCACAATGACTCTTACTTAGAGACTTGTTGCTCTTGTTGGTTAGCTGTAACTGATTTAAAACTCTTGCTTGCTTTTCTACAGGTACACCCCTGCACTTTTTTTTTTAGGTTCATGTTGTTTAATTGTAACTTGTTTGACTACATGCTCTTACGGTTCTTCCCTTTGGCACTTATTTTAGGTTTTTCACAATGTATGGTTCATGTTTGGCGGCCCACGATGTTTGTGGATATCTCGGTGTGCTGATCAGTGACCTATGCACTTTGTAAAGCTCTCTCTTGGAAGTCGCTTTGGATGAAAGCGTCTGCTAAATGAATAAATGTAAATTGAATCTATGGATATTTTATTTGAGCACAAATGGGGAGCTAGTTTAACCATTTCGAATTAGTTTCAAACTCGACAAATTCTTCTATTGAAAAGCTAGTAATTTGAGAGCAGAACAAAAAAACTGGGGGAGATGATCGTAGATATTTTGTACAACAGCATTTTTGCCAATAGGGCCATCAGAGGGAGGCCAGGCTCCAGCAATTTGTAGTAATGTGGGCCATGCCAAATTACTGATGGGCCAGAGGGGAAGGGTTCTTTATTGATTATGAAAAATCTGCATTTTGGGGGGGGACAATTAAAGCTACGTCAAACTAAAAAAGCTTATGCGTCTGTAATTAGCACAAGGGCCACAACACATTCATATAATAATGTATATTTGTTGTATTTTGGCATGGTTCGAGTGATATTTGTGGACAAGGCCATAGGTTTGATTTCAGCTTTGATAGGAACAATACTTCTCATACTTTTGAGAATAAAGTCAGATCTTTTTCTAACCTACAATGGCCTTATAATACGGCATTGTAATTTTGACTGGAGCAAATAGAATAATATTGCCTGAACAAGTCGGGGACCTAATGGGAAATGCAATACCACCAGGGCCTTAGCCTCAAGTTGAGGAGCTAGGGATGGGGGCTGGGCCCAATCTGAGGCTAAAACATGTGTTTATAATATAGCTATCAGCTCACACCTCAAAGGCAGGGTAGGTAATGTTGCTGAGATTACCTTTTGTCATATTTGCTGAAATTAACTTCACATCCAAATAACCAATAACTCAAAAGGTTTCCCAGTAAAATTAAATAAATCCATTATCTGTGGGCATTACAGGACTGTAATAAACACGACCAATCATTTAGTTCAGACCAAAATTAATGATTGGACGACATTCAGACCGAATCAAACAATTAGACAGGCTGTCTCCCTGCAGTAGCCATGCAGCGCGTGCATGTGTATTCGCGCAGTGGTTTTGACGGGTGGATATTTTGGTTTGAATCCTTTCCAACTCAAGTAAAAATTGCTAGGTTCGCAAAATTTACCAACCCTGCCTTTAAAGGAACTACAGAAAGAATGTCACCAAATTTTCACAATGCCTTTGCGCTACATCCTACCAAGGATGGACATGAACAATGACAAGGTAACAGCACATTTCTTTATTTGGTTACATAAAGCATTGCAGGGAGGGAACACATTGCAGGCTTCGATTAGATTAAAGGTACTTGAAGTTAAAGGCTTTTCAGTTGTGTCAGGAAAATGGCATAGTTCACTTGAGAATAACATTACCATTGTTTTAAGCTTTTACAGACAGAGTGTGCAAGATCAATATACTTCCGTTCTGATATAATTTATAAAATAATTTAAAAAAATCCAAGGCAACATTTATTCGGTTGTTTCACAGTCCACTTCAGAGATGGTGCTGTTAAAAGATTACTTTTATCCTTCGGTTGAATCTAGGAGCTCTTTTTCTCCTCAAAAATGATGTTTGCTGTAGCTTTCTTTGCTGTAGGGCAAAAATATAACACTTAGATGCTACAGGCCAACCTAACCATGAATTTAAATTAATTTTTAACAGTTTTGTTGGTAGAACACTTCTTATCCCGATTTGGCAGGATTACTTGACAGGACATACTGTATGTAAGTATCAAAACCTTCCTGGTATATCTTACACACTTGGAGTAGTAGCTCCAACATTATGCAAATGTTATCTAGTTTGTGATAGAAGATACAGCATATTTATAAGGTTAAGCAAAGAACAAGATCAGCTTCTTCCTTTCTCTATCTGACAGAATGCAGAATATATTGTGTGAAGATTGCTTTTCCCCTCCAAAAAAGGTTATATTTGTATGTAATTCAAAGTTACTCAAAAACATTTGTATACAGTTAAGTCTCTGAGACTCGTCAAAACATATGCTGGCAGTTGGTTTTACCTTCATCTTTGAACTTATCAGCTGCCTCTGATGCCTTGTCCTTGAGGTCCTTCACCACGTTGTCAATCTTGGCCTCATTCTTGAGGAAGACAGGGCGTATGATCCGTGTGTAGATCTGAATGGACCCATTGGAGGGAGTGGGGGCCATACACCAAACCAGGAAAGCACTCTAGGCAAGGGAACCAAAAACCAGTAAAACAACCCTGCCTTTCCAGAAATGCAGTTAAGCATAAAATACTGTGACTGTGAGAGCTCCATTTAATTATTTAATGTGGCTGATTAAGGAGATGCTGATATTTACATTTACATTCATGCATTTAGCAGACGCTTTTATCCAATGCGACTTCCAAGAGAGAGCTTTACACAAGTGCATAGGTCACTAATTATAACAACGAGATAGCCCCGAACATTGCGAGCAGCCAAAACATGAAGCATACATTGTGAAAACCAAATAAGTGCCAAAGGGAAGAACCATAAGAGCATGCAGTTAAACACGTTACAATTAAACAACATGTAATGATGATATGCCAACACAAGATATGAAACAAGGTGACTGATATATTCTAGGTACTCTGTAATTCTGTGATTGCTTTATGTATGCTTCTACTATAAGTACTGGAACATGATTATTTATTTATATATTTTCTCCAGTGGCCGTCTACAATTTAAGCAAAATCAGCTTTATAATTATTAAGCAGAATGTTATGTAAAGGGTGGTAAAAGTAGCTTTATAGACAGCAACAGGTACTTTCCTCTACAAATTACTCAAGCTGACCTCATCTTTAGACACAAATAAATAGTACATTTTAAGAGTGTGGCCAAGCTAACGCATCAAATAATCAAGAATTAAGGGACAGCGATACTTTGCAAGTTTGTTTGAACACCTGCATTACCTTTCCAATGTAATAGAATGGGAACCAGGACAGGAAGATGTCAGCAAAAAACTCTGCCACACTGAAGACTCCATACACCACCCAGTAAGTCAGCCATTTTGTGTCGTCGTCTTTGGTTGCACTCTCGATGGCTTTGATCCTGAAATATAAGTTTGTCACAATTACACAGAAAACCACATGCTTTATAAGCATGTCACACATCAACCTCAGTTTGAAACACAAGCAAAACACACACACATTTATTTCACTATTAAACTACTACAGTTATGTTACAAAGAATTTCCACATTCCTTGACCAACCAAGCAAAAGAAAATCTGTGGAAATGCTGGTGCAAAGTGCCAATGTTTTGAAGGTAAAATAACAGTAATAAGAATGTCCTCAAAAAGTCCATGACTGAACTAGTCCAAACTAGTCCAAAACTGAACTAATTTGATCAATTAATTAATAACAGAAATGTATTCTGTTGGTTACAATTCTACAGATAATTTAAATATTTCACATCTCCACAATTCCAATTAAAATAAGTCACTTAAGGTTTTGTGGTTAGGCATGGGTAGACTATGGTCTGATTAGCATTTTCTTATCCGTGCTCAGTTTCTTGTAACAGACACTGCAAGAGTAGTTTCAAGTTGAAACATCCATTCATACAAGTTTCAAATCAATATATAAGCACTCTTATCTGCAGAGCTGTAATGTGTTCGGTAGAAACTTGGAGAAATTAGAGAGGGTAATTTGATATCCTCTATATGTGACACTGTTTTAACTTGGGCAGTGACGCTAGAACACTCCACACGCAAGCCATGACTCATAACAGGATCACATGATTAACCACAGTCAAATGCTCCGTTTGTCAGTATTTATCGCCATGGTAACATGCTGTAACATGAGTGACTTTCTCATATTCTGCATAATGTAGCCTACTAGGTTGACTGACAAGTCTCGCAGCTCATCAGTCTTCCCGATCTTCCCCCTCACTATCCTACTCGATCCCAAGACCTCCGACTCGTAAGAACGACTAGTTTACACTATAGTTACATAAACAACCTTTTACTTTTTCATTCCTTTTGCAATATAACATGAAATGTAGCCCTATACAAACCTGACAGTGCATCATACAAAACTGCTTAGAAATGTGTAATAAAATTGGTTAATATCTAGGCTACAATGTTACAAATTGCCTAAGTAATTGCAATAAATAACTCTACTGGATAATAGAGGGTAGCTGTGGGTTGGGATGACGTACGTCTTTGTCCGATATTGGATTTAGAAAAAATATTATACGCTAGGCCCCTACAACACGATAGCTTCACAAGAATATAGACCAACTCACGATATGTAGGCTGGATAGACGAATCCAATAAGGTTGCACAATAGGGAGGCTCCATAGCCAATAACCAGATAAAGTGCGATGATGGCAATGATAACTGCGAATAAGAAACCTATAGATTAATGTTTTCAAATCAAAATAGAGTCACAGATCACGATCACATCGAATCACATTTATTCAGACAGATCCAATTAAACACATGTAGGCCTATAGACCTTTAACTTTTTAATTGAGATCAAACATTATATACCACTGGCCGAAACTGGCTGTTAACACCATTCCGTCAGCATTCTCAATAAAAAAGGAACCTTGTGCGTTCTTAGTTTTTCCAATGGACAAACACATTCTTACCAATTGCGATATACGACCTGTTTACTCCGGTTTTTACCTCGATCTTTGCCAAGGTATCTGTCAGAAAATTCTTTTCGTGCAAAAACGTATCAAATCTTTCTTTTAACCCATGTGCCATGGTTGCTGTTTCGTCCTATATAATTCTATTAAACTATGAAGTTGACAACGGAACTGCGACACCCATTCAACTCCAAGCTTAGAAAACTAAAGATGGAGCAGATTGTCAGAAACACGTTGAACCGTACGTCACTGCAAAATGTCTGCAGCCACACCCCACCTTGCGTTGTTGACAGTGCGAAATGAAATGTTCTTGTCTTCTTCACCTCAAATGACGTTTTTCTGACAAACACATATTTACCCCATATTGTTGTTGGTAAATATAAACGTTAATAATGTAGGCCAATGATTATTTGGCTTTATTTTTTTGTCTAATGCAAGTATGGTAATAGGCAGAGCCGGCCCAAGGCATAAGCGAACTAAGCAGGCCTCTGGTGGCCCCCTTGGCCCCAAGAGCACATTAAATTACAGATTAATTAAAAAATTATATATATTATGTTAATGGTAATTATACAAATTGGGAGGGGCCCCCAAATCAATTCTGCTTAAGGCCCCATAAAGGCCTGGGTTGGCCATAGGCCTATGTTACATGTATTTTCTTGTGTATTGCTATTCTCTATAATAATGACAGGAATCTGTATGTGTGTGTACAAATTAGAATGGGTTTAGTTTCCCATGATCATAAAAATAGCCGGGCAGTCTGCAAAATTCATATTCTGCATATATCCACTTTATAATCCAGAGTGTAGTGCCACGATTGATGTTGTTTGGATAAGCATTGGCTTGCTCTCTTCCGTCCCAGCCCCTTCACTCTGGTCCTCGAGAACCGGGCACTCTGCAAAGTTAAAGGGGTCATTGATTGCAGAACCGAATTTACCTTGTCACAGTTGAATAATGACAGTTCAGTGGGTAAAATGGACATACAGTGAACCTCAAAGGCCATTGACACCTCTTTCCTATGCAAATCTCACAATAAAAAAATGTAGCTGTAAAACGTTTTTTGGCTCTGGTCTGTACCTTTGTCACGCCCCAAAATCTGCTGCGCGCTGCTCTGTGTGTACATCCACGGAATTACAAAGAAGAACGTTTTTGAAGGCATTGAAAATGGACTACGGTCGTAAATACAGTGTTCCAGGCAGGCGTGCAGATGGAATTTTTGAACTGGGGGCGACCAAGCTGTCAGCAAATGATTCCAACTCCATTAGTTATTTTGTGTAATATATATGCAATGTTTATCGCAGCTTCAGTATATATAAGCCTACTGAAGTGCAATAAATATATACTGAGGTAACAAAAGTGAGAACGATAAGGCGAACCCCAGACCATGTAGGTCCCCTGGAAGAACATTTCTTAAAATGTAAAGTTAAATGCATCAATCTAGTGCACTTTGAGAGCAAAATTAAGAGGCTAGATCAATGTAGAATCTGTGCTCTTCTAAGCAATATCATGTTATTTTAACCAGCCCCTGATTGGCTGTGAGGTTTAGGCATTAGGAGTGACGATTGGTCCCCCCTCCAAAGCTGAGGAGTTTGCATGCATGCAACATATTATTGATATATAGTATAGCAATAGTCCATATTTAATTTCAATTTCGCAAAACAAAAAAGTACACATTCTCAATTTCTAATAGAAATATAAAGTAACTCATTTGAACCAGACCAGCGATATTTACCTTCATAAATTCTTCTTCACTTCCTCTGCCTCGGTAGAGCTAGTCGCCTGGATAGAAATAGCTGTTGCAAGTCCCGTATTTTCTGATTCTAAATCTCCAACTATTTGTAGTTTTTTGGTGGTAAAACCAAAACCTCTAAGGGCCGAATATGAATTTGACGCAGGTGGCCTTTTTTCGGTGGCATAGCTGACGCATGCGGTTTGCTCACACAGAGCCTAGTGGTGGGGTGGTGAACTGCAGTCATGCTGCGTTCATGAACGTAGGCTCAGGTCTAGTACGTCCCGTAGTAGCCTATATTTTAATGGCAAGAGACCGTGGCGCACAGGGATGGATAATGAGCATTGATCAAAATTACAATGCAACAAATGGCAGACACCTTAGATATGAGAGACCCCCTCAGATTTTTGACTTTGTTGCTTTCATGGGAGCCAGTCAGGGCCGGATTAAGACAATGGGCTTTAGGGGCTGCAGCCCCGGGCCTCGCCACCAGGGGGGCCTTGGGTTGCCCGATGTCGAGTCAACGGCACCGCGCATAACATTAGAAAAATTCAGAGTGAAAACAAAAACAAAATGTGCGAAAATGTCCGGTCAAGGAAAGCAGAGTGTGGCAAAATTCGTGATGGGACTAAACTCGAATAGCTTCGGCAACTTTTTATAGTACAAAATCGTTGTCAATCAAAAGGAGATGCAGTCTTTCGACACACCCTCCAATCATCAAGCAGAAGCCCAGCGTCCAGGTCAGCCCACTCCTCCATTCACTCCCAGAGACGGTGAGCGTCCAGAGAAGAATAAAATGGAAGGGAAAAAGATGCCAGGAGGAACTGAAAAAGCCAGGTAAAAAAAGAAAGATGTCACTTGAAAAATCTAGGTTTCTGCAAGGGTGGGAACAATATGTTTTCTCAAAAGCCCTGAATCTTTCAGGTAAACATTTGGGTTGTAATTTCCGGAAAATATAACTAAGAATATCACTCCAACGTAATGTTCATATTAGGCAAGGCTACATAAAGCTAAAAAAAACTATTTTGCACAGAAATGTATGTAAAAATTTCTACTAGGTAGGCTATTAGGTTCGGGTTAAGCACCAAATGTAAATCAGTTTTTTTTATATTTTAAGGGAAGCTGAGCTTCCATTGCAGTGATTAAGAAATCGCCACTGCACACAACACTTTTTCTGCTTTTGAGTTCCATTTTCACTTTCTCTCAGCCTACTACCTTGAACGGACCACCTAGCTACGTAACACATTCCCGAATTCAACGGCGGTGTCATTATTTCGATCAGCTTAACCGGCGTAACCCAAGCGTAGGGTTTGGGTTCGGTGGGAAAAAATGTAAGGTTCGGCCGAAACCGAATCCCATCCGAAAGCCCAATATTCGACCGAATCCGAATCCTGGATTCGGTGCATCCCTAGTCAATAGAGCATGACATACTGCGCCAACTTCTTTCTTTTCTTTCAACTTGTTCTCTCCTTTGAAGAGCTCATTGATGAGTTTGCATTGAGAAAGAGCAGAAAACTGACCTTTAAATATCACTGATGTGATGATGGTGAGTCACATGTTTAAACTGATCATATTTATAGAGTGGCTCTGTGGACTTTAAAGCACTGATGTGTCAGTGCACCTGGTGTGGGTTTGTGTGCGTGTCATGATGTGCGTTGGGGCGATATAGGGGCCTCATCCTGGTAATTAGCCCCAGGCCTCAAAATCCGGCCCTGGAGCCAGTCCCCACTCTATGGTAGCTTGGCTCCCTCTGGCTCCCACGTAATTCGAGCACTGAATGAAAGATAGCGAGCCAAACATTACAATTTTAAGCAGCCAAACGAACGGGCCTACTAACGTGATCTCCATGACAACCAGGAACGCCAAGCCTAAAAGCACAAACTTCGGCCCCAAAAATACTTTAAATAAGCATAATACACTTTTTCTTTTCAAGTGTTGTAGTACTTTTGTGTGGCCAACGTTACACACGCCAACATCAGCTGTGCATATAATCAGCTGTTATAACTGATGCTTGTCGCCTTACGTATGAAGAGTGGTAGGGACGGATCGGGGTCCCCCCGTCCCCAGTGCCGTCTGCGCGCATGGTTCCAGGCTGTACAGGGAATGCTGACACTTTTCAGAGTCTTCCTAAGGAACCAAACACTCTGATGGGCTGTGATGTTTGTCTATGAGAAGATCCCTGTGCAGGTCGACCCTCAATTACACATTTGCTCAAACCATTTCACCGAGGACAAGGTTTTCAAAATCTGGGACAATGTAAAGCAGGATTTGCTACGAAGCTGTTGCTGAAAAGAGGTGCTGTTCCGACCTTATGTTCATCACAACCGCAAGCTGTAGTATGATGTTGTCGCTAACAGTTATTAGCAATGCTAACGTATCCTGCCTGTATCTAGCATCGGTAGAATGTGTGATGATTTAGTTTATTGGCAATAGGGCTAACGTTATTTCATGTTCATGACTGTGTTTAAGTAAATTCCTTGTCTGTGCAAACATTCATGGCCAATAAAATCCCTTGTGATTCTGATTCTGATTCAAATAAATAACCTGTGTTGTCATGTAAATCTACAATTGAAGATGCATTCTTGTCCAGATCTATTTTTCAGCAAGATAGGTAGAGCTAACTGAAGCTGAGTTGAATCACGATAGTTTGTTTGTTAAGCTGTAGTGCTAACGTTAGCCACCTAAGTCGATCCCGTTTGCTTCGACAACAGAAGTGGAAACTACTAACGTTATCATTTCAAATGATATGTTGTCAATCAGTTGAAAACAGTTGTGTACACACAATAGATTTATTTGTACGTTTTTATTTCTAGTCTCCACCTTCGATGTTTCAATGAGTGCTGTTGGTTGTGTTGCGTTTTTGCTCCGCAGGTTCACTCGTTGTAAACCAACCAAGCAGCGCGCAGCTCATCTATATATTCATGAGCATACCATAAAAGGGAGAAAACCTCTTGTTTCATTCTGGGGTTATTTCACAGGATGCATCAGGGCTCATAGAAAAGCACCCGGGCCATTTTCAGCCCAACCAATGTTACATACCCTATTCAGAGTTCTAAGGAACTCAATTTCTTTTTTCAAAAACCCATTCAAGAACCCCTTTAATATTTTGCAGGTGTCATGTGATTATAAAAATAATTATAAGCGCATTCGCTTTTACAACCAATATTCAGCTGATTTCAAAGGGGCTGGCTAGCTAACAGATTAACAATATAAAGTGGATATACTTTCAGTATAGATCAGTGAATTTGTTACATAAATGAATGTGTTTACTGATGTCAAAACTGCCTAAGTAGCCTACCGCGATTAAACTAATGCGATTAACAAAGGCATTTGCAATGAAATTAAACTAAGCTTAGTAAGGAAAATAGGAAAATTCTGTTTTGTTATTCAGTATTGAATTTGCTTTTACAACCGATAATCAACTTCTTTCAAAGGGGCTGGCTAGCACAGAACGACAATATAAAGTGGATATACTTTCAGTATGGATCAGTATGTTTTGTTACATAAATGAATGTGTTTACTGATGTTAAAACTGCCTGCACATTGCAAATGTGCAAGCACTGTATTGTGAATTAGGCCTACAATTATGTTGCAACTGGCTCAACCATTGTGCATGTAATGACAATTTAACAGAGAACAAAATGTAACATTCGGATCAACATAACATAAGCAATTTATAACATAGGAAACAGCAGACAAATGAAGGCTACATAATCATTTGCATGAATGCAGGCTACCACAGCATTGGCAATTTGACCAGAAAAGATGTGGAGGTTGAACAAATACTTCAGAGATCACAGATAATTTCAATTGTGACCTGAGAAATATAGGTACCTAAACCACTTAGAAGAATTGTCATCACCAGCTGCATCTCAAGCTCTGCACTATTTATTATTCCAGGAATCAGTGTGCCACCAATTTTATCATGGCCACTGTGCACTATCTATAGTTCAAGGAATCTGTATATGGGCAATTCCATGCAAAGGTCACCCTTACCATGGAAAAAGAAAGTTGTGCCCACACAAATATAACTGTTGTTAAAATTTTCACATAGGTCTATATTTTGTTGTATGTAACCACTCTGATCTAAATTTATAGATAATTGCACTCTTTTACATAATATACAAGTTATGCACTCGTGCAAAAAAACATTTGTCAAATGGCCGTTTTGTACCATTTCAAGAAGGACTCTGAAAATGTTACCATTTAGCATTTTCCTGATTGACAAGGGAATGATAGAGCATTGTGTATGCTCAGCTTGAGTTAAAAGCACAACTCCTTAAATGCATTAAGCCTCTTGTTTATGAGTCAGTGAGTTCCGTAACGTTTTGTAGAATAAGTCTATCAAATGCCTATCAAACAGTGCCGATGCTACAACATCCAAAGTTTCTGTGCAAAGCTTATTTATACCAATGGTTAGTTTAATTAACAAATCTTGCCCCTTTGTTACTTTTAAAAACTTAAATGATGTGTTATGGACGTGACGTTATAGGACGCTACACAATGTAAATCTTCACAATACACTGTTCACAACACAATGGAAATGTTCTTGAATGAAACGGCAAAGCTGACAATTGTGTTTTCGGCTGTTATAACCCCTTTCACCGACGTGTTTCAGTGAAACAGACATTCCAGTCATGATTATAGTCGGAATCATGGGTAACATGATATAGCCTAAACATCTTCAACGATCGACATCTTCTACAGTGATACTGAAATTTCAAGTGGCCTAATTGTCTTGCCGTAACTGTCTTTGCCAAAACCTCGATCCCCGCTCCATGTTTGTAATATTTACTTCCTACTAGAGAGGCAACACGAAAGTGCATTTAAGGCGGCGCTCTGTAATTTGCTCGCACTACCTGTCGGATCAAGCTGAGGTAGAGTTGACAGCTTCGATAAAGAATGTCTTAAAGGGGTCATTGACTGTGTTTTGGGGGTATTTCACACAGTTTATTTGTAACTCAATGTTTTTAATTTCAGTACTTGATTAATAGTTTAATGTTGATAATCACTATTCATGTAGGCGTTTTATGTTATTTGCAGAAGACTGGTCCAGACGCGTCACATCCATGACGTTCAAACGTCATATCCGAAATGCTGGCTTCCCAAACAAGACAAATATTTAAAAAAACTTTGTGTTCATTACCCAATCATTTGTAAGATTGTTCAATTTCAAGTATTTTATTTGTCAGATGCACAGAACAACACAAGGTTAGACTGGGCACTGAAATTCTTAAGACAAGACAACGCAAGCACCTGGCATAACATAACATATAAGTACACAGAACAAATTTACATCTATGCTGAGCTTAGATAAGTGAACTTCCTAAATATACAGATAGCAATAAATAAACGACTATACTAACCCTAACACTAAAACTTCCTAAATTACAGATAACAATAAATAGTACGCTATACTAACCCTAATGCACAAAAAACCTGTTTCAACCCTATAACCTATTCTAACCTAAGTGGAGTACAGTGCAATAGTGCAAATTTGCAGATCAGTGACTATGTCAATGACCAAACAGGAGCCTGGTGGCGAGGTACAGTGAGGTACAGTAGTGCAATGTTACTGAAGAGCAACCAGTAGCTGAAAGTGACAGTGTACAGTGTTTCCCACAGATTAGAAATCTAGTTGTGGCGGGGAGGGGGGTGGGGGCTGTCAGACCGGGGGGGGGGGGGAGTCGTAATAATTCCTTCGTTAATAATTCGTTACACAGTTAATTTGTTAATAATTTGTTACATTAAACATTAATCCTAAATGATTCACACCTTCACAAAATTAACAACAACTAATATATCATTTCTGCATTATGCATGTAGCCACGCTAGTGCTAAACAACTATTTAACCTAACTGGTCGGCTCCAGGACGCCGGGTAAGTAGCTAACTCCTGAGACTTCTGAGACTCTGAGTAGCTAACTCCTGAGACTTCACACCAAAAGAACGAAGGGGAACCTTCGAGTAAGGTCCCTAGCGAAAAGTAGCCTCAACTTTCCTCGACTTTTAGCTACGGCACTAATGCTGAAAGCTCGCTGATATAGCTGTCGGTCTTACTAGAACGGCGTATGTATGCATTGTTGCTCACGTGTGCTGACGTGACTGTGCATATGTGAGAAAGACGCATGAGTGACAGAGAGACGGAGGGAGGGCAAGGGAAAGGAAATGCAGCTGAACGAATACGCTGCGTGTTTTAACCTAAATAGCGATAAAAAAAATGTTTCACGAAACACAATATGTGGCGGCCGGTGTTGATTCTGTGGCGCACCGCCACAAATTAGTCTATGTGTGGGAAACACTGGTGTATAAGTGACTAGTGTGCAGTAAAAAAGTCCATATCAGTGTCCATTGAGAAGCCTGATGACCCTTGGGTAGAAACTGTTGTCCAGTCTGCGTGTGCGCGACCGGATGCTGCGGTAACGCCTGCCAGAAGGCAACGGGGTAAAGAGACTGAAGGATGGGTGGGAACAGTCTCTTAGAATCCTGCTGGCTTTCCTTAGGCAACGTGTGTGGTAGGTGTCCTGTAGGGCTGGGAGCTTCCTGCCGATGATGAACTCAGCAGAACGGACCACACTTCGTAGGGCCTTGCGGTCTCAGTCTGTGCAGCTCCCATACCACACTGTGATACAACCAGTCAGAATGCTCTCTATAGTGCATCTGTAAAAGTTAGTGAGGATGATGAGTCCATACCAAACTTCTTCAGTCTCCTCAGGAAGAAGAGGCGCTTACGGGCCGCTTTGACCACCTTGTCCGTGTGAACAGACCAGGTGAGGTCATTGCTGATGTTCACCCCGAGGAACTTGAAGCAGCTGACCTTCTCCACTTCCGATCCATTGATGAATAGGGGTGCATGCTCCTCCTCCCGCCGCCTCCTATAGTCCACAATCATCTCCTTGGTCTTGCTGATGTTAAGAGAGAGGTTGTTGTCCTGACACCATGATGTCAGGGTGTCAACCTCCTCTCTGTAGGCTGAGTCGTCACTGTCAGAGATGAGGCCCACGATGGTTGTGTCGTCAGCAAACTTAACGAGGAGGTTGGAACTGTGCGTTGCCGCACAGTCGTGGGTGAACAAGGAGAACAGGAGAGGGCTGAGCACACAGCCCTGGGGGGTGCCTGTGTTGGTAATCAGTACAGTACAGATGAGGTGCGGTCACCGATTCTCACCACCTGTGGCCTCCCCGTCAGGAAGTGGAAGATCCACTTGCAGAGGGAGGTGCTTAGTCCCAGGTCAACAAGCTTGGAGACCAGTCTGGAGGGGATGATGGTGTTGAATGCAGAGCTGTAGTCAATGAACAGCATCCTCACATATGTATTCCCCTTGTCCAGGTGGGAGAGAGTGGTGTGCATAGTCAGAGCGATGGCATCGTCTGTAGACCTGTTGGACCGGTATGCAAACTGCATAGGGTCCAGTGTGGGGGGCAGCGAGGAGCAGATGAATGATTTGACTAGCCGCTCGAAGCACTTCATGATGACAGAGGTCAGTGCTATCGGGCGATAGTCGTTCAGACATGTGACCTTGGTGTTCTTGGGCACAGGGATGATAGTGGTCCTCTTGAAGCAGGTGGGGAGTACAGACAGGTTAAGGGAGAGGTTGAAGATGTCACTGAAGACCCCTGCCAGCTGGTCAGCGCAGCCCCTAAGGGCCCCACCTGATATGCGGTCTGGGCCAGGTGCCTTGTGAGGGTTGATCTTCTTAAAGCATAGCCTCACCTCGGCTACAGTTAGTGTAGGCACACCACTGGCTTGGCCTTCAGGTAGCTCCACTGCAGGGGGGTCACTGTCCCTCTCAAAGCGAGCGTAGAAGGAGTTCAGCTCGTCTGGCAGTAGGACAGAGGACTGGGTCTCATTGTAGCCTCTCCCTTTGTAGTCTGTAATGGCTTTAAGTCCACTCCACATGCACCTCGGGTCAGAGCCATGGTAGCTGGACTCCACCTTGGTCCTGTAAGCCCTTTTCGCTGCTTTGATGGCCTTCAGAAGGTCGTATCTGGCCTTCCTGTACTCATCAGGGTCCCCAGAATTAAAGGCGACAGTACGGGCTCTCAGCTTGGCCCGGACCGCGGCATCAACCCAGGGCTTCTGATTTGGGAAAGACCGGACAACCTTCTTGGGGACAACATCGTCAATGCAGTGCTGGATGTAGCTGGAAACAGTGTCTGAGTATTCATTAATGTCCCCATTTGCTGCCTCCTTAAACATCAGCCAGTCAGTTGTGTCAAAGCAGTCCTGGAGGGTCGCCACACACTCGTCACTCCATAGGTGAACTGACCTCTCAACCGGTCTGACCTGTTTGAGCTTTTGTTCATATGCGGGGAGGAGAAGAATGGACTGTGTGAGAGTATTCACAGCTAAAGATGATTGGTGACCATTCTGAACTTTTATAATAGTAATTTGGCAACAACTCCATCTAAAAAAAGATAAGGGGTCCTTTTCTTGTACCCAGCGCAATTGACTTTGTACACTGACGCAAGTATCATTCCTATTTTGCACGAATGGAAAGCAGACCTTTCCCTTCACAGACGCACGTCGGTAAATTAGGGAATGAACTTGCGCTCCCAGGGCAGTTCAGCGAAAAGAGGGGGCGTGTTCCGGCGCAAATGTTCCTTGGTGTTATTTTGCAGTTTGCAAAAAACAATTCCGCCACAGACCAGTAAAAAGTTAGTCTTAAGTCAATGGCGCGTTATTCAGATGCTATTTTAAGGGTGCATGCTTAGCCTGTGCGCACTACTGGCGAGGCCAGGCTCCTTTTCCTGCAAGCTACGTTACATTTCTTCCATGTCAATGATTGAAAAGAGTTTCATGAGTCTCTGTATGGGAACTTGATTTGTAACAATTGTGGCAAATTCCGTTGTAATAGCAATCCGCAAGATTGCGGATCCGCAATCGCGCCTGCTCTTAAAGGGAATGTGAGATGTTGCTCTGATTGGTTTATTGCACGTTACGCCCAAACCACACCTATGAGTAATGTAGCTACTTTAGACCAACCCATTTTAGATTTGCACCAGACGAAGAGTCATTTATCCCGCCGGTATAATAGCAACAGCGCCAGAGTCCCGCCCACAAAGTCACTTGCGTTTCAATTTTTGATACTTACGTTTCAGATTGTTAAAATAGTGCCCAAAATGCCATTATCAATGCTATTTTGGTGGCCATCTTGAAAATCTCCAGTGACATTTCAGATGGTTTTCTTAATGTTAAAACTAATTCACAAGTTATTTTAGATGTTGAGAAAAGCGCTGTGAAAGTTTGATTCTTGATTTCCCAACAGATTCTGTGTGTATTTCAGACACTCCACATCCATAACAGAATAATGTCACATCCATGAGGTTTTTCCTCATAAAATTCTGCATAAAAGACTACATGTTTTAAAAAAATTAAAAAATGTTCACCAAAGACTCCATGATCGTGTCAATATCAAACTTTCTACATTAGACTTAAGGGTTCACAGAGTTACAGAAAAAAGTATAGTGTTCAGAAAATGACTGTCATTTCTCGTCACATCCATAACGCAGGTGTTTTTGTAATAATTTTGTGTCGTACTTTCAGAACATGCATGACTGATTTAAATATTGTAAGAAGTTTTGTTTTACTGAGAAATTCTTCTTGTCATTTTGAGTACAAATGTCACATCCATAACGCTGGAATTGCCCATATGTGTGTTTCACTGACATATTAATCACTGGCTGCATCCCAGGCACTGTGCAATAGTTGGTGTAAAAGATGGGTAGCCTACACATTATTATATGTTATGTATGGATATGGGGTAATACGCCATAAAATAACAACATTTTAGGAGAGACCAGTATGGAAGTTTTCGTCCTTCAAATGAGAAATGAAATGCTCAAACAATAAATGAAATGATCAAATGATGAATAAATATTGTTGTAGTCCTTTTTCAGTAGTCCTGGTTATACATAAGTCGTAGCATGTATGGTCTACATTATTTCCATGACCGAATAGTCGACGCACTATGTCAATTTTAAAAAGAAAAAGTTCAAAGGATTGGCCATATATAAAATGCTTAAAATTACTGCTCAGAAAGCATGAGTTCCTGAGTTGGGAAAATCTTGTGCAATACACCGACGCATGTCTTGTATTCAAGATCCTACATGGCCTGGCTCCGCCTCCACTCAGTATTTTTGTTAAACAGAAAACCCAAACATATGGCAGCAGATCCACAAGGTCTGCCATGAGAGGTGACTGTATAGTTCCCCTAAGGAAAAGCACCTTTAGTCAATCCGCTTTCTCTGTGAGAGCTTCCCATGTCTGGAATACACTGCCATCAAACACACATAACTTCATCACCTATCACACTTTCACAAAAAACATCAAGTAATGGCTAAAGGTCAATCAGATTTGTGAAAATAATCCCTAGCTGTATATTGCCGCTTTCCATGTTGTCTGTAGCTTGTGAGGTGTAAAAGCACTTTGTTGCTTTTATGGATTGTGTCTTGTTGATTTTTGTTCTATGTTGCTCTATCTGTATGCTACGTCTTGCTTGTGTGCTCACTGCTCAATGATTGTCTGTATTTAAATGTTTTTAATAACCTGCCCAGGGACTGCAGAAAATTAGCCGGCTGGCTAAAACCGGCACTTTGACTGAAATGTTGATTAATGTGCACTGTCCCTGTAAAAATAAACTCAAAAGATGACTGAAATGCTAAAATGACAAAACCTGTCAAATTTGAAATTATATTTCCTTTTTTATTTAGAATGTTACCAAAATTTACAATCATACAAAGGCACATAGCTGTCACAAAATCAAATCAACAAAATGTCTGCCTCCAGTTGAGCTTGAAAAATAAAACATAGGTACATATGTAGTAACAGACGTGGCCGACAACCCAAGTCTGACCACTAACAGCTACGCCAACGAAAAGCTAGGAATTCGATGGCGCAGTTGGCCTGTATATGGCGAGCGGAAAGGGACATTCCTAGGCTTACCAGGAGAAGGAGCAGCCTAACCATACGTTGCCGCCTGACCGTGTGGATTATTTGAATGGGACTGGATGGGACTGCAAAACTAGAGACTGACTGCGACGTGACGGTGACGGCATGTAAGGAACGTCTACCGGCGGCAACGTTGCGGCGACGCATGTTCGAAAGTATAAAAGTCACTGACTTGTTTTTTCAAACCTTATTGAGTGAAATCAAGTCGTGCAATAGGCTACTATGGGCCATTATTGTAGCAAAACTATTCACAAATGCACAGCCCGATCCACAAATGCACAGCACGATCTACAAATCCACAGCACGATCCACAAATGCACAGCACGATCCACAAATGTGTACGATCCACAAATGTGTATGATCCACAAATGCGTACCGAAATCCACAAATGCGTTAACCTGGTCCTAACCAGACTCTCGGCTTGTCTGGGTTGTTTTATGTGTGGAAACTGCAAGTGGCAGCTCGGATCCAAGACGGATTCGAGAGACCGCAGATAGAGTGCGGCTTGACTGGTTTGTTATATGTTTGGAAACTGCACGAGGCAGCTCGGATCCAAGACGGATTCGAGAGACCGCAGAAAGAGTGCGGCTTGTCTGGGTTGTTATATGTGTGGAAACTGCACGAGGCAGCTCGGATTCAAGACGGATTCGAGAGACCGCAGATAGAGTGCAGCTAGTCTGGTTTGTTATATGTTTTAGATCTATTGCTTTTATCACTTGTATTATTGTTTTTGTTGATTTTATGTAAAGCACCTTGAGCTGCAATTCCTGTATGAAATGTGCTATATAAATAAAGTCTTACTTACTTACTTACTCTCATACATTTCATTTGTACAGAGTCTGGGCTTGCTCCATTGACAAGCGTTGACTTCCTTGTAGGTGGGTACTCTGTTCAGTGTTTCCCACACATAGACTAATTTGTGGCGGTGCGCCACAGAATCAACACCGGCCGCCACACATTGCGTTTCGTAATTCTTTTTTTTTTTTTTTTTGCTATTTAGGTTAAAACACGCAGCGTATTCGTTCAGCTGCATTTCCTTTCCCCTGCTCTCCCTCCGTCTCTCTGTCACTCATGCGTCTTTCTCACATATGCACACAGTCACAACGTCAGCACACGTTAGCAACAATGCATACATATGTCGTTCTATTAAGACCGACAGCTATATCAGCGAGCCTTCATCATTAGTGCCGTAGCTAAAAGTCGAGGAAAGTTGAGGCTACTTTTCGCTAGATACCTTACTCACATTTACATTTAGTCATTTAGCAGACGCTCTTATCCAGAGCGACTTACAGTACTCGAAGTTTCCCCTTCGTTCTTTTGGTGAGAAGTCTCAAGAGCTAGCTACTTACCCGGCGTCATGGAGCCGACCAGTTTAATAGTTGTTTAGCACTAGCGTTGCTACATGCATAATGCAGAAATGATATGTTAGTTGTTGTTAATTTTGTGAAGGTGTGAATCATTTTGGATTAATATGTAATGTAACAAATTATTAAATTAACTATGTAACGAATTATTAACGAAGGAATTATTACGACCCCCCCGGTCTGACAACTCCCACCCCTCCCCGCCACAATTAGATTTCTAATCTGTGGGAAACACTGCTGTTGAAGTTTAAAACTATCGGATCTGCCTAGAGCCACTCTAATCTGCCATAACCAATCGCTAGCGTTCGCCCTAGCCAATTCCTTCACCACTACTGTGTACAGAGTTGACGTACTCTGAGTTGAGTTAACAAATTCAAATCATCTTTTCTGGAACTGAGTTTTCGGAAATTCCCATTTTAGAGTAACTCAACTCAGAGTTCAGGTTTAGGCTCAGAGTTTGTTAAACCCGCTACCTGGAATACCCCCCTGGTGGCTAACAGAACTAGCTGCCGTAGCTGGAAAATCTAACTGTTCCCGAACCCCGTGGGGAGGAGGGCCACAACATCATGGCCACCAATAAAACTCAGCAAAACTTGTTCTTGCTCCGGCTTTAACTTATGCATATTCGGCAGCGTTGCCACAACGGACAGAATGTGGCTTCACTTACATCGTTCTCTGCCACCATTACGGAACTACAACACAAACTAGCTCACAACCTCAACATCATTGTTCTCTGCCACTCCCTCTGTTCGCTGATTGGACAGGTAGAAAGTTAACCTGAGACAGCTGACTTATGTACCTCATGCCCAGTCGCAGTACAGAAGCAAAATCAAAATTGAGCGGAACTATGTAGGAGGGCAGAGCCAGGCTACAAATGCGTACCACAATCTACAAATGCGCACTGAGATTTGTGTTTGTGTAAAACATTGTTCAAATATGTCAAAAAGGTTGGCCTTTCACTTGGCTGTGTTTTTACAGGTGACTTTTGCTACACTTCTGCCGTGGCACAAATCCACAACCTGTGTGCAGGGGCGGACTGGCCATCGGGGATACCAGGGGAATCCCCGGTGGGCCGACGGGGTTGGGATGGTCCAAAATATCAGCCCACTGCCATCACCAACCGGCCTTCCCTCTGACATCGCTAGCATCTCATACATTTACATTTAGTAGACGCTCTTATCCAGAGCGACTTAAAGTAACTACAGGGACATTCCCCCCAAGGCAAGTAGGGTGAAGTGCCTTACCCAAGGATACAACGTCATTTAGCAGAGCCAGGAATCGAACCAACAACCTTATGATTAATAGCCCAACTTCCTAACCGCTCAGCCATCTGACTCTCTATGCCATACTACACAACTTGTTAACTTATAAATTGCTCTAAGACCTTTAGTAGGCTCCAATCACTGACTGAGATTTATACTCATCCTCGCGATCTGTATTCACACTAATGGTGCATATTTTTTGAAAATATTCTGTCCTCTGAAATGAGTTGTTACGGACTTCGGAATTCCAACGTAAGAAATGAAACATATATGATGTCATTTCTTTGTAATCATCCAAAATAATGTTAAGTGTATGGGTATTTAGGCCAATGACTGGTAAATGTGTGCGATGCTTTGATTGGGCAACGCGCCGTTGTATTGAGTGGGCCGTTCTGACAGTATAACTCCCGGGCCCCTGAATCGTGCTGAGCATTTGTGGATCGTGCAGTGCATTTGTGAATTGTTTTGCTACGATAATGGCCCCATAGGCTACATGATTCATATCAGTAAAGGCAAATAGTAGTGCCGCCCCCCCCCCCCCCAAACGCAACATGGAGATATGACGTGGGGCGGTTGGCACCCTCTGCTGGTTTTGCGGGAGGGTTAATTAATGGATGCACTTGGGAAAATGCTGCCCCCCTCTTCATGCAGCCCTAGGCGACTGCCTATGTCGACTGTAAAAGGACCGGCCCTGTTTCATATGTGAAAATTTGTAACAGTAGCCAACTGTGCACAATCTGTAGCATAAAGGATTTTTTTTTTTTTTTCAAATGAATGTAAAAAAACTATTAAATGTTTTTAGAAGATGTTAAAGTGATGTCAGTCAGAGTTGTATGCTCTATCATGGTTTGTTGTACTCTAATGATTAACCAACATTTTAAGATACAGTGTTGATTTTTAGCATGTTTTTGCACCCCCAGTTTTAAAACCTAGAATCGCCTCTAGCCTGTTGTATGCTAATTGTTTGAAGGCTATTTACATTTTGTTGGTGTTCCTTTGTCCTATTGTTGCAGTGGATTTAACAATTTTACATTGATATGTGGAAATAACATTTCAAACCTTTAAAGTGCCAATATACACATCTGTCCGACATGAGGATTTTCCTATTTGCAGTTGTGTTTTCCTACTCGCCGTTGTGTTTTGCTATTTGCCGATGTGTTTTGCACTTCAGGGCCACCGTAGTTCACACTGCAGCGACGCAAATGTATTGCCATCGCTCGCCTTCCCACAGTTCACCACACTGGGGGGCGTTTCAAACAGATTATGTAGAATGTAGTTCTCTTAAGTCACTGTTGTAGTTGTCATGGCCAAGTGTGCAGACTTGGGTTTACGTACTCGCAACATCGATCAAAATACAACTTATATACAAAATACTAAACTGTTTAATAAACATACACGTTGACACGTGTAAAAATGTTTATTATATATTAAGTCTCTGCTAATCGTGTCGATACGACCAGGGAGTTCCAGCCGGGCTACTACTGTAACTAGCTAGATCAAAGTTACGTAATGTGACGAGAGACTGAATTTGAAAGTACAAAAAACCCACCAGGAGCATGACAACGTCGGCAAACCTGCGCCAGGCCTCATTCTTTTTATTAATATCTTTGTACAAATACAGGGACGTATCGTACAGGACTGGATATGCAGCCACACAGGCGATTAGCTTCTCCTCCATCTTAAAAACTGAAAGCTAGAAATGTTTACCATGGTTGCTACGTTACGAGAAACAAGAGAACACTGCGATTGGCCATCGCTAGCGAAAATCGCTCCTCATTTGCATAAAGTTGAGAAAATCTCAACTCGATCGCGTCGCTACCCACAATACACCACGCAAGTGATTCACCTGGCTCCATAGAGAATGAATCGAAAACATGTTATCGCACGCATCGCATCGCTGCAGTGTGAACCCACTGTTAGTGTAGTGTCCACACAAAATATGACAGCTTTAAACAAGCACTGGTTGGTGACACACCAACGGCAAATAGGAAAACACAACTACGCTACACAACGCTACTTACTGCATAGGCATCAATGTCTTATGAATCCAGTTGTTCTCATGAGACGTAACAGTCATTTAACTCATGGTTATAATGGTAAAGCAGCACAACAATGACAATTACCACGCAACAAAACACTACATTCTAAGCAGACACATTTTAAAAACGAAATTCATGAATTTACATTTGTATTTCACACAAACAGCAAACTTATCAGCAATTTTTTACACTATTTACTGCCTTGCATCATGGGAATTGACTAGCCAATGAGCCACACGATCTTCATTATTTCACGTCGTCATTTCGTTCTTCAGTCAGTTTGACAGTATAACCTTCAAATTCTCAAGTAGCTTTTTCGTTTTTTTTCCATTAATACTCCAATAGATAATTATTAGTATAAGAGTATAGGGCTTCAGAATGTTTTGGCAGTAATTAAGGTTACAGCTTCAGTAACAGAAAAAGATTCAATGTGCAATGCATAATAGATTTTCATAGACATGAATAATTAGAATGAGATGGATCTAAAACATGTAACCTGTAATGTACTTTAAAATTATTTTGACTGCTTTTGCTGTATAATAGCAAAAAAACGTACATCTTACTCCAGAAGAAATGTATACAATTTTCTGTTTCTATGCATACTTCTTGAAAGTATATCAAAAGTGAACTATTTTTTAAGTATACTTCTTAAAAGTACATTAAAAGTGAACTATTTTCCAAGCATACTTAAAAGTATATTAAAAGTGAACTATTTTCTAAGTATACTTCTTAAAAGTATATTAAAAGTGAACTATTTTCCAAGCATACTTAAAAGTATATTAAAAGTGAACTATTTTCTAAGTATACTTCTTAAAAGTATATCAAAAGTGAACTAAAAGTGTACTATCCATATTTTAGTATACTTATAGTATACTTTAATATACTTCTTTTTTGTAAGGGTATGCTAGCTGCGTACTGTAGCCTAATGATTGAGGACTATTGTTCTACTGAACATTTAACTTTCGACTATTGAAGTAAATGGGACTTGTTGAACACGTTTTTTATACATCAGCCCACTTGCAATTTACCACGTTAACAACATGTGTTGCTTTGAATCTTGTCCTAAAAATGTCCATGCCCAGTCGGACCCTATGTTGTTCTGTGCACCTGACAATAAAAGACTTGAACTTGAGCATTTATATTTGTAGTAGCCTACTTGATGCAAGTTGAATCTAATCTACATAGCAAGCACACCAGCAACTGCTCAATTTAAGACAAGAAAGGAGTTTGGTAAATAGAACAGCATATACAAGGCAACCAATTACATTCATTAAAACATTTTATTTTACAATATGTTCAGTGAGAGGGTCATTGTGTTTAGTGCGTGGACCTGAAATTTCTGCTGAGTGTTGAGAGCTAGCTGGACGATAGGAACCCTTGATCTGCAATTCATTGTTGCTAGCTCTAATCACTAACTATGCTAAGAGAAGACTAACTTTCTATGCCAACGAACACCGATAACTAGAACTAATTTGACAAACGTGACTTCAACTGCTTATACTCATCCTGATGTTGTGATTAGTTGACAACATATCAACTATCACGTGGTATGTAGCCTATGCTTTGCATCAAAATCATTCTTAAAAATAGCAAAAGTATCTTCGAGGGATTCATGTTTTCAAAATAGGCGTTATACTTCCTGTTAAAAGACAGACAGTCCGTCTGTCCAATCAGGAGGGTCCGTCTTCTGCTAGATAGGCCGTACCTTTTTCGTCAGAAGTTAATGTCGTTGTGTTTTCCTATTTGCCATTGCGTTTTCCTATTTGCCGTTGTGTTTTCCTATTTGCCATTGTGTTTTCCTATTTGCCGTTGTGTTTTCCTATTCGCCGTTGTGTTTTTCTATTTGCCGTTGTGTTTTCCTATTCGTCGTTGTGTTTTGCTATTTGCCATTATGTTTGGGTATTTGCCGTTGTGTTAACCAGCAGACTGTTATAACATGATACAAAAGTGTATTTGTCACTAGCCTATTGATATTGCTCATAATGTTAAGCTTTAACACATGATTCTATACCATTAAATTCACAACTGCAGACAAACTTACAGGATTAATACTGAAGACGTATTAGATAGTACCCAATTGCTGTGAAAGTACCAAGACTATGAAGTGAATCACCAAGTACAGGTTCAAGACAAAATCAACGTATTTATTATAGATCTATAAACTGCAGATGTCTGATACACACAAGTTGAGCATCTCAGAAGACTGGACAAAGAATACAGGAATCAGGGCAGTTAGGGTGATAATCAATATAGCCTTTGAAATCACAGAAAGAGGACGCTGGATGATGGTCTAGATAGCTTTTGTTTAGGCCTTTAGATAGGGCACCTAGAAATGGCCTTGATGCTCATTATTTTTTCCTCATTCAAAGTTGCATGGCATTATACACTATTAATATTGTGACCTCTGACCTACACTGTGGTGTCAGGCATTTCCTAGTCTCACTTACAAAGAACTAACTTATGGCTATGCAGGCATAAGCAAACAGAAAAATGTCAGTTTATCAATGATACAAGCAACATAATTCATAGATAGGAATATTTCTCTCCTGGACATGACCAAGGGTTATGTTCTCATGAGCTTTAATATAGCAGGGTGTAGATCAAGTAAGGGATAATGTACTGTCCGGAGGTCATTATCCAAAAATAAATCCTGACGGGGTGCATCGGGGTGTTGTTTCGTCCTTTTTGGATAATGACCTCCGGACAATACATTATTCCGCTTATTATACGGTTACTTGCCAATGAACTTAAAAAGGAGCACACAATGACATTTGAATTAATTTATTGATATTTTCTGCCTTCCGCTGAGAAAAATTGCTCTTCAACGGAACAGAACTTTGGCGTTGCAGATGTTGCATAGCAACGTTTTATGCTCCCTGAAGGCAACGCTACTTGTTGTAGTTGAATTGTATATTCCCATTGATGGTGCAGTTCGAGAGAACCAGTGGTACATCTCGGGGGAGGTTGAAGTTGACCTCTTTATTCAAATCCTGATCAGGGTTTTCCGCAGAAACATGTTTCTGAGTTTTGTCTGAAATACCTGAAAATCACAATAGGACACGGTTAGGATACAATGTAAAAAGCTATCATAATGGATAATTAATTTGTTTTGAAATAACCTATTCAGGTAAGGAGCTCACCTGATGAAGAGGAGAGGATTTGGCTCCATTTCTCCATTGCTGCTGTGGTTGGAGTCCAGTGGCTTTTTAAGCTACCCTCGCATCTATGCCCAGTTACCAGGGGCGGATTAAGGTGGTCAGGGGCCCCTAGGATGCTCTTTGTGTGAGCCCCCCCCCCCTCTTAAATATTGTGCTTTACTAGAAATGGTCCACCTGCAAATAAGGTGAACTGACATACACACACATTGAGACAGCCAACTCTGCAGAGTTTTCTTTACAGTGCTAGAATCAACCCTAAAGTGTGAGTTCTAAATATTTCCGATGCTTCCACCAGTTATTTTTGCAAAACGGAAGCTAGTTAGCTTTAGCAAATAACGTATATATTCAATATACGTATATAAGAGATGTAAGTGGAAAGAATACCAGATATAACCCTTTGCCTCCATAGCCTCAAAACAATTACTATGAACGGAATGTAACTATGAACAGCAAAGCAACATCCTGCATTCTCAGTTCAACTGCAAACTGGTAATCGCTTTTAGCTTTATTAACCAAAAGGTAGGCTACAGCATCTGCATCAGTGCAGAACACCATGTTTTACTGAGGCAAAATCACAACATCAGAGGTGGAAGAATTTTCAGATCCTTAAAAGTACTAATACCACACACTAGTACCAATACCACTAGTTAACTCTCCCAAATTCGCTGAAATATTACCAATGGCCGATGCTAGCTGGCAGTCCTCCTGCTGTGGCGCTTGTCTTCGACTGGATGAAGATTCAGCAGCCTTGAAGTATCCATTCAATTTCGGGATTAGTTTCAGGTTATCTTGATAATGTTGTTATTTTAACCTTTGTATTTTGCGTTTTTGTGCTCCACTTTAATACTTGCTTTCGTTCATTTAATTCTGCCGCTATGCCATCTGTGAGTAATGAAAATGATTGACATGATTTGACCAGCAGCAGCTGATTGGACAGATGTGACCCAAGTCACATCTACCCAATAACTTGCTACATTTCTTATGGGCCAATCAGGGTCTTTATTTTGTTCCCGCTGAAGTAGATTTCAAATGTTAAAAACCTATCCGGCCAATCCGGGGCCCCCTGCACACGTGGGGCCCCTAGGCTGCAGCCTAGGCAAGCCTGTGCATTAATCCGCACCTGCCAGTTACTGTCACGATCTCTCGCAATTTGAGACCGGCCATTGACAGTAGCTGGACCGCGGTGCTCCTCAGACTGTGGTTTGTAAAACGCTTCGACAGAGCGGCTGCTTGGCTGATGTTGGGCATCATGAGGCCGAGGGAATTGTGACCCATGTGCTCCCTTGAATACCAAATTTGTTGACTGGCAAGGAGAGATTGGTCCTTTCCTTGGGGACGTAAATAAAAAGCTGTGGCATCCGGTGGGCAATGTGACAGGTATTCTTTTTAACTTGAAACTGGGCAGTTTTGATTTCCAGGTTCTGAAAATATGCATCCCCTATAGATTTCTTGTGATGGGTCTTAATGATTCTTATTTTCAGCGTTATAGGACAGAGCGATGTATTCTTTTCCGTTTTCGTCCTTTTTTAACAGAAATGAGTGCCTCGTCAGGTCTCGGTTCCCCTCCCTACCTCTTTGTGCCAGATGTAGCTGCACATCGAACCACACCTTCCGCACCAATCCAGTGGCTGTATCAGTAGAGAGAGCCAACGAGTCCTTTATGGGCTTTATGTCCGCAGGAGAGATGGGAGGATAAATAATTTGTATCACAACATTCCGTTACATTAAATGACTGGACTACTTGCGGAATGATAGGAAAGATGTGAAATAGAAGCACAAAACCCGTTGCCAATGAAAGAGGTCACTATCTTTTCGCAGCAGTGAATATCAGGAATTATAAAACAATTGGGTGCTATCGATTTATTTAGTTGTTTCTGATTGGACGAGACACGTTCCATGAGTTGAAATATCCCAGAACAACCCAACTCTGACTTTTCACAGCTAATAATAAATCACTCCGCAATGAAACATTTGCGTTGATACAAATAAGTAACCATAACAACAGGGACGAGTCAAAGCCTCCATTTACAATTTTTAAAGCTAACTTGTATTTACAACAATGAGTGACTTCAATATTTATTTTAACCTAGCCTCGTGGCTACGGCCGAACACCACCCGTGGGAATATCCCTTACTAGTTGGGATGGCCCATTCAAATCAACGGTACTTTTTGGAACGTTCTGAAGATCCATAAAAAAAACGTTGTTTATTATATTCAGAGTATTCCAAACAGTGTAAAATTAATAAAGTAATCGTTATCTTTAATTATTGTTAACTGATCAGTGGTTAAGGACAGACCTCTTCAATACACAGTAGCCTAGGGTCGTAGGGCTACACCTCTTAAACAAAATGTAAAGCAGTAACAAAAATAGGAAAAGATCTAAGTTAATAACATGTAGACTAGGGGTGGGCGATATGGCCAAAATCTCCTATCACGGTATGAGTAATTTTATATCACGGTTACGGTATATATCACGGTATAGTAATTGATATAGTAAATATAGTCAATTTAATTAATAAATTGTACTATATAACCATACCGTACTTCATCATCACACTTGATTATTTATTACTAACAAAAACAACAGCCTCACATGAGACAAAACTTCAGTTAAAAAGAAGACTCAGTTACTAGTACGAACGTTCCGATTGGCTGGTGCGCAGTCATACCATCCGCGTGGTGACCTAGTACTCACAGCGCAATAGACCAATTATTTGTTTGTAAACAATCGGGATGCGCGCGCACTGTGGCTGCAGAAAACCGGTAAAGGATAGCATTTTAAATGGCAAAAGGACCACACGGATAATACAAATAGTTAGATTTAAAAAGACCAAAAGCGTCGAGGAGGACATGCCTATAGGAGAGAAAGCGATTACCCAATGATCTGTCGCATCAGAATTTTGATTTGGGTCACGAAAGTCTTGAAATTTGAGTGAGAATGTCGCCCGGTACAGACCGCATATAGTCGAGCGGCAACCATGTCTTCACGTCATGTCAAAGTTCATAATTTTACACTTTTACAGTCAATTCTACATTCCACAAAAAGTCGAGCAGGGCAGCTTTCAAGAGATATGGGAATTCTGCTTTTAGTCAGCTGGTCCGATTATTTTTCTGATTTGTTTAAACTGGCAATCTGAGTGAGACTACATCCCAGTTACACTGTTTTGACGTTAGCCTCAGTCAGACTCGCTCACTGGCAGTGTGCACAATGTTGTATTTCACTCCATTCTACACCAGAAACGTCAGGGAGGACTGCCTAATGTAGATACGAGTCTGGTGAAGATAGCCAGAATCTCGGATTTCTTTAACCTGTCTGTTTCATTCGTCATTTGCCTGAGAAAGCGACCTCCGTTAGCCAGACTAGTTTTGCCCGATCACTTGGAAAGGCGATTTAAGGGTATCGGGGTCAAGTGACTTTTGTGCATTGACAAGTGAACGTAAGTGTATTTGTCCAAAGGCCAAGAGCCTCAAAAAGTTAATATCAAGCCCTGCAATCCAGTGGCCAGAGATATATGATGACCTGAACGACAATCCAAGAGTAATAGAACGGGGAGAAGTTCGTCTTTTGCAACCCACATGCGCAGTACAGCCGCATCTTCGGGCTGCAAACTCTCTCCGTCTTTTGACGGCGTAAACATGTATTCTATACTTCTACACAGTGCAGCATTTGCTTGCAGTGCCCGTTGTTTTTCTCCTTTTCCTTTCCTTTCCATTTTTCATTGATTTCGCCGGGGTTGAGGTGATCGGGCTGCAGCCAACGTTGAGTGATCCTGTGGAGCTCATCGATTCGCTGTCGGACAGGGAGGCCTGTGGTCTGACTCTGGGGTACTGCTGCGCTGCCATCAATGGGGAAAGGCCCAGACGGTTCATGATTTCTGCCTTCAGCCGCGGGTACCGGAGGGCGTCCTCTGGGAATAACGCCTGCTAGGTCTGTTGAGCCTCCCCCGTGAGGAAGGGCGCTAGGATGCCACCCCACTCGTCCGGGTCCCAGCCTTCACGCCGGGCAATCACCTCAAAGGTTTGGAGATAGGCTTCAGGATCGTCGGACGGAGTCATCTTTGTCAGATGCCGTGATGCAGCCTGTCGGACCGCACCCTCCGCGACACGCATGTGGATTAGCTCCTCTGTTATCTGACCAAGCCTGGCCGTCAGGTGGGTTGTGGCACGCTGCTGCTCTACAGTCACCTGTAGCAGGTGAGTGAGGACCGCTGTTGCGTTGTTGGGGTCTGGGATAGACCCGTCCCTTCCCGAACCTTCTTCGGAAGAGGCCTGGTGTGCTTCATTGGGGCTCGTTTCTGCCCGCATTCTCCACCACTTTGTGAGGCACGGAGACAGACTCCAAGAGAGAAGGTAAGCCGAAGGGTTTTTAACTCTTCCGAGTCGGTGATCGCGCCGGCGCGATCAGAGCGCAGGTCAGCTTTCGGACTACGCAGCATGTAAACAAAGACACTCAGAGGGCAGCCGTCGATTTCATGCGGAAGTGCAGACCTGAAGATACATTTGAGTGCTTGGTTTGTGTAAATACACCAAGTAAAACTTAAGATACGATCATTTCAATTCCATGAAAAAAGTGCGTCCATTTATTGTAATATTTTTCTTGTTTTTTGTCCAAAAATGAAACGGAGAAAAACGGGTGATTCTACTGACTCATAGCTATAGGATGCACGAGAAAACGAGAGGACAAAGAGACGTCTAAGAAAAAACTAATTCGGTTTATTATGACTAGTTTTCGAAGTATTTTGAGTAGTTTTGGGGAGATTTTGAGTAGTTTAGTTATACATTTGGACTTATTTAGGGGGAAATGAGTCGGACACGCTGTCCAACATGCCGGCGACTTGTTATTTCTACCTCAGAGCAAAAAAAAAAAAAAAAGATGGACGACCAAGATTTTTTTTGTTTACAACGAGAGGTGAGAAAAACATTCATTGCTTTCGTTTATCTTATTATATTATTCTATTCTACTTCACTGTAGTATAAAATGCCTCAGAACATATAGATTTTTGAATCTTTTACATATATATTTTTTTTACGTTTTATTGACATACAGAGAATAAAGAGCCATTGCCACGGAGGTCAAAGAGAAAGTTATAAATGAGCCAAGTCTGCCATCTAGTGGCGAAAAAAAGTGGTGCAGCCAAAATCTTTTTCATTTTTCTCATTTTTTCATATTTTGCACAGTTATTATTGACAAATATACATGAATAACAGTGCATTTGGATAGACCTGCTCTCTTTGTAAATAGCTTGATTATATATCAAATTTACCTTTTTATGTTCACATATACAACTTGTGCTTCAATTTCAAACTTTTGAAATGCTTCATTGAGCATGTGTGTGTGTAGTCAAAAAACCATAAATTTTCCACACGGAGCTTGTGTTTTTGTGTCTGTTTGGGTCCAGTATGTTGAAAAGTATGCCAAAACGAAAAACTTAAAAAAAAAATTAACTGGTCAAGTAGGTGAGATTGTGCTGAAAAAAAAGATACCAAACATTGGTATGATAAACATTTCTTTATGTAGTATATCAAGGCCAAATCAAAGGTACTCAAAAACGGACAAAATAGCTCCAGACTCCATAGAGTTAATAGCACCTTTTGGTACAAAACAAAAACATTAACGAAAGAGAGTTATGTCGGCGTGGTTCTTCTTCTTCCGGGGTTTCTTCCTCTAGCCCTCCTGGCTCCTGTGTTTGGTCTCTTCCTCTCCTACGATGAGTCTGTGTAGCACAAAAACCATGTCAACCCCTTTATCGCCCCTGTTTGTCCCCTATTGTACTCACCAGGCGTGAGGTAGATGAGGAACAGGTGTGCCTCGTTGAGGCTTTGCTCTTGTAACGAGGCCAACGGGCTGACAAGGCCCCCTTGTCACACTTGCCACCTTGAGACCCCTAGACGCATGATCGGCTGGATTTTGATCAGTTTCAATGTAAAACCACTGTTTCGGGTCAGTACAGTTTCTTATTTTCTGTACTCGATTAGCGACAAAAACATGAAAGCGTCGAGCTTCATTTTTATGTACCCAAGTACAACTTTAGAGTCTGTCCAGAAAAACTCCTCATCTATCCTTAACTCAAGTTCTGCTCTGAGGAAGTTACTAACACCAGCGGAAACTGCAGCTGCAGTGAGCTCAAGGCGTGGTATTGTGACTATCCTTGTGGGAGCCACTCTGGCCTTTCCCATAACCAGAGCACAGTACATTTGCTCCTCTGCAACAATCCTCATATACGAGCACTGCCCATATCCACTACTGCTAGCATCTGAAAAATAATGCAAGCCAATGTTTTCAGGAATGAGGTATCTTGGTATTTGGATCCCTTGTAGATTTTCAAGGTCTCCTAGCCATGTTTTCCATTTGGTTTACAATGCGGGGGGAACTGGTTCATCCCATCCTATGCCACGTTTGCACATTTCCTGTAGTACTTGTTTTCCCGTCAAAATGTAGGGAGAGAGAAATCCTTATGGGTCGTACGCACTTGCCACTGTTGCAAGGATTCCTCGTCAGGTGGCTGGCTTCTCTTTAAGGATGACACTGAATGACATCACATCTGCCTCTACATTCCATTCCACGCCAAGCACACTTTGTTTTGTAATATCAGAGTAGTTTAGATTTACGTCCTTGCTAGTCTTGGTACGCTCTGACTCTGGTATTACATCCAGAAACTCCTTTTTGTTGCACACAAACTTGTGTAAGCGCAACTTTCCCTTTGCACATATTGCTTGTGCTTGGCTGACCAGCTGCTTAACTTTATGAATTGAATCAACACTAATGAGCCCATCAAAAGTTTTTGTGAATGAAGCTAGCTGCTAGCGGATAGGCCCTTTCATGTTCACCAGCAAGGTATTTCATGCCATAGTTAGCACATCCTGGCGATGATGCTGCTCCAAAAATGTGCACTCGCATGCGATATTCTTTGGGTTCAGTGTCTGTGTTCCCATCTTGCCACCACATGAACCTTAGGAAGACTGTCTTCTTGATTTACGTGAAAATGGTGGATTTTAATTTTGACATCGCATGTAATGGCGATTTGGTGTTCACGAAATCTGCACAGTACACTTAAAAGAGCATTGGTCAACTCTGGGCCTGTGAGTAGATGGTCATTTAAAGAGGTGCCCTCACATTTAGCAGAGCAGTCCAACACCACTCTTGTTTGTTCTGGCTTTCTGGGATGGTACACCCCATGGTGAGGTATGTACGAGCTACTACCATTTTTAGGTGCATCAACTTCTTCTTCTGCGTCACCATCCCTAAAAACACCGCTCATGAATCTCACATAATCCTCCTTGTATTTTGGATTTCTTTCCATTTTGCCCCTTTAAATGTTTCAGGGGTACTGTAGCGAGCCTCTTGTTATTTGGTAACAGTGGGCGCTCTCTGAAAGGTAGGGGCTTTTCTACATGACCTTCCTTATTGTGGTGGACGTTCTCATTCAACATCTGTACAAATTGTATGTCCTCTTGAGATATGTTTCCCTCTCTGGAATTTGTATCCAGGAAATCTGATTCTAATGCCTTTATTACAGAAGAGGGTGCAGTGTTTCCCCTAGGATTTTTTTTAGCAGTGGGGGCAGGTCAGGTCTAACACCCCCCAACCCCCCCCCCCCCCCCCCCCCCCCGGCCAAAACAAAGTGCTAACCCGATATTTCGGAGCATCTTAATCTAATAGTCTAATAGCTAATGTAATATTGCACATATTTTCGTCCTATTACCCCTAAATAAATAAAATCAGAATCAGAATGGGATTTATTCGCCATGAAAGTTTGCACTGACAAGGAATTTGCTTTGGCAGGAAGGTGCATACAATAAACATATAGGAATCTTAAATTTAAATATGTGGTCTAACTATACTAAAACTAGCAGTAATAAGTGGAATACACTAAAATAGAATAAAATTGGGCATAAAATAAAATATAAGTTGACAAATTACAATATAAAATACAATATAAAATACAAAATTACAAGAATTGAATGTAGTGCAAAAGTAAAAAGTTTTAAGACATGAAGTCATTAGAGTCAGTGTGAGCTCTTGGCCTTGTTGAGGAGGCCAACAGCGGAAGGGAAAAATTTTGTTTGTGTGGCGTGAGGTTTTGGTCCTGATGGACCGCAGCCTTCTGCCGGAGGGGAGTGTTTGAAACAGGGAGTGACCAGGGTGGGAGGAGTCTGCCACAATCTTCCGCCACAAAAATTAGCATAGCGGGCCGCCACGGTAAAATCAACATAGGGGAAACACTGGGGTGTGATGGATGGTAGCTCTTTCACAGAGAAACAATGGCAAGCACTTGTTACAGTTATTGAACTGGCCCAAGGTTTGATAGAGCCCACGATACTCCAACCTAGGTCTGTTTTGACTGCATATGGATCATAGTCATTGCCTGATATTTTGGTTTTACACTAGTTGGGACTTTGGGCTCTCTCACATCATGGAGTGTGATCCCTCTCCCTGTGTTCAGTGGTTTTTTTAGGACCTGGTCTTTGTCACCCCTGTCAGGGTGTGCCTCCCCTGATGGAAATGGGTGCTCTGACCGGGACTTCAAGTGGTATTGCTGTAAACCTTTCGCATTTATAGATAAAATGACTTTGCTTACAGAAAACACACTCAATTTGTCTTCTGTTTTGTGCTGCGGATGGGCTGGATTTGAAGTCCTTGTCGCTCTGTGTTGTACCTGTGGCCTTTATGTTTCTGAACACCTTTGTTGAAGCCACCAGGACACTTTCCTAAGGACGTTTTTGGTCTTTATCTGTTTTTTCAGATGAGTTTGGATTGCATGCTATTCTCGGGCGCCTGCTCGGCTTCTTCTCGGGCGCCTGCTCGGCCTAGAAGATAGTCGCAGAGCATTATCCAATGCAAGCCTCTTGTGTACCGGCTGTGAGCATCGCCCGACAGTCCCGGTCTCTGTTCTCAAGTGCTCATGAGGTCTGTGCTTCCACGACGTCCAGCGCTGACGTGGACACCAGAAGCAGCCGCCCTGATTCAGAAGGAATACGCCGTATACAGCTCCGGGGACAGGCCTTAGCACTCGCACAGACCTTAGTGGAGTTGCGTGACCCACGATCTGGTTGTGGCCTTGCCGGCTGTGTCACTGGTAAACAGGGGCTCATCAGTTGCCCGGGGCAGTACAGCAGGTACCTTTACACCACAGAACCCGAGAAACACTGTCGAGCAGGGTGTCGACTTAGCACCCCTGTCTCAGTGGACACAGTAGTTTGTGCAGTAAAGGTGGAGTGTTGGAGGACGTTTTTCTGCTTTCAGCTAGAAGGATGAAATGAATTTGAAGCCTCCGCGCCGCTGTAGTGGACACGCATCGTTACCGTGCGTGTCCACTACATTGGAGGGGGCGGCGAGTGGGCGTCGGATTCCAATTCATTTTCAATGAAACCGGGCGTTGACGCTCGCGTAGGGCATTGTGGGAGCGTACGCGAGCGTCAACGCCCGGTTTCATTGAAAATGGATTGGAAGCCGACGCTCCGCACCGCGCCGCTGTAGTGGACACGCACGGTTACGGTACGTTCAAACTGCAGCGTTTTTCACCGCTGTGCACCGCTGGCCTTCCCACAGTGCACCACGCTCGGGGGCGTGTCAGACAGATTGATTCAGAGCTGTATCTCTCTTAAATCACTGTTGTAGTTCGTATAATGTCTTGGCAAATGTGCAGACAAAATACAACTTTTACACACATTAAGCAAAAATTTGATACGCTTTATAGATCTGACATGATCTTATCTACAGCACACAAAAGGTTTTCTTTTATGTATCCGGTCTTCAACGTCTTCAATTTTTTTTGCATACATCGACTAGAAATATAAGATGCATCAGACACAAACGTTGAGATGTGTAACCTTTTATTATATTACTCGAAATCTCTGCAAATCAATCGCTAGATTATGACTTGCCACTACACATTCACTGTATGGATAGCGAGTGGCTGCCAGTCAGCATTTCAACGTTGAATGTCAATCCGTGTGCCGGGTGAGCTAGCTATACTATGCAGCTAGCACAGAAGAAAGTTACGTAATGTGACGAAACTGAATTAAAGTACAAAATACACACCAGGGACGCCAACAACCTCAGAAACCCTGCGCCAGGCATCATTTTTTTTGTTTACGTCTCTGTAATCGAACATAGACGTATTGTTGTGGTCTCCAGAAACCTGTATTTAAACATAACATACTATGCTGAGGTTACCTTAGTACACAGCTCAAGCAGAGGCCATGTCAGGACACAAAGTCGTTACTAGCAGCTCCTGGAATAACACCAGGCTGGGTCAGATGGCCACTTGAATAAAGAACTAGTAAAATCATTTTCTTGTGCAAGATATGCCCAGAACATTTCCTTATTTGGCCCCCCCTTCTGTGTCCTCGGGAACGATATCTTTAACGAAATGTTCTCGGAGCTGTGTACAGGACAGGATGCCAGTTCATACTGACACAGACGGTCCGCTGTAGAAACTGACCGTCGGGGCCTAGCAACGAGTCAAACAAACACCCTTCTCTTCTGGGTAATATTACCCAACACTGATTGTCCAAAGTGTAGCCAAAAATATATCTGTATGACGTGTTACTCTCTGTATAAAAGGACTGCTAGAATCATGTTCTCTTCAGACTGATCTCGGCTGATATGGTCTAGCGAATGTTTCCCCAGCCTTGTTTGATACAATAAAGGGCCTTTGCATTTTGAACTGAACCCAACCTCTCCTGAGCCTTATTCTTACGAAGCAACCTGGGAAGTCCTAAAACCAGCCTTCCACAGTATCATCTGCAGTGTAAACGCACCGTTACAGTGCGTTTACGCCTGGCTCCATAGAAAATGAATGGAAAACATGTTGTCGCTCGCATTGCTGCAGTGTGGACGCACTGTGAGGTTATTCCTCTGACTTCGGTTCTCATCGTTCTCTATCGTCAGCCCTCTCAGTCAGCAACTTAACTCGGGTATCCAAAGTTTTTGTGAGGGTCCGAAGCTGAACCACTTCATCCTCTGCCCCTGAAATGCATTCCTCTGCTATTTTCATTCTTTCAGTAACTTCTTTAATTACTTGGAACACACCGTCTATTTTTTTTGTGTCCCGTTTCTCCATCCCCTTTATGTCATTCATGACATCTGCATTGCTAGGGTTAGTACTAATGCACTAGACACCTTCCAACTGTATTCTGATAATCTTACAGCAGTTACTAAACGATTTTTGAGTAGATTTTAAGGATTGAATTTGACAACTGCAGGAGAGTCGATAACGTGCAGCCTCTCAGCACCTCTCCATATCCGCAACTTTGGTAAACTTTTAGTATGTTATTGAGGACACATTATACTACAAAAAACAGCTGAGAAACCTTAATTCAATTATTATAATTGTTTTAGGGCTGGGGCTAACATCTTACTTCCGGGTGGATAACGTCGATCTTGGCTGGCGATAGTTAACCTTAACAAGCCATTGAAGCCAATAGGATTTTCCATGTCATTTAACCACGAACACGTTTTATGATTATTATGATTATAACACATTTCATGATTATGCTTGTGAACTGAAAAACGAGACGTTCCCGATGTCATTGCTGTTGGTATTGTTAGCGAATAACGGTAATATTGTAACGGTGTCCGATGCACATTCTTAAGACAAACCAAGCACCTGGCATTTACATAGGCCTAACATAAGTACACAGAACATCAATTACATCTATGCTAAGCTTAAATAAGTAAACCTCCTAAATATACATATCTATATACATATCTATAAATAATACAATACAAATTACTGTAAATACTGTGTTTACTGTAAATACTGTTTGTACTGCAAGGGCGTAACCATGGTTTAGACATTGGGGGGGTCCAAATGAATATCCTTCCCCATTTTTTTCAGGGGTGCAAACTCATCAGGGATGAAAAAGGATCCAAACCCCCTCCGGGGTCCGGGGCATGCTCCTCGGGGAATATATATATAAATTAAAAAAACATAATATATATATGCATAGTCAGTGAACACTGAAATGAATTTGAGGATTATAGGTCACATGACCAAAACGCTATTGAAGTTTGAAGGTTTATTTTGAATAAATCATTTTTTATAACTTGAGATGAAAATGAACAAAATAAAGGCTTTGCAGCATGTATGCATACATCTTCAACAGTTTAACATTATTTTGACACTCCTAGTTCATGTTGTTGAGAAGCCATTGACTTTTGAAACATGTAATTTGTTGATGATCCCTAAACATACGCGTTGTTTAGGCATTGGCTTAGCGGCCGGTCGTAGTGGTGCTAACACCAGTTAAAATAACAGAATACTGGGCGTCCGAATATCTGTTGAAATCCAACTTTAAACCAACTTTACCATGGTCATTCACCAGCCTAAAATACAATACAATCATCTCTGTCCATGACTGCACCTTTAGCTTGCTCTGGGTAGGCCCACACAGGTAACTATAGCAGAACTGCCCGCAATATAGTTAGACTACGTCGTTATCCCCAAAACAGCATTTCGTGGCCACGAATTAGAATTTCGTGACCACAAATTTCGGAAGTCATGTCTGGGGCTCTGGGAGTTACAGACTCGATGACTCGAAATGAAAAGGTGCGTGTCATGTTGACATTGGTTGGCCAAACAACAACCCAGCTAACACATGACGTTGCGGCAACGTTGCCAGTAAGTGCTCAGTTGGTAACCCGCGACGTTACCTTCTGGCAACGTCGTGGCAACGTCGTAGCAACGTTATAAAGGGAATGTTGCCAGTTGGTCCCATGGGCAACGTTGCCACAACGTCGTTCCTTGGTCGGCTGGTTACGTTATTTTTAGACCAGTGGGCAACGTTGCCGCGACGTCGTACCTTGGTCCGCTGGTTACGTTATTTTTAGACCAGTGGGCGACGTTGCCGCGACGTCATACCTTGGTCCGCTGGTAACGTCATTTCTAGGTCCGTGGGCAACGTTGCCGCGATGTTGTACCTTGGTCGGCTGGTTACGTTATTTTTTGGTCCCATGGACAACGTTGCCGCGACGTCGTACCTTGGTCGGCTGGTAACGTCATTTTTAGGTCCGTGGGCAACGTTGCCGCGACGTTGTACCTTGGTCAGCTGGTTACCTTATTTTTTGGTCCCATGGACAACGTTGCCGCGACGTTGTACCTTGGTCGGCTGGTTACGTTAATTTTGGTCCCGTGGACAACGTTGCCGCGACGTTGTACCTTGGTCGGCTGGTTACCTTATTTTTAGACCCGTGGACAACGTTGCCGCGACGTCGTCCCTTGGTCGGCTGGTTACCTTATTTTTGTCGCAGGACAACGGATCTTGAGTGCAATATAGTGGTTTATATATATAAATGTAGACACTGCATGTAATTCATGTGCTGCTCAGCCCCAGCAGGTCATTGGTCATCAATGTTCTAATATGCAGACACATCGTAAATTAAAAAAGACAGAATGTGGAATATAATTTAGTCTTTCATTCTTTACTATAAACATGTACAAAAGCAATCAATGTGTGATGAGTAACATGATTAAGCAAACATTATTTGTAGGCTATAGCACACCAAAGCTGTATGACATGCAAATTTGTGCTCCAATAGTTTTGTAATAGGCCTACAAAATTGTTAAATGTGACCAAAAGGTAAGCGACTCTTAAGAGTTTCATTTTCAAAGACAAGTCATCACAGAATATTACAATTCTTCCTTAGCAAACCTGCCCCTCAGTCTGCCCCTGAGCAACAACTTTGCGCATGCCCATTTCAAGGCATAGCTGAAACTGGGCTTCCTAAACAGTTTTTGCCGGGGTCCTACCGTCTTTCACACAATGGATTTTACCTGGAAATAAGTTACTTCAAAGGTGAGTTTCTTTACAGACATAGTTTTAAATATAGAAACATATTTTTAGAAATTGGATGGGGCATATAGGTTTGAAATTGAGTTGTTTATAGCGTTATATCAGATTCACATTGTTTACTAGTAGGCCTACGTTAGAATTTCGCTAGCTAGGTTAAACCCTCCAGAAAGTTGTTTTGAAATACTGAAAATGCATACATGTTATCAAAGTTTAGAGTCTCAAAAATCACCCTCAAAAGAATCAGTGAAAATAAAAGTTCAGAACTGTTAGAAAACCTTGTCCCAAAATAGTTTATTTAGTTAGCTAGCCCTGAATTTTCAAAGACGCTAGCGCGTGGCTGATCACGTTCACAGTCGGTCATGGCATGCACAGCAATGGCGTCTGTAAAAGTATCATGTCACTAATTCTTCCAATTTGTACATGACATTTGTTTTTGGATAAGTGTATTCGTTTTAACCTTTAGATGCGTGAGTTCTAAATATTTCAGACACTTTCACCAGAGTACGTGAGTTATTTTTCCAAAACGGAAGGTATGTAGCTTTAATTAGCTTCCGTTACCTAGCAACCTAAGATAATACTCGTACCAATGCTACTACTTGCTAGTGTTACTTGTTAGCCTACTAATTGTACATTTTGAAGCCATACTGTAGTGTTTATCATATAGTTTCTGCCCATCGGAAAATAGTTGGTTGGAATGTTCAGAATCACACATGTGCGATGCTACGCTGTGGGGCCCTGCTTTCGAACGATCACATATGTGCGATGCTTCTTCAATATCAATATACTAATAGGCTACTATGTACGTAAACTACATTCCACTTTGATTTCTGTACAGGTGATCCGACCACCATCACAAGTACTGTGTCCCTTGGAAATTATGGTAAAGTAATGAATGACCGTTTATAACAGTGACAATAATTGTATGAGCCATGGCAACCCTAAAGGCTATGCTTTGAAGCAAAAGTATGACTTAAAACGTTTGCATCACCAGATGCCATACCTCTAGGTGTCAACTCTGGTCTGGTGGAGGAGAACCCATAGGGTGCCCCGGAAAACAGCTGGCAGCCAGGCAAGTGCAAATATAAGACACTCAAAAAAATACTTATACCATTGCCATTGTGAGGCATACCTAATTGTAAGGCATACTTAAGTTGTTCTGATCGTGGGGGAAACATATTTGTCAAAAACAACAAATGTTGTCTTACTAATGCTTTGTATACCCCATTCAGCTGTACCATCTTGGGCAAAGACCAATCAAGGTAACATTTGTTATGTACATCAATGTTACAGCTAATCTAGAAGAACCACAGTGTATGCCAATCATGCAAACTCTTGTAAACTTGTTTTACTTGTCTTTAATTACAGACACATTACAGGTTATGCTCCGGAAGATGGAGACATTGGAAGAGAACCAGCGAGAGGCTCTCCTGTTCAGGCGACCACAGGGCAGACACACTGAAGAGGTGCCAGTGATGGACCTACAGGTGGCCCAAACACAGGCTGAACTTCAAGACCTTGAGGAGTGCCTTAAGGTGCTGGAGTTGCGAAAGAGAGCGGTAAGTGTTTGGAGATCCCACAAACTATGGCTTACACGCATTCAACGTTCACATTGGTGCTGACAATCAGTTAATGACTTCTAATTCCAGACGCTGTGATGAAGTAGAAGACGGGACTGGGAGAGAAAGCTGTGGAGCTCCGCATAGAGGAAACACTCAAACACACCCCGGCAGCCCATTCAAAACCAGCCAGGTGAATGATCATGTTTGCAACTTCCATATCCAATCTTTCACATGGCTATGACACAAATCTAGAATCACATAATATTTTAATTGATGACGTATATTATTTTAGATGTGATTTTTTTAATGACTTGTATAGCCCCTTTTCACACGTGCGATTATGTTAATCGAACACTAACTTATTTTGTGCTTCCTTGTCAGGGCCAACAGACAGAACTCATAGCGGGGACTGGAAGAAGATTTTAATTCATTTTTTGCACTTTGTTTGTTTGGCACTTTTGTTTTGCAGTGTTTGTTTTGCAGTGTTTTTTTCTTTGCAGTGTTTGTTTTGCAGTGTTTGTTTTGCAGTGGCACTTTTTATCACGTATGAATATATTTTGGCCATTTTAGTTTTTTAATTGTAAATGTTACATGCATACTTTGTGCATTGTCATTTTAGCAGATGCTCTTATTTACAGTAAGTACAGGGATATTCCCTGGAGGAAAGTAAGGTGAAGTGCCTTGCCCAAGGACACATCATTTGGCAACCTTCTGATTTAATAGCCTGATTTCCCAACCGATCAGCCATCTGACTCCCCTTTAGTATAGGTAGACCACATATTTAGGATTCCTATATGGTGAATGTATATACCTTCCTGCCAAAGTAAATTCCTTGTCTGTGCAAACTTTCATGGCGATTAAAACACTTTATGATTCTGAAATGCTGCCTCGTTTATGATTTAGCTTGAGTCAGGCTACACATCACACAAACATATTCCTCCTAACGTTGGCTATCTATTATACCAAAACAAGTAGCCTTCTGGGCAAATGAGGTCTGCATATGAAATATAGGTTACTTCATAATTAAGTAAATTGTTGACGTTGCAGTTACGGACTAGCAACGTCACAAAATTACGTTGCTAGGAGGTCGCCGTTACGGACTGGCAACGTCACAAAACAACGTTGCTAGGAGGTCGCGGTTACCGACTGGCAACGTCGGAAAATAACGTTGCCACGACGTCGCGGTTACGGATTGGCAACGTCCCAAAACAACGTTGCTAGGAGGTTGCGGTTACCGACTGGCAACGTCGGAAAATAACGTTGCGACGACGTCGCGGTTACGGACTGGCAACGTCAGAAAATTACGTTGCTAGGAGGTTGCGGTTACGGACTGGCAACGTCGGAAAATAACGTTGCCACGACGTTGCGGTTACGGACTGGCAACGTCGGAAAATTAACGTTGCCACGACGTCGCGGTTACGGACTGGCAACGTCACAAGATGACGTTGCGGCAACCTACTGGCGCCCCACAGATGCACGGTCCCGCAACGTCGCCAAAGACGTTGCGGCAACGTATGTTTGGTCATCGCGTGACGTTGCGACAACGTCAGGGCAACGTAAATGTGTTAGCTGGGAAGCTTGAAAAAAATATTCATGACAGTTTGCGTTCGCAGACCAGGCTAACGCTACTTGGAGGAACCCCTTATTTTAAAATGCAGATCTAGCTACATGAATCACACAATTTACCTATTTTGGATCAAAAACGGCGAATTTCGCCGAAAGGTGACGAGTTTTTGTTGTTGTTAGCTCTACATGCATTGCCTACAATTTATATAGGCCTATGAAAATGTGCACATTTAGAACATAGTTTCAAGGACTACATTGACCATTTGAATTCACTTCTAAAGGAAAAGTGACATTTCTCTGAGACAGTGCATTGCAGTGCCTGCATTGTTTTACTACAGGTTTTACTTGCTTACACATTTAGCTAGTTATCAAGTTACTTACTGTCAAAAAAATGCATATGCTTTGCTGCTGGTCAAGTTTTTTCGCTTTTTAGCCCTCTCCAATAAGTAAACTAACGTTACTTTCTTTGCGCTCAACTGACTGACGCAAAAGTTTTAGGTAACCATGACAACGCAGAACGACGCAAGGTGGATCACAGAAGTGTGCAATTAGGAGGGGGGATTCAAACACTTATGTTTTTCTTAACAAACGGAAATACATTGAAAATAAATAAGACATAAGACCGATCCATTGACTGGGTTCATAAAAAGAGAACATATATTTTACAATTTTCTGCTGTATATTGGGGGGGATAGATTTGTATTTTCTCAATATTGGGGGACACACGACCCCCTCAAAGAATGCGTGGTTACGCCCTTGGTGTACTGTACTTACTGTAAATACTGTGTTTACTGTACAAATTACTGTAAACAATGAAATATTTGTATTTTGCTTTCATGGCCATTTTATAATAGTGTTTGCCAAGCAACATTTTAGCTGCTTTCTCCCCTTGAGGAATGAAGGCATGACGAATGTGGCACCACATTTAGCCAGTTCTTCAACAATCAAAAAACCCCTGTCTGCCATAACCTGATCTCCTGAGTTGATGTTAGTGTACAAGTCAGACTGTGCACTGATCTCCCTGTCTGATATTCTTCCTCCCCACATTTTTGAATCAAATGATATTGAGCCATATGGCTTGATACCTATTAGAGCCAGTGCTGGGAGTAACAATGTAACGCGTTACAGTAGTCAGACTACTTTTGTTACGCAAAAAGTTACGTAACGAGTTAGTTATTTAATTGAATGAATCCGTTACTAGTTCCTTGTTCAAAAAAGTAACACTTTACAAAATTTTCCTCCAATTTCCCTCCGTGCAAACTACGTAACATTTACGTTGCTTTATCACGTTGCATAATAGGCTATGTCAAGTAGAAAGTGGCGACAAAAAAAAGATGGCAGCGCCTGTTCCCGTTGCTAGGCCTCTGCACGTAAGCGTAGCTCTAGCGTTTTTAGGGTGGAAGTTTTCCCATTATTTTGAGCTATCAGTGAAAATGACAGGAACATATCTGTAAAATGCAAGTTCTGCTGTGGGGATGAGTACCTATCTACTGCTAGGAACACAACAGCTAATCTTAAAAAACATCTGGAGGGCAAACGCAGCGCCATGAAATTGGTGGCTAAGGATACACGCGCTGAAAACGATGGCCAGGACGGGACACCTGCGAAACAGCAAAAGCTAGAAGTATTTTCATCATCATCATCTAAGGTTGTCAACCAAGGAGAGTTAAACAAACTTGTAGCTGGTTATGTGGTGGAAGAGATGCTTCCAATCTCAACAGTAGAGTCTCCTACTTTCAGAAAGATCATAAATAAAATCCCTATGGCACGTTCATGTCGTGGACTGCCCGACAGAAAAACATTTGCAAACTACCTCGACAATGCATACTCAGTGATGGAAACGGAACTGAAAAAAACATTTGAAAAATTTTAATATGTGTCTTCTACAGCAGACCTATGGACAGCACATAACAAAAGTTACATGGGAATGACAGCCCATTGGATCGATCCGCCCACTATGCAGCGTGGGAAAGCTGCTATTGCATGCAAGAGAATAAGAGGGAGACACACCTATGACATCATTGCTAGTGAAATTGAAGAAATTCACTCATCCTTTGGCTTAAATCCTAAAGTGACAGCCACCGTGACTGACAACGGCTCAAATTTCATTAAGGCATTTCAAATGTTCAAAGCGGATTAGGGAGCACAGGAAGAAGAGGGAGAAGATAACGAGATGGAGGAGTCTGAAGTAAACTTTATAGATTTACATCAGCTGCTCGCCAAGACAGACACAGAGACCGAAAACCGACAATTTGCCCTCCCTACACATCATTGGTGTGCCTCACACACTTTTAACTTAATATCCACCAACGATGTGGACAAGTGGTTGACAGCAAACGTGGATTCAAAAGCTGTATATAGAAGCGCTGTTGCAAAGTGCTCAGCCCTCTGGACCAAGGCCAGCCGCTCCACAGTGGCATCCGAGTGTGTAGAGGAGGTCAGCCGTCATAAATTACCGGTCCCCACGTCTACGAGATGGAACTCGTTCCGTGATGCCCTGGCTAGGGTTACTGATATCCCCATGACAGGCTTAAACAGTCTCTGCGCCCGACTGAACATAAGGTGCATAACAGAGTGCGAATATACTTTTCTCAAAGAGTTTTGCATGGTACTAAAACCGCTCTCTATGTCTATTATAGAGGGGGTTCGGGAAATGTGTTATCACTGAGGGTCATCCGGTTAGAATGAGAAAGAATAGAGGCTTGGATATCCAGATTAATCATTAACACTTTGTATTGTATTTGAAGAATGTATTGTTGGTGGGTGAGTGCGTGTGTGTGTGTGTGGTTATATACATGGACGCACACAAAGTCAACCCAGTCTCCCGTACATTTATGGATAATTATTGTTCGAAACAAACTGCCACTCTATCTATCCGTGCCGTGAAGCAAACCTAAAACTATACCATGTGGGGTGGAGTCACATGACCAAACAATTACCAAATATGGTCATTCTCCCAAACATGCTCTGTCTGGGCAACTTAACAAATAACACTATAGCCTTTTTAACAATGGCGTTGGACATCCTTCAGAGAGAGGACAATTGTTTCTATGGCACTCTCATCCCAACGCTGGAGATTCAGATGGATAAAACAATGCCACTCAAAGAAAAGCTCTCCCGCATGACAGCTGGCCTTCCAGATATGATTGTCCAGGTACGTAGGCCTGTATGCCATTTTACACTGGGTTTAATTTCGTGTCTTCCTCTTATTTAATGTATAAATAAGTATAAAAAATACACAACCTTACAATGATAATAAATGCAATTGTATAGTAAATAAACCGATAATCATTTACAGTAAATTAACCAATAAGTAAGCCTGCATAATATAAAAATGGCATTTGAAATGTGTTTTGTCTTATATAGACAATTTTTGGGGCGTTTTATTATCCAACTAATAGTAGGCTATCTTGTCTTGTAATCTGCAGGCCAATAAAACACGGTTCTCATCAATACTGGACAGTACGGAAACCTTGCTGGCTGCAGTGACTCTTCCTAAATTTAAACTGCGCTGGGTGAAAGAGGAGGGCAAAGAGATCATATCAAGACCCTGCTTATTGCCGAGGTTCGCTCACTCTGCGCTGATCAAGACAGTGCGCGTCCACTGCCAGCGCAGAGCAGTGTGGCCACTGTTACGGGCACCACCGCCAGAAACAGTGAGAGAGATTTTTTTTATTTCGAGATAGAGACCACAGACAGTTTCACAGCGGACACAGAGGTCACAGACTATTTGAAGTCATCTCCAGACATGCAATCGCTTAACACAATCCCCAGGATCAAGCAAATATGCTTGAAGTATAATACTTCAACTCCATCCAGTGCGCCTGTGGAGAGGCTTTTTAGCCTAGGGGGTCTCGTCCTTACTCCTAAGAGAAACAGACTCTCAGACAGACGTTTCAAGAGATTACTCCTCCTGAGGTTCAATCATCATTTTCAATAAAATAGTGCAAACAAAATAACGGAAATAGGCATTTGTTTTTGAAAAATGTAATTAAGCCTAAACCACAAAAGTGTTGTATGACGTTTTTCTAAAGTAGATAACGTGTGTACATGGCTACATTGTTTTTGATTGTTAACTGTAGAAAAAAATGTGAATGCACCTTCATAACAAACTCTTGATTAAAGATAATCATCTCAATCGAGCCAAAAAATAAATAAAACTAATTTGTTCTCTCAAATGTGTTATATTATCCCAATTGTTTCATTGTAGTCTTGAATTTAAATTCCTTAATTGTGTAGGATGGCAGAGATGTGTATTGGCTATGGTGCAGAACTTACATATTGCCTACAGTCCTCCTTTTGAGAATGTGTGTTTCACAGTTTACAATACTACAGCTGTTGTTGTTGTTTTTTTTCATTGTTCTCTGCTCTGGAAGTCAATAGATATAGGCTGTTTAATACGCCTGGCCTGAAAATGTGGAGGCACTTGCATTACTCAATAGTTCATTTAATGAAGAGTTGGATCTTAATTGAGCTTAAACTACAAAATATGTTGGGTTATATTTGATTTTTTAGCCTAATCCTTTACATGCCCGGGTACATTTGACATTACAACCCCAAACACAACAAGATTTCGGCATGACGTTAGTCTTTTCGATCTAATGTTTTAAATGGAGTCAGATGGCTGAGTGTTGAGGGAGTCGGGCTAGTAATCATAAGGTTGCCGGATCGATTCCCCGCTGTGCCAAATGACGTTGTGTCCTTGGGCAAGGCACTTCACCCTACTTGCCTCGGGGGGAATGTCCCTGTACTTATTGTAAGTCGCTCTGGATAAGAGTGTCTGCTAAATGACAAAAAAAAAAAAGCTATGAACTACTGTGCTATAAAACCATAACAACTGCTGTTGACAGGATGACAGTTATCCACCCGGAAGTGTCTTGGCAACCTTTGTTTACAAACATTCTGATTAGGTCTATATGCAGCCGCCTAAAAGCACTCACATTCTCATTGGGGGCTGAGCACCCCTAAAGGTCTGATCCTAGATTCGCCCCTGCAAGTGTGTATGTGTTCTTCCCAGCTGTATACCTCTTTTCCACCCCAGACTCGAAAAAGACTCACTGTTTTCTGTAAATACATTGTTATAGCTCGAATCATTGACGCGAGTCTGACATCCCATCAGAAATATCCATGTATAGGCTAGTATTATTGCCGTTTCCATGATCTCTCAACCAAACCTAATTAGTTGCGCACAACTAGTTGCGCAATTTGATAGGACAATGGATTTAGACAGACAGTACAAGGATCGAATAGTATTTCAAGTTTTCTATTTGGTCCGCTTTTCTCGATGTACGATTGGACCAATAATTTTTCTTCGTCCAAGTCCAGCCCTTATTTGTTATTGTGCCATCGTGGTTTGTTTTTAGTTAGCTAACTCGCTAGCTCCATGTATTTAGCAGTTTTTCTTATGATATATTTTATTAACCTGGTACTTTTACACGGCCGGATCGATATGCAGATGTTTAGTAACTTGAAGGAATCGTAGCCTGCTCGCTCTTGCGCTGTTTGTTTCTGCCAAAAGTAGCCTACTTTGCGTGCTCGGCATGTGTTTACACTCAACATGGAAACAAAAAGAGTGGAGATTCCAACAGGCGTCTTAGACGATCTCTGCAGGTAAACTGTTGAGCTTTCGTTTGTCATAATACTTAAATGGACACACGTTTAGGGAAATACATTTATATTAATGCTAACAGCGTTTGTGGTCCGTATGCCTGTCAGCATAACTAAGGTGAGCTAAGCGTCATGTGGATGTTGTCTTCCTCGGCGCTCGCCAGCTAGGTTCTGTTTTATGTAGAACATTTATTTACCGAAATTGTTATTTTGTTGTTGTTCTGCCAGCTATGTAGTTGTCTTTTTTTGTGCGCGCTGTTGTTGGTGTTAAATGCATGTTTACAATATTACCTCACTTTAAGTAGACTGTTGTATTACATTTTGGGCCTAAAATCCATTTAGGAAACACTATTAATGCTTCATATTTGACCAGAAGCTCATCTCCCTCCTTAATATCCCTCTCTTCTTCACGTTTATCCTCCAGTCGATTCATCCTCCACATCCCTAGTGAAGAGAGGGACAATGCCATTCGTGTGTGCTTCCAGATCGAGCTGGCACACTGGTTCTACCTGGACTTCTGCATGGAGAATGCACCAGGACTACCTCAGTGTGGGATAAGGGACTTTGCTAAGGCTGATATCCTTTTCTGGCAATAATAATGCCAAGCAAATAGTTATTTCATCATGTGTCAGCATTAAATACCTTAAGAGGAAAATTTGATTGACACGTCAAATTTCCAAGGTATTCTCCAGGTTTTCTTTAGGTATTTTTAAGGTATTCTCAAGGTATTTTATTCTGATTCATAATGATGTAATGGTCAGATATGCATTGATCCCTCATAATTACCCAGTACATTCACACCTACATGTTTCAAGGACATTGTCAACAATATAGCACTTCTAGCTTTATGATATTTTGATAAAACTGCCCTAGTCACTTTTTTGTTGACCAAAGCATATACAATATGCTCCTTGACCACAATATACTTTTTAATCATTGTCCATTCTTGCTTCCCCAAGGGGGGGATGTACAGAGAGTTTTAGAGCAATGGAAAGAGTATAAAATGGGTGTTCCAACCTACGGTGCAATTATTCTAGATGAGACGCTGGACAATGTAAGTATAATGTACTTTGAGCTATGGAATATGTTATTTTTATCATTAACATGCTAATTAAATATATGGGAATGGCCCATGCTATTTTATTCTGCAGGCATTACTTGTTCAAGGCTATTTGGCCAAGTCGGGGTGGGGTTTTCCAAAAGGAAAAGTCAATGAGGATGAGGCTCCCCATGACTGTGCAGTTCGTGAAGTGAGTAAATTACTGAGTGTGAATAATTCCATATAATAGGCCATATCGATCACCACAGTCTGTCATGTAATCAGGGCTCCAGACAAAAAAAAATTACTAGGAGAACTGTAGGCACTAACTGATCTCTAGGGGCACAGGCAGGCAGAACATCATAACCAACTCAACTTCATCTTTATTCTTAACTTTAATGGAGATTTTTAGATATCGTCATATCACCCTGCCCTAAATTCACGGTCACATTTAATTGCCATGTTTGACTTTTATGGACGATTAGTGTGACACCATGAAAGCGAGACACATGAGTGTAGATGACGTAACCCACGCAGTTGACTAATCACTCAGCGACCCTCACCCCTCACACACATTGGCCAACTCTGGCAGACTTTCTCCCTCCTCGTTTTTCAACAACAACAAAATAAAGTATAATTTGCAGGTCGCACATGTGCGAGTAGTTGTCAAAAATACTTGCACGGTCTAAAAAAACGTGGTCGCAGTCTGGAGCCCTGAGGTTTGTCTTTCCTGCAAAGGTTTTGGAGGAGACTGGTTTTGATATCAGAGATCGCATCTGCAAAGACACGTACATTGAGCAGAAAATCATGGATCAGTTGGCCAGATTGTACATAATACCTGGGGTATCTAAGGAGACCAAGTTCAACCCCAAAACAAGGAAGGAAATAAGGGTACAGTTGCTTATCTATTTTCCCATCTCTTATTCCTGTTTGTGGTAGAATTTATTGGTGTAACTTTTAACATTTAACTCAGTTATAATCAGTGAGATGATGACCAAAATGTATTTTTCTCAATTCTTTTTCCCAGAATATTGAGTGGTTTCCTATTGAAAAACTACCTTGTCACAGGAGTGACATGACACCGAAGTCTAAACTAGGTCTTGCCCCCAACAAGTTTTTCATGGCCATTCCTTTTGTAAGGTAGGTGCGTCCTGAAGAGTGGGGTCATCTACTGATATACACATGGGTATATGGGAAATTATGGTCTAACCCATATTACCTTTTTTATTTTTTATAATCAGGGTTCGAAATTAACTTTTTTGATCACCAGCCAATGTGGCTGGTAACTTTCTAAATTTACCAGCCAATCAGAATTTCCACTAGCCAAATTTATCGATGAAAATAAGAACAATTATGAGTTTCACTGAATGCATATAATCATTCTACACAATTTATTGTAAATGGCTAAAATGTCCATTTGCGTCATGAGATTGACTCCTGCCCGTGCATTAACAGTAATGTTTTTGTCCTAAGCAGGGATTAATTAAACCAACCTAATATACTCTTTATTAAGAACAGTGTATTTACATTACAGAAGACTGTGTCAGTAAGCAACTTAATGTTTCTTATGCGTAGACTACACGCGGCAATCCTTACAAAACATGACAACATTTTCATTGTCAAACACAAGCCATTCCCGACCCGTTACATTTTATTTTCTGCGTTTCTCTAGTGCTATCAATATCCTAGTATCAATATCCAATATCTAGTGCTCCTATGATCCTCTATGCTTCGTTTTACTTCTTCCTTGTGTTTTCTGGTGGACGCTCCGTTTGTTTCCACAGTTTCTCGCACTGGTTTCACTTCAAACTGCCAATGGGTGTATAAAACGTTATTATGTAGCATAACGGCACAGTGTTCATGGGAAACTTAACTTTGGAAAGTACTGCCAGGGGAATAAATGACCGAGAACCATGCCGGGAACAGAGCCTTATGTATCATTCATGTATCACCGGCCAAACTGTCTGAGTTTTTATTAACACCCTCCAAAATGAATTTTAACCCTCATTTGGCGGGTTGGCGGGTGTTAATTTAGAACCCTGTAAATAATGTACTGTTTGTCACAATTTAATAGTATTATAAGAACTCATCATGGACCTCTTCGTAAAGTGGGAACCAGATTAATCTGCAAGGTCATGTTTCATTTGCTCTGGCTTGTTGGTTAAGCCATCATCCCATACAAACAGACTTCTTTCTGGCATGGAAAGTGCCTGGCCAATCACAATCATTTATCTCATATGGAGTGGGTTTATTCCAATGACTGCACATCGTCTGCGCCCGTTGATAATGTCACTTGGAAATCGAAAATTAACTGAGAGGTTCTAGACTAATACGCATGTGCGAATTGGTCTGGCATGGCCAGGCTAACAGATTTAAAATCTCAATGAGCTTTTCCTGGTCAAATAGATTTTACTATTATTCCTTTTTCTCTTTTACCTACAGACCACTCAGAGAATGGATCAACAAGCTCAAGGGAGAGTCCACAGACAGCGATGAGGATTTTGCATCCAATGGCAGTACTCCATGCAAACCTCTGGACAAAACTTGGTAAATGTCAAGCCTCGATTGAAAGGATCTCTTTATGGCAGTGGCTCTCTTTAGTTTTCCTTTTAAAACAATATCAGTGTTTCCCACACACAGATTAATTTGTGGCAGTGTGCCACAGAATCAACACCGGCCACCACATATTGCGTTTCATAATTTTATTTATTTATCACTATTTAGGTTAAAACGCGCAGCGTATTCGTTCAGCTGCATTTCCTTTTCCTGCTCTCCCTCCGTCTCTCTGTCACTCACGCGTCTTTCTCGCATACACACAGTCACAACGTCAGCACACGTTAGCAACAGAACGGCATACCTACGCCGTTCTTGTAAGACCGACAGCTATATCAGCGAGCCTTCAGCATTAATGCCGAAGCTAAAGGTCTAGGAAAGTTGAGGCTACTTTTCACTAGGTACCTACGAACATGTCTTAATCGAAGGTTCCTCTTCGTTTGGTGAGAAGTCTCAGGAGATAGCTACTTACCCGGCGTCATGGAGCCGACCAGTTAAATAGTTATTTAGCACTAGCGTTGCTACCTGCATATGCAGAAATTATTTGTTTGTTGTTAATTTTGTGACGGTGTGAATAATTTTGGATTAATATTTAATACAATAAAGTTGTATTAAATCTGTCTGACATGAAACAACCTCCCCCCCTCTCTGTAGGAAACACTAAATATGGAATGCCCGGTTAAGCACGTTATTACCTTAAGTAGGGTATGAAAGCTGAAGTTACATTTACATTTAGTCATTTAGCAGACGCTCTTATCCAGAGCGACTTACAGTAAGTACAGGGACATTCCCCCCAAGGCAAGTAGGTTGAGGTGCCTTGCCCAAGGACACAGCGTCATTTGGCACAGCGGGGAATCGATCCGGCATCCTTCTGATTACTAACCCGACTCCCTCACCGCTCAGCCATCTGACTCCCACAGTTAAACTTCATTATAGTTAATTCAAGCACTCAATGAAATGTATAAAGTTGTTTTACCGAACCAGTGCTATGGTGGCTCTCCACACCAAACTAGAAAAACATTAGATATTACCTTTTAATATTGATCATGGCCTCTCCCACTTAAGGTCCAAGCACAGACGGGCCCAGCCACTAACTGAAGCTTCTCCAGGAGATTCTTGGGGCAAGCACAAGCAAGCCAAGCCTCTCGGACAGCTGAGCCAGTATGAGCTGTCGGAACTCTTAACAGTCAAGGTTTGTCACTTAACTTGCATTTATTATGTTGTATAATTAGCTTTCAGGGGATCAGACATGGACGGATAAAACACAGAACCTTCTGACTTTTTAGTGCTTGGATACTGTCATTTTATCTAACCAAGCAGTGTTTCCCACATAATGTGATTTACATTTGTAGTGGTAGGCAGGGGCGGAGCCGGACGTTGTAAAAATTTGGGCCTCAGTCCAAACCTATGTCCTAGTAGCGGTTAGATGTGAGTATAGATTGGGACTTCAACAAGAAATGCAAGTGGGCGTTGCTGGCGAGAATTAATTTTGCATTAATTTGAGTGCAAAATAGTTTTTGGAGCTTTACGTAATATAAAGTTGGACTCATCGTTATATTTGCTGAATGTATTTAACTATGAATATTATTATATTTAATTTGAATATATCTGTTTGACACATTTGTGCACAGAATTATGATACTAACCGTTTGTAAACTCTGGATTGATTCTCCTGCTGATTTTCGGAAAAAGCCGTTCGTCCCGCTCATTGATTCAGAGCGTGCACGGAGAGAGGGGGCTATTCTCAGATGTGTCCGTTGTAGTGAGTGAGAGAGAGCGGGGAAAGATGGGGCTGAGTGAATCAACATGCTGTGTGCGCAGTTCTACAATGATTTTTTTTACTATTTTTTGGCGGGCCACCACAATTAAATCAATGTGTGGGAAACACTGATAAGTAAAACAGTTGTGCATTTGAGCATTGGTTCACTCAACAGTAATATGTTTTGGTTTATCAGCTTGACATTCTTGTCTGTGACCATCAGGGGGGGATGTGTACACACTTTCAGTGTATTTCTCAATAGTTGCACAATATGCCTGTATACCTGTTCCAAACCTTTCAAATATGTGTTTTTTCATGACAGAATCTCAGTGTGAAAGGCAATGGAAAGAAACATCAGGACTCTGTTAACCTAAAGAAAAGGGCCAATGACAATGGAGTCAGTAGCCAGCAGGTGAAACTAGCTTCAATGAGTATTAATATCACCCTGGGTCCAAATTGAAATAATCATTTTAGAATGTGGTTTGACTATCATTTAGTCAAATCAAACATCTGTTGATGGATGTGGGCATTACCAGGGTTATTTAACTTCCTTGGAACATAAATGGTTATATTGTTGATTATTATGTTAATGTACTTAAATTGTGGACATATGTAATAATGTGTACACATATGATTATGATTGAAATTAGGCAAAGTCAAGAACAATGGCCACAAAAAAGATTACATAATCATCAAGAAATTATTTAATTCAGAAACATTAGTCTCACAATTATTGGTCTACCCCCTTGCCAATACAACATTTCTCAGAAACAGAGACAACTATTTGAGAATATAGAGGAACTAATAACTAAGCCGTTTTAGCTTGGGTGGTCATAGATGGCCAAATACTCATAAAGTAAAATATTCCTTGGAGGATAGTCATTTGAAAAATAAAGTACACCCTCTTTTAATTCTATGGATTTATGTATCAGAGCATAAAAAAAGTAATCTGGTACTTAGCAGGTCTTAAAATGTGATTAATACAACCTTAGATGAACAGCAACACATGGCATATTGTGTGTCATGATTTATTTATCGAAAACAACGCCTCACTGGAGCCATCTCTTCACTCTTGTTGCTTTCCTAGTAATTTAGAGGCTAAGTAGTAGCCATGTGTTTCTAATCAAATGCCCTAGATTAATGGATCATCAGCAAGTATGACCACCTCTATAAAAGCCTTTTAGCAGTTTTTAGCAGTTTGCTGGTCTGGATCATTTAGGTGTGTGTTATACAATGGCAAGGAGGAAAGACATCAGCAATTACCTTGCAAAAGCAAGTGTTGCTGCCCATCAATCTGAGAAGGATTTATGAGGCAATTTCCAAACAATTTAAAGTCCATAATTATAAATATGAGATTATTCTCAAGTGGAAAACATTCAAGACAGTTCCACGTCAGACACGCTCCAGCAAATTGTCCACGACTTCTGGAACAATGTCCTTTGGACAGACAAGACCAAAGTGGAGATGTTTGGCCATGATGCACATTGCCACACATTTGGTAAAAACCAAACACAGCATACACCTCATGCCACCTGTCAAGCATGGTGGTGGATGGGTACAGTAATGATTTGGGCTTGTATTGCAGCCACAGGACCTGGGCACCTCAAGCATTAAGTCAACCTTGAACTCCTCTGTATACCAAAGCAGGGTTTTTCCTGGGTCAAAATGGGTCTTCGGTGCAAAAAAATAATAATATATGTATATATATATATTCTTTGTTTTTCTTATTTCTAATCAATGTATTTATTCCCAAGTGTTTTGCACCCCCCCCACACACACACACACACACATATTTTCGTCCTATTTCCCCTAAAGCAATAAAGTTATAAATTATGTTCTAAATGGCATAAATGCTGCCAATTAATAATTGACGTAACAACTTATTGTAAATGGTCAGTAGCCTAGCCTATTGATTAAGGTAGGCCACTCTGAAGCATGTACACTGCCTGCTTCATTTGATCTTGATAGGCTAAGCATTCTGTAGCAAATATTAACATTAAACCCACTTTTTATTAATTAAAACTACTTCAGCATAATAATGCACCTAAAATACAGACCTGAGAAAGGGCAGCAATCGCTATCAAATCAACAGACATGTGCAATAGCAGATGCTATTGCAGGGGAAGAATACAAACAACGAAAATCACCAGGGGCCTCATGTATAAAGGATTGCGCAGCTTTCATACCAGAAAATGGCGTACGGGCAAAACTCGAAGACTACCTACGCACAAAAATATTCGTGTGACTGTGAGATTGCGGTTCTGACAACAGAGGTGGAGGCGAGAAAATGTGTCCTGTTTGGCGGCCTGTCATCAGATATTAGTGACAAAAGACAGCACTTTGAGATTTAGCTAAATGTAAAGTGCATTACAAATAAAATTATCATTATTATTATTATAGGGCCATCAATGCTGTGGGTTCAGAGAACCGGACCATGGCAGAAATTAAGAAGAAATGGTCCAATATAAAACTTTAAATGAATAAACGAGTGGTGGCGCATCGTAACAGCATGATTTTGTCGTTCGTTTGACAGACTCAAGTTTAACAGAAGTTATTAAGTGGTGGCGGTATAAACAGAAGGCTATATAGCATTTCCCGTTTTGGGTTTTGGCATTTTGATATGATCATCCACATTAATGATCAAACGTTTATTTTTATGTTTGTTGAATAGTTAACGTCATAAACGTACTAGTGGAAACTTTATTTTGTAATGTTTGGTGAGTCTCGGCACTTTTCAGTTAGAATTCGCCATGTTACGGAGCCAGACAAGACTTTGCGGACGGTCCGCACATTCTCACGTCTGCTCAAAAGTTTCCGTGACGGCCCGCACATTCTCACGTCAAGTAAATCTTTATACATCACAAAGTGTGCGTGAAAACCATCGTACGCAAGCTTTTTGTCCGTACGCAACGTTTATACATGAGGCCCCAGTTAATTTGATTTAAATTTGCAAGAACTATAGACTTATAGAATAACGGGCTTAAGAACTGACAACATAAGTTATACGATTTACAGTTCTCAAGGATGCACACACGGAATCTCAACTGCGGTGTGAAGCGCGTGTCTGTGCTATTCTCCGACATGCACTCCAACAATCACTGTTGATAGGCTATACGGACTAAACCTTTGTACAGCCTGATTTCTAATACCGTGGCGGCAGAAATTTAGCCATTGAGGAAACACTGCACTATGTTATCATTCCAGGTTAAGAATACCAATGGAGGCTGCGTTTGAAATCGTAAATCAAACTTTTGTCAGCATTTTGAGTGGAAATTTAATTTGCATTTGTAGGCTACAGGTGTACTATTCGTGCACGTCAGGCTGGCCTTCGCAGCGGAACGACAGTTTAGTGGCCGCTCTGTCCATTCGCGCACCTCACAGTTGCGTATTGATCAGACAAGAAGACACGCTTTTCAACTGGATTATTATTGATCAAAACAGAATGAGGGTTTGGCTGTAGCCTACTTGAAACATACTATTGAGAACATATTCGCTGACATGCATTGCACGCGTGATGAACACAGGTTTTTTCTTTTCTTCATTGCTGACTTTTTTTGCCTTTGGCGCTCGGGATTTGTCATTGGCGCTTGGGAAAACGGCTTTGGCGCGCGCCAACATTTTCTCTATGTAGGAAAAACCCTGCCAAAGTATTCTAGAGTCAAATGTGAGGCCATCTGCCCGACAGCTAAGACTTTTCCAAAATTGGGTCATACAACAGGATAAGGTTTCCAAGCACACCAGCAAATCTACAACAGAATGTCTGTAAAATAAAAGAATCAAGGTGTTGCAATGGCTCAAAGTCCAGACCTCAACTCAATTGAAATGCTGTGGCGGGACCCCAAGAATAGTGGGCCAAAATTCCTCCACAATAGTGTGAGAAAGTCTTTAAAAAAACGATTACTTTAAGTTCTGCTAAAAGTGGTTCTACAAACTATTGAATCAAAAGATGTATCTCATTTATAAAGCTTACGTACGCACAAAACTGAATGTGCGTACGCCACTTTCCACGCTACGGTTGTGCTTTATTTAAAAAAAAACTTTAAGGGGGAGAATGTGTGGTCCTCCACGCAAACTCTGACCCTCGTGTAGGCCAACGCACATTTTGGAAACAGTTAACAGAATTGGCGACGCAGATGACTGTACTGTAGTCAGACTGCAAAAATTGAATGTGGGAAGAACATTATACTCGTAATATTTATATATTTTGTTTTCCTCACACACATTTGATTGTCCCCTACGGGAGTGTAGTAGCGGGAGATTCCCCCACAACACATAATGATAACATCACATATCCTGCCTTTATATAACTGCAGAACACAGTGTATAACTAAATATATTTATTTAATACTGTGCAAATATCCTCATATGTCAAATACAGTTGTAAAGCTCCCGTGCAATTGCTACACTCTACGTCCTCGTTATCAGTCCAGACTTTAATAGATTACTGTTCATAACAAAACGCTTTTGTTTTCTAATTGTATCTCGACTCGCGGTATCACTGGCACAGTTGACGCCACTCGCACAGTTTTTTTAAATTGGTGATCTACCGGCCACCAAATTCAAGTTTTCGGGCTCCACCAATAGGCTAACAGTGTTTGAGAAGTTGTCATGCGCTATGATTCACCGTAAAGAACAATCGTATGCCAGGGTCATGATGCGATACTAGATTTGCATTCATGAGGTGCTTTGCATTGACTATTTATGGTTAAAAATTGGCGTGTTCAGGGCGGGGTACTGCTGATTCACGTACGCACACTTGTGGGTAATCTGTGATTTATAAAGGGAACATTGCGTACAGGTGTGCCTAAAATGCCTAAAATGGCGTACGCACACAAAAATTCAGATTTAGAAAAAACGTGCGTACGCCATTTTAGGCTTTTGGGCGTACGTACACTTTTAGTAAGAATCCTACGCACAGTTTTATAAATGAGAACCCAGGTTATTTTATATTGTGTCCTGATGCGTAGAACCATAGAATTCAAGGAGGGTGTATTTTCTTTTCACATGACTGTACATCCAGGGTTTTTCCTGCATAGAGAAAATGTGGGCGCGCGCCTAAGGCGGTTTCCTGAGCGCCTATGACAAATCCCGAGCGCCTTAGCCCCCAAAAAAGTCTGCGATAAAAAAATAAAAGCTGTGTTCATCACGCGTGCAATGCATGTCAGCGAATATATTCTCAATAGTATGTTTCAAGTAGGCTACAGCCAAACCTTCGTTCTGTTTGATCAATAGTAATTGAGTTGATAAGCGTGTCTTCTAGTCTGATCAATACGGTACTGTGAGGTGCGCGAATGGACAGAGTGGCCACTAAACTGTTGTTCCGCTGCGAGGGCCAGCCCGACGTTTACGAATACACCTGTACAAATGCAATTGAAATTTCCATTCAAAATGCTGACAAAAGTTTGATTAACGATTTCCAACGCAGCCTCCATTGGTATTCTTAACCTGAAATGATAATATATAGTGTACATACATTGATTAGAAAATATATATAAAGTTCTATGCGCTATAACTTCTATTGGAGCCGTCATCGTAATTAATCACTTGTGCAGTGCATGTCCGCGAATATGTTTAATAGTATTTTTCAAGTACAGCCGAACCCTCGTTCTGTTTTGATCAATAGTGGTCGCATTGATAGACTATCATGGCTTTGTCAGATCCTTCTATCAGGCGGTCAACAAAAAGCGAAGGGTGAAATGTTCACAAGCTGGATGTGACCCCTGCAACTGACTGCCTCCCCTTAGCTTAGTTTGTATAATAAAAATGAATAGTAATAATAGATAAACTTGAATTTCATAATTTGTGTGTTTCGTTTCTGACCACTGGTTAGTTCTAGATTCTATTGATATACATTTCAGTAGTTTGCATACGACAAGCATGCAAATTTATTTAGTTAGAAGCTGAGTGGGGAACGTTGCAACAGAGAAAGATTTTGTTGTCTTGGCCGGAGAAGATAATGTCATTCGATTTGGATGTGTTTCTTATAATAGGCATATTCATTTTTCAACCCAGCGCGTTAGCATGAGCGAAGTAGGGCTAGGCCAACTTACGTTTTTCAGGTGGTAGGCTACATCATATTCGACGTCGAAGTATGAAAAATAAACCGTTGTTGGCAGAGTTTGCATTCAACGTCACCCGGTACTTTGTAAATGTAAATTGACTTTTAATGAAATACTGCCATACCACAGATTTCTTTGCCATTTTGACTAATAATACCGACAAAGTAGGCTATGGCAGAGTTTGTAGTTCTGCAGCCAATTGTGCTTGTGCCGTGTGCAAAATACCAAACCAAAACAAAGCGCAGATTAAAAATAAGGAAAACAGTAACCCCTTTTCTCTTAAATTATATATTTTTTGAGTTGGTTTATTTGTCTTAAATAATATAATCTACAATTTCTGTTGAACATTTCGTTAATTCAGCAGTGATGACACAAGCGGGAGTCAGATCTCACACTGCCATATGGCAGCTCGACTAAAAAAATCTTGGTCGACCAAGAGCATATCGACCAGAAAATCGATTAGTCGACTAAGTGGGGACAGCCCCTAATATGTAAAGAGGTAAACCTTGATAATCTTTGAACCATACATGATAGCACCATGGGGCTTGGACTATTGTCAATCTATTAGCCTATCTATTTTAATCTAAAGTGGAAGCAAAATTATTTCCTCAAGTAAAGCCTCCATTATTTATGAAATGGTAAAAAAAAAACATAAATGTCTGCAAATAAGGTGACACGGTAGCCTCTAATACAGACTGTTTCGTTTTTTGTTTTTTTTGGAGCACCGAAGACCCATTTTAACCCAGGAAAAACCCTGACATCAATTAGATTTTGTTCATCCATTACTGGCAAGACCAGATGCAACATGCATATTTTTTATAAGATTTGTATACATTTTTTAAGGGATTTTTTACCTTAAATGTTAGATTGTTATGCTATTTTGAGTGTTAGATAAAGCTCATACTATGTATGATATGTTAACTTTGTGTGTGTATATGTATTATTTTTATCTTTACAGAAAGAGGAGAAGAAACTTCAACCAAGAAGACTACAGGACAATTTCGACACAGGTATTTCAGGATTACGCTTACAGTTTAAAGCCCCAGGAAGCTCAAATCCATAAAATTGTTCAATGTAATTTAGGGTCTTATGTACATATTAGTAAGCATCTAAAAGTATTAGACATTAGTTTCAATTTAAATATTGTAATTTAAGTTTGTGTAACGCTCCTGACAGCGGGTTTTAATTGGGCGGGTTGCAAGGGTATTTGACAAAATAAATTCCGCAAACCTATCGTCATGGAAGTTGTCCCACCCCCAACAGACGCAACTGCAACAAAACCTCAACTCAAACTGAAAGATATTTGGAATAAAATGACAATATGGCACAAGTTATCACTCCAGAGCCATCATTTAGCGTTGTATTAAAAGTGCTAGCTTGAGAGTGGCATCTAACGTTGCATTTGTAAAGTTGTCCTAACTAGATTTTACTCAGGAGTAATATACCGTATTTTTCGGAAAATAAGCCGCAATTTCTATTCACCTTATTCCGCCCTGCCCACTTTTTCATCTTTCCGCACTTCCGTTGTATTGGCACATCCGGTTTACCGGGGATATCATTCAATTCAATGGAGAGTTGCCGAGAAGTCCCTCTGCTAAAATATTAAATAATTAGGTGGATTTGTGCCAGATGTGCTATGTTCGTGTGCTCCAACAAGTCAACAATACACCCTTTCACTGGATGGCTTGAAAATGACTTGAGTGTTTATATAATTTGTTTGCCGGTGAGATTGCTGCCCTGCGCTCTGCTGTGCTGCGATAAGCAGGCGTTACATTAGCCGCAAACATAAGATGTTCTAATGATTTCACTGCAGGGCATATGCATTTGCTATACCTTGTTTGAAAGCTTAGGTCCTCCAGAATTCAGTCGTGTGATTAATTTTTGCCACTTTTTTTTTTTTCAGCCACGAACCGCACAGTTGACGCTGGGCATCTCTATTAGCCTTAAGCTAGTACCAGAGCCTGTTTAAGACATTCTCTTTTAGTACCGTTATAAAGCAGAAAGTATCTAAATGCGAATACGCGGATGGCCACGCCAGAGCCAGTTTACGGAAAGCCTGCCCACTCCCTATTAAGCCCCAATGTACCGAATTTTGTTGTAGTTTCACCAGAGTTCCACTGGGAGTGATTACGGTTGAGTGCAAAATGAATGGGAATGTATGGAGCTAAACGGCTAAATTGGTCTCTTTCACCTGATTGTCGTTGAGAAATCTCAGATTTTATTGTAGTTTTTGCATGTTCAACATGGATTAGAGGTCGAAGGTTGAATGAACGAGTTCTTATGTCCTTTCGATTTCATACAGGGTAAGTCGTTGTTGCCCATAACACGCTAGCATTCTGCTAACGAATGCTGATTGGTTAGTGAAGGACTGACTACGACCAGAGATCCCACTTGATGGCATCCGAAGCAAAACCAGAATGTCAGAGCATTAGCAACATTAGCAACAACATAAAAAAAAAAAAACTCTTTCTAGCATGTGTATTGACAGGGAGAGCCTCCCCTGTCAGCTGTGTTGTCGATGCCTCGAGAGAAAAGTGGAAGTGACCAGAGCTTGCCGTCAAGCAGTATCTCTGGCCGTACAATGTTTATGACGTCAACAACATTTTAAAAAGCTTTTTAGAACAGAAAGGCGACTTAAAAAAAATCTAACACCCAGCAGTGTGTATCATTTTTTGCCTCCCCTTTCAAATTCAGAATTCAAATTACTAGACAAAAAATGATATCCTGAGAAAAGTGGATTTTGAGGGGAATAGACCAATTATCACCCCAAGTCACACGACTGTCAAGCAGGCTTAACTGCGCATGTCGGTTGCAAAAAACGAACTTCTCCCGGGTCTATTACACTTGGAGTGTCGATCAGGTCATCATATATCTCTGGCCACTGGATTGCAGGGCTTGGCATTAACTTTTTGAGTCACTTGTCCTTTGGTCAAGTACATTTACGTTTCACTTGTCTATGCACAAAAGCCACTTGACCCACGATACCTTTAAATAGCCTGACCAAGTGATCTGGAAAACTAGCCTGGCTAAAGGAGGTCGCTTTTTCAGGCAAATGACGAATGAAACAGGCTCGGTTAAAGAAAAACTAGATGCTGGCTATCTTCAGCAGGCTCGTATCTACAACAGGCAGTCCCCCCTGACGTTTTTGGGGTAGAATGGAGTGAACGGGCAAAACTAGTCTGGCTCGGGCAAAATAGCCTGGCTAACGGAGGTCGCTTTCTCAGGCAAATGATGAATGAAACAGGTTTGGTTAAAGAAATCCGAGATGCTGGCTAGCACGCTTGTATCTACAATAGGCAGTCCTCCCAGACGTTTCTAGTGTAGAATGGAGTGAAATACAACATTGTGCACACCGCCAGTGAGCGACCCGAGTCTGACTGATGCTAACGTCAAAACGGGGACGCAGTCTTAATCAGATTGCCAGTTTTAAACAAATCACAAAAATAATCGGACCAGCTGGCTAAAAGCAGAATTCCTATTTCTCTTGAAAGCTGCCCTGCTCGACATTTTAGATGTAGAATTGACTGTAAAAATGTAAAATTATTCCATTCCGCTGTAAGACATGTAGCCTTCATATATATATCTATGGTACAGCATGCCATGTATCATACTTCAAAAACGAAAGTGTGGAATGTATGTTTTCTATTTCCCGGGAATTAACTAATATTTACCTTTAGACGCTTGAGTTCTAAATATATCCGACGGCCCCCAAAGCGCAAGTTATTTTTCAGAAACGGTAGCTAGCTAACTTTAGTTAGCTTCCAGGGTAAGTTAGCTAGCATAATATTTGTAGCAATGCTACTACCATGCTAGCAGACATCCCAATCTGCAAAAACGAATTTCAGGGAGGTGGCTTCACCGGCTAACCATATATGCGACGTTACGCTGTGGGACCCGCAATTGAACGATCACATGTGTGACGCTACTCCTTAACCGGTTTAAATAGCATTCACGAAAAAAGTGTTTTGACTGTTGTTTTGTTATAAAAAAAGTTATGTTAGCCGCTTCGAAATATAAACGGCACCACCACAAGAAAATGTAAAATCGGGTTATAAACCGCTGTTTATTTCCGAAAATACGATGTTTATATCATATATACATTTTCACTATTTAAAACCAGGTTTCTTGTGGTTTTAGTTAAGGTTTCCTGTTTGTGATGCCTTCCACCAGCCTTTTACTTAACCTGTCCTTGTTCTCTCCATTGCAGTCCCACCACCACATCCAGGTAGCTCCATCAACGGCCACCAGTTGCTTTCAAATGGAGACTGTGATCATTTGTTTTCCTCCAGATCCTTCCTCAACTTCAAGTTCAACAGGGAGGCCATCATGAAAATCTTTGACTCCTGAAAATGAGCGAAATGGCAGAACAATGCTTTGGTTCTGTGACATCCTGCTGGCCTCTAAATGTAAAGGGGCCTATGAAAAATTGAGCCATAAGAGTTTTGACCATTTGTAAGAGCCTCTCAAAGGTTTTTGAACTTTTAAATCCAGTTTAAAACAAGTGAACTAGCTCATATTGTTTCATTATTCAGGGCTTTATCGTAACTTGAGTTATGCATTAGTTAGGGGTCACGCAGTGAATCATGCATTTATTTCAATGGGGTAATGAGGTGAAAATCTAGGCCTTCAGTTTCACTAGTTAGGATCCAACTCCTAGGTCATGATTTGATAAACCAGCTGCAAACACTTATCTGTTAAATGACTCAATAATACATTAAACAAACAAGAAGAAATTTTATTGAAAGTTACATTATAACACTGGGATTCAGCCCTTGTAGAAAAACAGGTGTAAACAACAACTTGGTCCTATTTCAGCACCAGACCATGTCCTGTTCAATGTTCTAGTGTGTGTCTTCAAATCAATATATTTCATTCCTTAATCCAGATGTTTCAGTTTTGCCACTTTACCAACTGAGTTCCCAGTTTAAATGTTTCCAGGGATGCTTGTGTGAACTGAAGAGGGCATTAGTACAAGTGATGGTACTATGCTTTACACCAAACATGCTAGAGCTCAGTCAAGCTGGGAAGGATGGAATATTTCATGAGTGTTCAGATGATCATTTCCCTGTCTGTTGGAAATGCGTAGTACATTTCTCATGTAATAACGGCAACTTTTAGTTGTATACATGACGTTTTTACCTGCGAAGCTCTGAATGTTTGACTCTTCTGAACAATCCCCTTTGTGTGTTTTGTTTTCTCCGAGCATTGGCTTTGAATGCATTGATCATTATCAGCTCTGATGTAGCCTCAACCTTCTGTATCTAACTGATTTCTAATGGCCTTGTCTGTTTTCATGTCTGGGGGTCTGTAGCAGAGCTGGGTGCAGCTAGTCTAACTTGATAGGCAAATGGTAGCAGGACTCTGAGCAGCTCCTGTTAAGATTTCTCAGACTACTGTATGAACTACACGGCTTTCACAGCTGCACTGATTTCCTAAGCATATGCACCAGCATGGTGTTTCCTTGCAACAACATGACAACAATTTTATGAAAAGAAGAAAGTAAAAAAGGACCAAAAACTTGCTATAAGTGTGTTTGGTCAATACATTTTTGTTCTAGAAATCCAGTTAGGTGTATGGGTCTCATGTAAGTATTTCTCCCATAGATAACAAGGTAATTGTTTACAGTATAGATATGGTTGTGGCCCTGGTCTAGTGTTCAGTCTGTCATACCCCTCTGTAAAACATGGTGTGGAACTGTGTAGTAAATCTAGGCCCATTTTTGTGTGGTGCTGTGCATAGAACAATTAATACAGTACCATGTTTTAAGTCACAGGAGCCCAAAAGTGACCAGATCCTATTTTATGACCAATAAAATTACAAAAACAAACGCACCATACTTTTGAAGAATTGTTTTTAGAGATAGAATCTTAGTATTTTGTGGGGTGAACAAAAAAGAAAAATAGAGGTTCTGATAAATAAAGGGGCATTGTGCAGTGCAACATATGATTTTGCTTGAAACGTGTCGCATAGAATAGTCAAGTGATGATAATGAATCTTGTCAGGATGCGTTTTATTCTCTATCTGTGACTTGTTTGTTTGTTTGTTGGACCCCTGCTGAATAGGGCAAGTGATACAATCTGACTGTCAGCAGGAACCTCTTAAGAGATTGTCGAAATTCACCTCCCCACTTTGGGAGAGTAGACTGTTTTATCTTGAGCTGATGTCTCATCCTTGCATGACAGTAATTTCCCTATCTCACTGTGGTAGACCTTCATTTTTTTGTTGTTGTTGTGTGTATTAGGGACAGATGTCAATGTTTGTGTTGGTCACTGTCCATAAATATTGGTGAGATCAGATTCAGCTTATATCAGTGGTTACATGGTAAATAAATAGGTTAAAAGAAATCTGTACCTATTTTACAGAGTTTCTGTGGAACTAAATTGTACCAACATGTTAGTAACACTGTTAGATTGAGTTGATACCACAAACTACTGTCTGTCTACTCCAAATTTTGGTTGCACAATATTTAATGGTACTTTTGATCATATGTGATAGTTTTCACCATCCACTACATGGTAAATATATCATGGAATGTAAGACTTAAGGTAGCAAGTGTCCAATGGGGACACATTGAATAACATCCCGGAAAGTCAATTTTATCATCTAATGCACACGTGTTCCATAAAATAAAGTGCAGCCGAAAGAATGATAACTTGTTGACCGAATTGTTAGCTATTACTGTGGCCTTATGATGAATGGAAGGTATGGGGTGTGTGATGTGCTTACAGGCAGTATGAAATATCAAGGCTTTCCTTTGGTTAACATAGAGAGTTGTGTCACTTAGGTGCATATAAGCATGTTTGGTGAGAGACAGGTAATGCTTGACTTTTATTACACTTATGTTAACGTTATTCATGTAGATGATTTAAGGCACATTGTCAGAGATGGTCCAGTTTTTAAGAAAGTTAAAACATCCTATTGATTATTATATATTTTTTTACTTTCTTTATTGCTGCTCTACTGTTTTCTCTTTATTCTGCTATAAGATTATGTCTTGTATGTCATTCGTATTTTTTTTTTTTTTACGGGTTCTGTTCCATGGCACTGACATTGTAAAACATATGCAGTTAAATAGTTTGGTAAAGGAGTTTAGCATACATGTTGCTTCTTATCTATTGTCCCATGAAGCTATTTCCTGAGTTTTGTTTTCTATAAAGATACTTTCCTTGTCAGTCCTAATGGCCTCTTTCTTCCTCATGTCATTACTATCATCTGATTAACCTGTCTTCTTCAGTGGAAAAACATGTTTTTTTAGAGACTAGGAGTAACTTTCCAATGGTTTAGTGAGTTTCGTATGAAAAAGGTCTCAAATAAACTAGTGTCATTTTATTGGTCCTAAAAGATAATCGTTTTTGTGTTTGTGCAGAATTTTTGTTTTTTATATGCTGAGTGTACAGACAGCTAAAATAATTATTTCAACAGATACAAGTACACATGATGGTGGTATGTTTATGTAGTAATCGCAGGAAATGTCTCAGAACACAGACCCCCAGGACCTCCTGTCTCTCCCAGCATCCAAGCACATGTTTACCCCCCTTTGTCTCTGTATACATACGCCTGTATGTCTACGTATACATACGCCTGTATGTCTACGTATACATACGCCTCATATCCTCGATATGGACCATATACTGTAAAGATAACAGAAACTTATAGATCAGCATCAGACATGAACTCAGTGTACCATTTGAATAACACTGGCTTTTCATTTTGGGAGATGCATGCCTTTTTGTTTTTTTTATTCCCCACTGAAGAAAAGAAAGATATCCAGTGCAGTCTCACTGCAAGCAAAAAAAACTTCTGAACCTTTTATGAGCACAACCTATCCAAAGGTATCAATGCATTATACTGAATAACTGGCATATGCCCAATATTAAATTAAAACATTGATTCCATACATATGGATTATACACTCCAATGTTGAAAACTACATCCAGCTGTGTAGGCTAAATACTTTCGCTATACTTTTGATTTCATATATTTTAACCGAAAATAAATAAATCAGTCTTAATCTAAAAAAGTGTGCTTGATACTTTTTAAACCCCCTCAGTAAGTTCAGTCAGCTGGAAGTTTTACACTGGCCCATGTATAATTGAACAGACAGGAGTGATTCATTAAAACTTACTTCAGGAAAGCGTGAATTTAATGAGGGATTACCATTGCGAATGTAGCCTTTAATCCTATTTATATCAGCAAAAAGCATATTTTCCCAACAATCCACTCTCGGCTAGGCAGAAGTATTAAGTGTTGCTCAGAACAAAAATATTTTATTGGCTTTTTATGAAAGGTTCAAAGTACATAAAGAATTATGGGAATCTTTACATCAAAATAACAAAGCAGTATATAAAAAAGCTGTCGAGGCTATGACATGGGTTTCTTAGGACCTAGGCTATACCTAATCTATATGGTAGATTTATTAGACTGATACTTTTTGGGATTTGTAGTACTCATGGCTCGTGGTCTGGTTGTGGTGCTACTTTGACCTCTGAAATATCAGGAGGGAAGGAGATACAAAGAGAAACGATGAATTCACATCAAAATAACAAAGCAGGAAATAAAAAAGCTGTCTAGGCTGTTACATGGCTATCTTAGGACCTAGGCATTGAGATTATATGGCAGATTTATTTTACTGATGCTCTTTGGGATTTGTAGTACTCATGGCTCGTGGTCTGGTTGTGGTGCTACTTTGACCTCTGAAATATCGGGAGGGAAGGAGATACAAGGAGATACGATGAATGAGTAAGAAAGCACATTTGAGTCATTCCTCTAGGTGGAGGTGTATGGTTTAGTTACTGCCTGTTTTAGCCTGCCTAAACTTCCTATTTTGTAACCGCCCTTTTCTGAAAAACATGTTATTGTTAACTCATACTATACCCTATGGTATATAGAAAACTAGTACTGACATTAAACATACAAAACATCCAGTTTTAGCAATTAACTGAATCGATCTAAAGTATTATGTAACATTCACTTAGGGTCATGGAGAGTGCCAGTGAATGTATTGTGTCAAACGTGATTGATTGTGGTCACTCTTGACATTCTGTACCTTGTTATCAGTTTTTCAGGCATTTCAGGCATTTTAAAAAACATTCCAGTTCCACTCCTGGAACAAATTGTAATGAATTTCCCCGAATGAAAGAATGAAAACTAGGGTGCTTTATACTCATGTTTTGTTATAACATAATAATATGTACACATCATAATAATTGGCTATTTGTCCATATTACATCTGATATTCACCACTAACTATTAACCAGATCAATGATATTATGGTATGGAAAAAGTTGAGCAAGGAAAGTTGGAAATTTACAAACCACTGAATGCTCAATATATCTTTAATAACTTATACGTTTTTCATTTTGCGTTTCTTGGTATGAATTCTAACAACATGGTCACATCACACCTGACCTGGACTTTGCTCTTGCCTATAGGTGCAGGTAGAGAGAGAGTGAGAGCAAGAAGAAAGGAAGGACACGTAGTGATGTTCTAGTTTGGGCTAGACTGAAGATTAGATAAAACTGCTTTGGATAAGAGCGTCTACAACATAGATAAAACGTAAAGGAAAACAGGGTTTGATCCCAGAGAAGAGGAGGGGGGTTGAGCCTTGGATAGAGGAGGAGGGAGGGAGTTAATAAAAGAGAGATGGATAGAGGTAAGAAGATGGGGGCGGGATAAACTGGTATTTTGAGTCCCTCCTAGAGCGCCTATTGGTGGCTGTCCTTAGAGATGCCTTTATAAAGCCCAGCCCAGGTGTCTGGCCCCTACAGTCTGAGACGCAGGTCATTTATATTTGAGAAATAGTTTGACAACTTGAGAGTGGACAATTAAAGATCGCCATATTAATTCATGACCTGTCCTTTTGAAACATTTTTTATAGTGTAACTGCACTAGACTGAGAATGATTGGCAGTTGATAAGATACCTGGATTTAGATTACTTTACATATCCTAGAGAAAAGATTAATCAAGGACTCTCACACTGATTGTGGAAAACCCAGCCACTTGATTAATCCAGGGAACCTCACTGGAAAGAGTTTTAAATACGCCATTATCTTCAAATGCTGCTGAAAATATTCCTCAACTTCCTCTTCATCCACAGCCTGGTTCTGAGTTCATCCTCGGAGGAGGAGGACACAGGGAGCAGTGAGAATGAGAGTGAGGAACATCACCCCAAGGGTAAGTGTTAACATGGTTGATTCTTACCATCATTGTACAGCAATAAAGGTCAAATAATATTGTGTGTATCAAGTGCAGCATGTTGTATTTTCTTAATAATATCGAGAATCAGGATTAAAGCGATGCAAAACTAAAAACAAAAGAAAATACTTAATTCAAATCAGGCTTTTGAAAATTCCTGAGTACTTAAAGTATGTTTGAAAGCCGGTAAGAGTTATTAGGAAAAGCTGCTGTTGAGCACACGTGTGGGTATGTTTGAACAGTAAGAAAACAGAGGTTGTGTTTATCACCCCTCTTTGTCGTAATCACATTTTACCACCAAGCTTTTAATACTGAATGATAAAATCTTCAGAAAGCATAAAAATCTGATAATTGCCAGTGAACAAAAAACACTCAATAGACATGGACTGAAATTAACATTTTAAATGGCATTGTTATTCTTACACATGTAGATGGATAATATATAATGGCAGATGGATGAACATCATATTGTTCTTTTATTATACATTGTTATATAGTACCTAGTTCAATCCTGTCAAGATATAACTTTTTCTTGGCTTAGGTTGAGAACACTTGTCCTTGTTGGACATGCTGTTGATTGATTCATCACAATATGTTGGACTGCTGATATCAATGGTCCCTGGTTATGGTCTAGAAGAATTGACTGTTTTGTGGCGGGAATACCTGGTCAAAACTATATTTTCTGAATCACCAAGCACATTTTTGCACAGTTTTGAAATCCTGGCAGACAGATTAATGATTCAGAATGTTCCTTTTGTCAACGAACCTTTATCACGTGACGAAAACGAAACGCAACGTAAATGTTGGTAATGTGACGATGACTATAATTAAATGTATAATGCAATATTGTTGACGAATAAAAACGAGACGAAATGTGGTTTACCAAACAAAAACGCGACGAAATGTTAGAACGTTATTTCGTATTGTTTAGTCGCGTTATTATTATTAGCCAACTATGAGGCTGTGGTTAATGTGTCTCATTTTAACGTTAGCTTTAGGTGTTAGCTTTAAACATTAGCCACTGGAGCTGAAAACGACTTAGACAAACGTGTGTGACTAGCGTGTGTTTGTTTGTGAGAGAGTGTAAAGTGTGAACATGTGTGACTTGTGTGTGTACTCTGTGTGTGTGTATTTGTTTGTATGAGAGAGTGTAAAGTGGGTTCTTAGTAGTGATGTTACACTCGATACCGTGCTCACAAAGCGGTATAGACCTTTCAAAACAATTTGTACTGACACAAACGTGTCGAGCGTGGCTTCAAATGGGCAAAAACCCAGTGATTACCTGTCGAAGTGACGTCCACATAACCTTTATTTATCAAGTTGTCAATGACGATTTTGAGACTGACGTCTCGAGGACTTGACGTCACTTAATTCGTATTAATTAATTAATTAATTATTACTTAATTTGTATGGGAGTCAGATGGCTGAGCGGTGAGGGAGTCGGGTTAGTAATCAGAAGGTTGCCGGATCGATTCCCCACCGTGCCAAATGACATTGTGTCCTTGGGCAAGGCACTTCACCCTACTTGCCTCGGGGGGAATGTCCCTGTACTTACTGTAAGTCGCTCTGGATAAGAGCGTCTGCTAAATGACTAAAATGTAAATGTAAATGTAATTCTTTCCATCGCTCGATACAGTCGCCATACCATAATTCGACCAGCAGATGTCCCCAGGGAGAAGATGTATCGAACGCTTCGAAAAAGCGATACTTTTTCGACACCATTGTGTCAAATAGTTTGTTGCTTCGGAAAGCTTTGTTTCCCCCATCACTAGTTCTTAGTTCCTACCTGACTGACTGCATGTGTTAAGCTAGCCTGGCTCTGCCCTCGTACATACTTCCGCTCAATTTGGATTTTGCTTCTGTACTTGGTCTGGCCATTCGGTACGTAAGTCCGATTTTGCAGTTTGATTTTCTACCGGCAAATCAGCGAACAGAGGGAGTGGCTGAGAACAATGACGTTGATGTCATGCACTAGTTTGTGTTGTAGTTATATAATGGCGGCGGAGAAAGATGCGAGCAAAGCCATTCGGTCCGTTGTGGCAACTAGTGATGTGTCGTTCGTGAACGATTTGTTCATTTTGAACAAATCCTTATAAGGACTCGGGAGTAACGCGTCCTCTCAACGAGTGATTCGTTAATTTCCCGACTCGGTCTTTCTACGAGTCTTTGGATCATCTTTCACGTGACCTGCATAGGCTCTGTACTGGTAGCTAGAGGAAACGAACGATTCGTTCATTTCCCGACTCTGTCTTTCTACGAGTCTTTGGATCATTTTTAACGTGACCTGCATAGGCTCTGTAGCTAGAGGAAACGAACGATTCATTCATTTCCCGACTCAGTCTTTCTACGAGTCTTTGGATCATTTTTCACGTGACCTGCATAGGCTCTGTAGCTAGAGGAAACGAACGATTCGTTCATTTCCTGACTCGGTCTTTCTACGAGTCTTTGGATCCTTTTTGCACATGATCCGCATTGTATTTTTTAGTACAGGAAACAGTTTCCTTATTCCCTTTCGCGTGGCCGCTGTTTAAGTAAGACGTGAATGATATTCGCTCAAGTCATCATACTGACTGGTTTTGTTATTTTTACTTTACCGTTACACTTACAGTTTAGTGCAGTGTATTTGTTTGACGTGATAATTAAATGCTAGTGTGATAATACATGACCAAATCATACAAACTCATGATACATTATTTTAATGCAGGAATGTCTTTTGAAATTGTATCTGCTGGTGCACATGTCATGCACTAACCTACATGAGAATATCATACTTGTTTGCAGTGGATGTATAGCGCCCCCCCCTCCCCCCGTTGAAATGAACGAATGATTCGGAAAAAGATTCGTTCATTTTACTGAACGAGATTCAAAGAACCGAATCAGTAAAATGAACCGAACTTCCCATCACTAGTGGCAACACTGCCGAATATCTATAAACTAAAGCCGGAGCAAGAACAAGTTTTGCTGAGTTTTGTTGGTGGCCATGATGTTGTGGCCCTCCTCCCCACGGGGTTCGGGAACAGTTTGATTTTCCAGCTATGGCAGCTAGCTTTGTTACGGTGCGTTCACACTGCAGCGTTTTTTACCGCTCTGCACCGCTGGCCTTCCCACAGTGCACCACGCTCGGGGGCATGTCAGACAGATTAATTCAGAGCTGTAGTTCTCTCAAATCACTGTTGTAGTTTGTATATTGTCATGGCAAATGTGCAGACAAAATACAACTTTTACACACCAAGCAAAAATCCGATACGCTTTCTAGATCTGACATGATCTTATCTACAGCACACAATAGGTTTTATTTTTTGTATCCAGTCCTCAACGTCTTAAATGTTTTTTGCATACATCGACTAGAAAAAAAGATGCATCAGACATAAACGTTGACATGTGTAACCTTTTATTATATTTCTCGAAATCCCTGCAAATCAATCGCTAGATTATGATTTGCCACTACACATTCACTGTATGGATAACGTATTTACTTAAAGTTGACAAAATCCAACTTTCGACGCCCCGCTTGCCTTCCCACAATGCCCCTACGCGAGCGTCGACACCCCCGCTCGCCTTCCCACAATGCCCAACGCCTGGTTTCATTGAAAATGAATTGGAAGCTGACGCCCCACTCTGCCCGCTCCGCTGCAGTGTGAATGCACCGTAACAGTAGTGGTGATGGAATTGGCTAAGGCGAACGCTAGCGATTGGTTATGGTTGTGGCTCTGGGCAGATCCTAATAGTTTTAAACTTCAACAGAGTACCCGCCTACAAGGAAGTCAACGCTTGTCAATGGAGCGAGGCTAGACTCTCTGTACAAATGAAATGTGCGAGAGTCTGGTTAGGACCAGGCTAGTGTTAAGCAATGATACAGAGGGAGTAGCTGAGAACGATGACGTTGATGGTGCGCTAGTTTGTGTTGTAGTTCCGTAATAGTGGCGGAGAAAGATAGCCTGGTCCTAACCAGACTCTCATACATTTCATTTGTACAGAGAGTCTGGCCTCGCTCCATTGACAAGCGTTGACTTCCTTGTAGGCGGGTACTCTGTTGAAGTTAAAAACTATTGGAACTGACTAGAGCCACTGTGACCTGCCATAACCAATCTCTAGTATTCGCCATAGCCAATTCCTTCACCACTACTGTAACAGAGCTAGTTGCCGTAGCTGGAAAATCTAACTGTTCCCGAATACCGTAGGGGGGGGGGGGGGCACAACATAATGACCACCAACAAAACTCAGCAAAACTTGTTCTTGCTCCGGCTTTAGCTTATGGATATTCGGCAGCATTGCTGCAACGGACCGAATGTGGCTTCGCTCTTATCTTTTTCCTAGCCTGGCTCTGCCCTCCTACGTACTTCCGCTCAATTTGGATTTTGCTTCTGTACTCGGTCTGGCCATTCAGTACGTAAGTCAGATTTTGCAGGTTGATTTGTAACCGGCCAATCAGCGAACAGAGGGAGTGGCTGAGAACGATGACGTTGATATTGTGCGCCAGTTTGTGTTGTAGTTCCGTAATGGAGGCGGAGAAGATACGAGCGAAGCCATTCAGTCCGTTGTGGCAACAATGCCGAAAGCCGGAGCAAGAACAAGTTTTGCTGAGTTTTGTTGGTGGCCATGATGTTGTGGCCCTCCTCCCCACGGAGTTCGGGAAAAGTTTGATTTTCCAGCTACGGCAGCCAGCTCTGTTACAGTAGTGGTGAAGGAATTGGCTAAGGCGAATGCTGGCGATTGGTTATGGCAGATCAGAGTGGCTCTGGGCAGATCCAATGGTTTTTAACTTCAACAGAGTACCCGCTTACAAGGAAGTCAACGCTTGTCAATGGAGCGAGGCCAGACTCTCTGTACAAATGAAATGTACGAGAGTCTGGTTAGGACCAGGCTACTGTATACCCCCCTCTCTCTCTCTCTCTCTCTCTCTCTCTCTCTCTCTCTCTCTCTCTCTCCCTGCTTTCCGCGTCTCTATATAAATCCCCCAAAAGAACAAAAAAAGCTTTACTAAAAGTTGTTCCAATAGACCAATTATTTGTTTGTAAACATTCGGGATGCACGCGGAATGTGGTTTCAGAAAACCCGGAAAGGATAGCATTTAAAACGGCAAAAGGACCACACGGATCATACAAATAGTTAGATTTAAAAAGGACAAAAAGGTCGAGGAGGACAGCCTTTAAGAGAGAAAGTGATTCCCCATTGATCTGTCACATCAGAATTTTGATTTGGATCACGAAAGTCTTGAAATTTGAGTGAAAATGTCGCCCGGTAGACCGCATAGTCAGGCGGCAGCAATGTCTTCACTGCATGTTACAAAGTTCATAATTTTACAGTTTTACAGTCAATTCTACATCTAAAATGTCGAGCAAGACAGCTTCCAAGAAGTATGGGAATTCTGCTTTTAGCCAGCTGGTACAATTACTTTGTGATTTGTTTAAAACTGGCAATCTGAGTGAGACTGCGTCCCCGTTTTAACGTTAGCATCAGTCAGACTCGGGTCGCTCACTGGCAGTGTGCACAATGTTGTATTTCACTCCATTCTACACCAGAAACATCTGGGAGGAATGCCTATTGTAGATACGAGCCTGCTAGCATCTCGGATTTCTTTAACCGAGCCTGTTTCATTCGTCATTTGCCTGAAAAAGTGACCTCCGTTAGCAAGGCTACTTTTGCCCGATCACTTGGTCAGGCTATTTAAAGGTATCAGGGTCAAGTGACTTTTGTATATAGACAAGTGAAACGTAAATGTACTTGTCCAAAGGACAAGTGCCTCAAAAGGTTAATGTCAAGCCCTGCAATCCAGTGGCCAAAGATATATGATGACCTGATCGACACTCGGGGGTGATATCACAGGGTGATAATTGGTCTATAAACTCCCAATAGTTCAGTAAAATATTCAGTGACCCAAAATAACCCAGCAAACAATGAGTGAAAACTTTTCTCATTTACCTCTTGGTTTACGACAAGAAGCTCATAATTTATAAAGAGATTTTTTTTAATATCTGGGTAAAACTAGAAATATGCTTGCTGCAGCAACTGATTTTGGATAGGCCTCTCTCTTATTATGTTCCTTTTGCTGTTTTTTCCTCTTGACCACAATCCAAGCATGACCTAAACTAACTACTGTGAAGCCCCTTTTCTTCGCTGCAGACAGTGAAAGGTGCAGACCCCCCCCTCCCCCCACCTCCTGCTGCACCAGGGGAACTGGACCCAGCACCATTTCTCCAAGACAGGCTTTTGAGTCCAGCTTAATAATGGACACATTCACAGAAGGGAAAACAGTGAGGATTGTGTGTGGGCCTAGTAAACCCATGGAACTCAGGAAAGTTGGCAGATATCTTGAGTCATCTGGACAGCTATAATGTCTTGATACCTTGTACTTTTAACTATGGTCACAGAACAGTTCAACCTGTAGATATCTAGTTTAGTTGGTAAGTAGTTGTTACCCATGGTGTGAAATATTATTTGGAAAGTCTGACAGTACATTTTTAGGTCGCCTGTTATAATGTGTCATGCCCCCAAACTCCCCCACCCATATCAGCCTTTGAACCAATTCAATAGTCCAACATGTTTCAAGAGCTTTTTTCAAGGTTATCTCTGAGCCTTTGTAGTAAGTAATTTTTTCATGACTGTGCCAGTGTTGCAATAGTTCCTTCCTTCGACTGCAAAATGTCCTCTAAATGCGCTCATTAATAATGAAATGACATTATTAATGATGAAAACTAATTTTAGTTTTCCTTGTCCATTCTCAGGTGCAGCTCATGGACACTGGGGATATGAAGGTAAATATAGATTGGTACAGGTCTTTTAACTGCTTTGTTTCTCATGGATAGGTTAGTAAAAAAAAAAAAAAAGATTTAAATAGAAAAGGCACCAGCACACTCATCTTGGCTTTCATTTCCGCAACATTTTTGTACTCAGACTTTTGTCAGGCATACAGACTTTTTGTCTTGAAGGCAAATGAGATTTTCCTCTCTTTATTAACATTGAGGCTCTTAATTGGACAGTCTAATCATCACATATGGTTGAGTTAAAAGCTTGCCATTAGAGATAAGACAGTAATATTAAAACGTTGGTCAAATAATATAATATGGGCCACATGTCTGAACTACAGACACCTTATCAGCATATAACAGGGCTCCAGACTAACTTTTTCCCTAGGTTGCATTGGTGCGCCTAACTTAATACATTCATATATATATTATGTAAATTATCTTAAACAAGAATAAGGTGTAGGTAAATATTGGTTTTATTTGAAGCACAATAAAAATAAAAATATTTTAAGTGCTTCACTGAGCTGCCAAACTAAAACATTGCAAGCAAAATAAAACATTTTAAAATAGAAAGTGCTACTCACCTAACATTTCATGGCTCAAAGTCTTATAGCGGGTCCCCCCCTTGCTGTAGCATACCCTTCAGATGGCCAACACCTGTAATTTTGCTTTCTTGCCCTTTGGCCTTGGCTAAACCAGCTTGCCACACTCTTCCCTACCATCAATATCGTAGCTCCATGGGTTAGCTCCATGGCCCAGCTCCGTAACTCAGGGGTAGACAATTAATTTTGACAAGGTGCCACATGAAAACTTGAAATGTGTTGGAGGGCCGCATCAACAATAACTTGAATTTAATTCTGCTCACTATTCATTTTCCCCCATTGTAAAAAACAGTAAAGTATATATTTTGATTAGCTGCTACTGGTTATCAGAAGAATAAGGATATTCTGTAAATAGTTACATGTTGGTAAACTCGGAAAAGACTATCGAAGTAACAGTAAAAACTTAAATAATCAGTACATCAGTGTTTCATTTTATTTGTAAATAGTTAATCTTCACAAACACTGAAAAGTTGTTTTGCAGTATGTTAAAGATATGCAATTGATCAACTTTATACAAAAAGCAATACTTTTTTTCCAGTTCATTTTGTTCTGTGAGAGGAATCCAGTGGGTTTGAACAAGTGCATCAAAATCTGGCTGAATGTCTGATATGGATATGCGAAGGACAGCTGACAGGTGATGATCCGGGTCTGCAATTTAACTAGCAAACCATCAGCCCGCCCCCACTGAATCAGTCAAGTTCTTATTATGTCCACGTTAGTTATTTTCTTTAGTCCCTTAGTGCCGATTCTAATTATAATCCTTCAACACAGCGACCTTAGCAAACTAAGGACACAGCTTTGACTTTGACCTCAGTAAACATATACTTAGAAGTCCATGTCTTGTTAAAAACTCTACATTCTGTATCAACCTTTCGTTTTTCATTTTCGAGGGCTAACCAACAGCTAACTCTCCTGTCGGTGAGGTTGCGCAAGCGCACATATGTAAATCGCTTGATCACTAGTCTTTCAGGACAACATATTTACTGGCTCCCATCATATGTATTTATTTTTAATTTTTGATTTACCTCACGCGGGCCGGATTGGGACAGCCTGTGGGCCGGTTGTGGCCCGCGGGCCGTACAATGTTCAGGTCTGCCATAATTCTCTGGTGCTCAGGTCGTAATTTCAATCACACAGCACGGAGCAGTGTAGGCCTACGGGAATATCTGGACCTGATCAAACGCAAAGACCCGCCCCATCTCTGTCTCTGATTATTTTAGACCACAATATATTCCAACCATGAGTGTGAGTTCCATCAAAGAAGAAACAAACGCTTCGTTCCTGGAAAGGCAGAGGATGCGAGTAGGTTAGGTGTACCGGTGCGACCTAGGATTTTTTTTTTGTAGCATATGCGACCAAATTGCACTCTAGAGCCCTGTATAGGCTACACTGACATCAGGGAAACATCCACAAAACTAAGACTTCGGTCACATCCTGCAAAACGTTTTGTTCAGCTTTATAGAACAAGGCATCAGACAATTCATTATCGAATTAACCTTTGCTGACACACACACAGACATATAGACAGACACACACACATATCTTATCATTACCCCAATGTCTGAAGTGCTTCAAATGGTATGTACAGTAATACTAAGGTTAGGCGCGCTCTGCTTCCAAAATAAATAAAAGGTGATTTCGGGTGCGAGTGAAAAAAGCCAAGTAACTTAAAATAGCTAAAAACGCACTCTCAAGCTTGCTCGTAACTTCTTTGACCAGTTTATTAGGATGACAGACGCGTTTCGGCCTAAGCCATCGTCAGTGTATGACTGTGTATGACTTACACTGACGATGGCTTAGGCTGAAACGCGTCTGTCATCCTAATAAACTGGTCAAAGAAGTTACGAGCAAGCTTGAGAGTGCGTTTTTTTCTACTTTATGTACAGTAATACGTCCCTTTTTCCAAGTATTAACCCCTTACTTGATTGTTGACTATTTGACTAATTTAGAAAAAGTTGTATTATTATCAAAGATAAACGTCTGAAAGTCATATCACGTTAATAATTCACGTTTTTCACATTCATGCTTGTCCTTGTCCACCTCCTCATTTGGTTCCTTATCTTCCTCCTTTTCTTCCTGCTCCTTTTTCTTTCTCTTGTGCAGATCAGGACGAATGGCCGGCTGCCTTTCTGAATTGCAGTGGAAAGTCCCAGTCCCCCATTAACATTGACACAAAGGCAGCCATCTATGACCCGAGACTGCCATCTATAGCTTTGGAAGGCTATGATCTGACAGATGGGTCATCACTGATGCTGTTAAATAATGGACATACCTGTAAGTGGAATAAGGTGTCATGATTTTATCAGTGGGGTGGCTGGTGTGTCTTCAATAGGCCATGATATAAAGAACATATGGTCTAAATATGTTTTTTTCTGTGATTGCACATTATACACCATATTATGTAGTACATTTTTGTTCATGACAATTGTTTATATCAAGCATTCACAAAACAGAGAACAGTGTCTGGTGTACTCCGGTAAATTGTATTTTAATATGACAATGATGAAATAAAATGACTATATATAATCTAACCAAATAAAGACATTATGAACAAAGTATTGTAATGTTGGACTTGAAGTTCCATGTCATCTTGCATGTGTCTCCAGTGCAACTGAGTCTACCAAGTACCATGCACATTGTCAGCGGCTTTGACCATGTTTACGTAGCAGCCCAGTTGCACTTCCACTGGGGGACTGTTGAGGTGCCCGGCTCCGAACACACTGTTGATAACATCCACTTCCCCGCAGAGGTGAGGGGGACAGTTAGGGTGAGGGGGTGGATATATGGATATATATCCAATATATACTACACACAAAGCCTGGAGATATATCAGTGAATTACATTTAAGGAGGATAAACTGCCATCTTTGTTTGTTTGTTTGTCTTTCTTAACTACCCAGCATTCCTAATTGATTAATTAGTATTTATTCATGCATTCATTTGACCATATACTTCATTCGTTTATTTCGTTAATTTTTTATAATTTAAAAGTTTTTCGTTTTAATTCCAGATCCACATAGTTCATTACAACTCTAAATATGCCAATCTGTCGGAGGCAGCCAACAAACCTGATGGCTTGGCAGTACTAGGTGGCTACATTGGGGTCAGTAAAGATTGTTTAATATTAGCAAAATAGTTTTCAATAGCTGACATTTTGACCAAACTGAGCAGAATATTGATGGTTGTAGTGTGATTTTTTGATTGGAAAAGCAATTGTCATTACTCATAGCTTCAGATGTTTTTTTTTTTTCTTTATAGGTCGGTCTCCATGAAAATGCAAACTATGAGAAAATCCTATCAGCGCTCACTGATATCAGCATTGAAGGTAGACACCTGAATAAGACAATACATGTTTATCCATTTAACTTGGAATATGCTCCCTCTGTACACTCCCTGTACCATTCCTTTCTAGGTCACATGCTTGAGATTCTGAAAGCTCAGTGAAACATTACAGTGCTTCTGGGTTTGTAATATTTTTCCTTTCACAACTCTATTCCAGAGTCAAACACTCAGATCCCAGGCTTCAACATGCGTCATCTACTGCCCAAAAACCTGAAACATTTCTATAGGTACAATGGCTCCCTGACAACTCCACCTTGTTTCCAGACGGTCAACTGGACAATTTTCAACGACACCATCACTGTGTCCAGGAAACAGGTCTGGTTCAAAAACAATCCAGAAAAAACACGAACAAAGTATAGTCTGACAATTTGTTCTGAACTTTCTGTTTTGAACTTTAGGATTAAAGTTCAAAACATTTAGAATTTGCACGAGAGACGAGAGTCGCATGGTCAAGCAGACTAAGCAATCCGCTGATGTCAGCTTTTGAAAGTTGAATTAAAGTTAAAATATGACAAGGTAACAAGGAGTTCACAGATTTTGCATTCCTTCGTTTATGCTGAAATTGTGTTTTATCCAGTTGGCAGCTTTGGAGGACACTCTGAAGGTGGGACTTAGTCAGCACCTAAACAAGAACTTTCGAGCTCCACAGTCTCTTCATGGCAGACAAGTTCTGGCTTCTTTCACAGATGTCTCTGTTCCCGAAGGTAAATTACTGGTTTCTTTAAGTTCACCTGAGACTAATCTAATCATTCATTGATTTTCAAAAAAATATTTCTAGGTCTAGGTTAAAGGTTTGCCCCTTTATGGGCCCTGTACCCAAACACACAGACACACACACATACACACAATGTAATCTATGCAAGTGTCTATGGGCAAAGGTCCTACAGCGCACACAGGTAATGTATATAGTTCAAGTGTTACATTAGTTCATCCAAGCCTTTGTAGACAACGTGGTAGCACTTTCTGTACTTCACGAGGCAAACTTAAAAAGTCAGGGGTACTATACTGTACAACAACTTGTTTGTCAATTCCTTCTCAAGCTCATAACCAATTTATTTAAATTAAAAGTAAAACTTAACTCTAGAATTCAACTAAGATATGGATTCCCAGCAACCAGATAGAAAAAAATACATTAAATATAGCTGCAGGCAGCAATGGCGGGTTCTTCCTCAACATTGCAAACTTTTGCTAAATTGACATTATACAGACATGTACACAACATTTCAAGACAATTGGAGCCATGGCTGATTTTAAGTCATTTTTTGAAATTCTTTACAAATTGCACTGTAGAGAAAAATCCATGCTGCCGACATTATAGGTTCTTGAGACTTTTGTTCCCCATGAGCAATAAGGCATGCTTACCAACTTTCATCTTGGCCTGATGGGGTTCCAAATGCCACCCTTTTGAAAGTGACGAGTTTGGAGGTGTTCTGTAAAGCCACCTGTGCTCTGGTCAGGCCCATCATGCAAAGATCCATTCTTTAAAAACTTTGACTCAGGACTGGGAATGACATCACACCTGAGTACAGTGTTCATTTTAGGACATCCTCAGATCTCAGAGTCAAGTGTCAGACTCAAACGAAAAGGCGTCAAGTCTCAGACCAAAAGTCGTCAGACTCAGGCGAAACAGCTTCAGTCTCTGAAAAACTCTGTCTCATACTCATACAATAAGTAGACATTTGCACTTGCTAACCTAAAATTATATTTAAGGGTTCTAAATCCAGTCAAGAACATAATGTGACAACAACAAGAAAAATAAATTATGACTTGCAAATAACCAATTTAAATTGGTAATTTAAATTCGTATTAGAAGGATGCACACTCAGTAGAAAGTTTTTTGTAGGCTGTATGTGTATAACAAACCAAACCGTTTAAAAATCGGTTGAAAATTGAGCAAGTTATGGTTATTTAAAAAGTACATGTAGCACCAACCCAATGTTATGGGTGAGCGAGTTCACTGTAGCAAGATGGCCGCCATGTGCAGACGTTCTAGACTCTGCTGTAAGACATCTAGTGTTTATATACATATCTATGGTTCTCCCCATATTAGACGTTCTCTGACTAGGCAGACATCCCAACCTGCAGAGACTCATTTCCGGGAGGTGCCGGGTTTGAAATAATTCAAATCAAGAACATCAACCAAGAACACAACTTAAATTCACCAATCAAAGTTGTTTTTATTATATTTTAATTAGAATTGTATGTTTTACAAAATGCACGCCCTCTCTTAGTTTCAGTGATGTTGTACCAGAGAATGTCTAATATGGGGAGAACTTCCACTCTCGGGAAACTTCCGGGTTCTGAACTGGTTGCAGTTCCACTTTAGTTCCATATGAGGGCGCTTACGGTCTACTGCAGAATGAATGGAGGTCTATGGTATCCTGGTCCTAACCAGACCCTCGTACATTTAATTTGTACAGAGGGTCTGGGATCTCTCCATTGACAAACGTTAACTTCCTTGAAGGCGGGTCCTCTGTTGAAGTTTAAAACTATTGGATCCGCCCAGAGCCACTCTGATTTGCCATAACCAATCGCAAGTGTTCGCCTTAGCCAACTCCTTCACCACTACTGTAACGGAGCTAGTTGCCGTAGCTGGGAAATAAAACTTTTCCAGAAACCCGTGGGGAGGAGGGCCTCAACATCATGGCCACCAACAAAACTCAGCAAGGAATGTTCTTGCTCCGGCTTTAACCTATATTAGGCAGCGTTGCCACAACAGCAGAATAGTTTTGCTTGCATCTTTCTCCGCCGCCATTACTGAACTACTCAAACAAGTGCACGACATTAATGTTATCGTTCTCAGCCACTCCCTCTGTTCGCTGATTGGACCTACAAAAAATGTGTTTCAGGAAACCGACTTCAGAGCCGAGCTCCTAGACCTAGTACAGAAGCAAAATCCAAATTGAGCAGAAGTACGTAGGAGGGCAGAGCCAGGCTAGATCTATGGCGCTATACCCCTCAAAATCCACTTTTCTCAGGACATAATTTTTTGTCTAGTAATATGAATTCTGAATTTGAAAGGGAAGGCAAAAAAAATACACACCGCTGGGGGATGGATTTTTTTGAAGTCGCCTTTCTGTTCTAAAAAACCTTTTAAAATGTCATTGACGTCATACACATTGTACGGCCCGAGATACTGCTTAACGGCAAGCTCTGGTTACTGCCACTTTTCTCTCGAAGCATCGACAACACAGCTGACGGGGGGCTCTCCCTGTCAATACACATGCTAGAAAGAGTTTTGGTTTTCTAATGTTGTTGCTAATGATCTGATATTCTGGTTCTGCTTTGGATGCCATCAAGCAGGATCTCTGGTCGTAGTCAGTCCTTCACTAACCAATCAGCATTCGTTAGCAGAATGCTAGCGTGTTATGGGCAACAACGACTTACCCTGTAAGAAATCGAAAGGACACAAGCACTCATGCATTCAACTTTTGAACTGTAATCCACGTTGAACATGCAAAAACTACAATCAAATCTGAGATTTCTCAACGCCAATCTGGTGAAAGAGACAACTGTAGCAGTTTAGCTCCATAGACTCCCATTCATTTTGCACTCGACCATGATCACTCCCAGTGGAACTCTTGTGGAACTACAACAAAATTCGGTACAATGGGGATTAATAGGGAGTGGGCAGGCTCTCCTTAAACAGGCTCTGGTTGTACTGCATTATGTTCGACAGCAAACCTCCAAGAGGTACGTAAGCGTGGTCCCGTAGAGTTAATTTACTTCACTTGATTTTACAACAACAGGTAAAACACCAAAAACACCCCACTTGCATGCACTGCCCCTAGTGGTCTGGAGAACGATTTGGTGTGAACTTGAAATGCAGCGTTTTGGCAAATGTCGTTGTGTTTTGTGCTAATGCTGCGGTGTTCTCGGCTAATGCTGCGGTGTTCTCGGCTAATGCTGTTGTGTTCTGTTGATAACCACAGATATTGAAAATATTTTTTAGTTGATCTCTTTCTAGAATCTCAGTCAAAGCACAATTGACAGGAATCATGTAGGCAACTGGGCTAACAGTGCGTTCACACTGCAGCGACGCAATGCGAGCAACAACATGTTTTCCATTCATTTTCTATGGAGCCAGGCGAATCGCTTGCTTGGTGCATTGTGGGTAGCGAGTTGAGATTTTCTCAACTTTATGCAAATGAGGAGCGATTTTCGCTAGCGATGGCCAATCGGAGTGTTTTCTTGTTTCTCGTAACGTAGCAACCATGGTGAACATTTCTATCTTTCTAGGTTTCAAGGTGGAGGAGAAACTAATTGTTTGTGTGGCTGCTTACCCAGTCCTGTACAATACATAGCTGTATTTGTACAGAGATGTTAATATAAAAAAAACTTAACATGGCGCAAGGTTGCCGAAGTTGTTGGTGTTTGTACTTTCAAATTCAGTCTAGTCATTTTACGTAACTTCGTTCTGTGGTAACTAGCTAGCCCGGCTGGAACTCCCTATCATATCGACAGATAAGCAGAGACTTTGAGTAATATAATAAAACGTTTTTTACACATGTCAATGTGTATGTCTATTAAAGGGGCAATTGATTGCTAAACCGATTTGACATTGTCATAGTTGAATAATGACAGTTCGGTGGGTAAAATTAACATACAGTGAATATCAAAGTCCATTGACACCTCTTTCCTGTACAAATCTCAAAAAGAAAAAATTGGGCTGTAAAATGCTAGCTTTTCAACAAAGCCACCGGTGTGACATAGGACGGGGGACCGCCCTTTTTGGCTCTGGTCTGTATCTTTGTCACACCCCAAAATGTACATCCAGACCAGCCCGAGGTAGCGTCTATCTCCGATACTAGTTTAGCTGCGCGCTGCTCTGTGTAGGCTACTTATAAGGAATTACAAAGAAGAACGTTTTGAATTGTAACAAGGATATAACTGTACAGGGAAGGCTAACACTCACAGTCTTCCCAAGGAACCAAACATTCGACAGGCATGGCTGCTGTTGTCTATAAGAAGATCCCGGCAAAGTTTGACACTCAATCATTCATTTGCTCTGAACATTTCACCCAAGACAGTTTTGACAAACTTGGACAATTTCAAGCAGGATTTGCTAGGAAGCTGAACCTGGAAAGAGGTGCTGTTCTGACCGTATGCTCATTGCAACCGCAAGCTGTAAGGACAGTATGATGTTGTGCTACAGTTATTAGCAATGCTAACGTGTCCTGTATATAGCATAGGTAGAATGCTAAATACGTTTCTAAACACATCAAATGACTCTAGCTAGACTAGCTGTAGTCGGCATTAGAAGGGAAGCTTCCGAAAAAATAGCCAGAAAACGAACAGCAGTCTGGCTTATTGCTAACGCCTGTCTAGATAATCTATTTGAAAGAACTGGAGAAAGGCAGGTGCTAAATACAGGATACGTTAGTATTGCTAGTAACTGTTACTAGTAACACCTAGACTGTAGGCATGTAGACTAAACTAGTTTAGCTTGCTAACGCAAGAGCATAGGTAGAATGTGTGATAATTTAGCCTAGTTTATTGGCAATGGGGCTAACGTTGTTTCATGTTCCTGACTGTGTTTCATTCAAATAAATAACCTGTGTTATGTAAATCTACAATTCACGATGCATGTTTGTCCGGATCTTTGTCAGGTTATTTTTCAGCAAGATATCTATAGAGCTAGCTAACTGAAGCCGAGTTGAATCACGATATGGTTTGGTTGCCAAGCTGTAGCTTAACGTTCTACCCACGTAAATCAATCCAGTTTGCTTCAACAACAGAAGTGGAAACAAGTAATGTAATCATTTCAAATGATATGTAGTCAATCTGTTGAAAACAGTGTTGTGTAGACACAATAGATTTATTTGCGCGTTTTTATTTCAAGTCTCCAACTTCGGTGTTTCAGTGAGTGCTGCTGTTGGCCGTGTTGCGTTGTTGCTCCCCAGCTTTACTCGTTGAAAACCAACCAATCAGCGCGCAGCTTGTCTAAATATTAATGAGCATGCCATAAAAGGAGAAAAGCTAGTGTTTTTTCCCGGGAACATTTCATAGGATCTATCAGGGGGCATAGAACAACACCCGGGCCATTTTCAACCCAACCAATGTTACATATCCTATTCGGAGACCTTAAGGAACAGTGGGAAATACCACAAAAACCCGGTCAATCGCCCCTTTAAACAGTTTTGTATTTTGTATACAAGTTGTATTTTTATAGATATTGCGTATACGTAAACCCAAGTCTGCACACTTGGCCATTACAACTACAGCAGTGACTTTAGAGAACTACAATTCTACATTAATCTGTTTGATACGCCCCCGAACGTGTTGAACAGTGGGAAGGCGATCAATGGTGCAAGGGATTTCAGTTGTTGTGTTCGTTCAGTTAAATGTGTGTAATGTTATTGTTTGTTAGTTAAGATAATCCTGTAGATCACCCTGATTGTGCATGTTGTGTAGTTTAATGGGACCAGAGAGTCTGACCATGTAAAAGTATTGTCAGGCTGCTAGACTATCACAAAGTACACTAGAAAGCAGCCAAACATTAGTTCTGCCTTACAGTGCGTTCAAACTGCAGCGACGCGAAGTTGCAACCAAACTGTTTTCCACAACTCTACATTTTTTGGCATCCCGCACTGCATGCTGGGTAACCAAGGGCGCTGACGCTACATAACTGTGCCCTGACGCACCAAGGTCTCAGAGTCTCCTGCATGAACCAGTTCTGCCCGATTAGCAAGCTGTTTGAACAAAAAACTCAGATTCTAGCAGTAATTGAATCATTAAACAAAATGAATCGGTAAACATAAAGTTTAATGCATGTTAAAACACAACTCCGTTTGAGTGAAATAATAACCCGCACTGCTAAAAAGGTGTGCCCCGACTGCGTGATGACGAGATGCTAGTCACACGCTAAGGCAGGGGTTCTCAAACATTTCAGCTAACGACCCCTAAAATAATGGTGCCAGTGACTCGCGACCCCCGCATCCAAGGAGGTGATTTACGTATACGTGGGAGTAGAAATAGTCCCTGGACTTTGATCCAGACCGGCCCACCAGAACTGGACCCCATATACGCCACCACAGCTAACCTGCTAATGCATGCACATTCTGAGTTTGATGTGATGCTAGTTTGGGAGTTCGATAGTTAATGCGAGCGCGCAATCTCCATTTTTTGGCCTGTATTTAAGCACAATAATTTTTGGCTTTGTGTAAAATAAACATAGCAGTTTTTTATTGGTTAAACCTTGTCTTGTGAAGGTGGTGTACTTTGTCTCTTAATTTTTCAGCCCCACCCTTTCGTTTCTTAGCCTGGTTTTCCATCGTTATTCTTCTCCCGGTGCTTGCCCTTGAATGTTGTATAACAATGGTCAAGGATCTGGTCTTCTTCACACGTGGAGACCAGATCCTTGACCATTGTTATACAACATTCAAGGGCAGTTACAAACCCCTCCCCCGCCCTGCCTTTGGGAAGGCTGATCACACCTCCATTCTTCTTCTCCCCGCATATGAACAAAAGCTCAAACAGGTCAGACCGGTTGAGAGGTCAGTTCACCTATGGAGTGACGAGTGTGTGGCGACCCTCCAGGACTGCTTTGACACCACTGACTGGCTGATGTTCAGGGACGCAGCAGATGGGGACATTAACGAATACTCAGACACTGTCTCCAGCTACATCCAGCACTGCATTGATGACGTTGTCCCCAAGAAGGTTGTCCGGTCTTTCCCAAATCAGAAGCCCTGGGTTGATGCCGCGGTCCGGGCCAAGCTGAGAGCCCGTACTGTCGCCTTTAATTCTGGGGACCCTGATGAGTACAGGAAGGCCAGATACGACCTTCTGAAGGCCATCAAAGCAGCGAAAAGGGCCTACAGGACCAAGGTGGAGTCCAGCTACCATGGCTCTGACCCCAGGCGCATGTGGAGTGGACTTAAAGCCATTACAGAATACAAAGGGAGAGGCTACAATGAGACCCAGTCTTCTGTCCTACTGCCAGACGAGCTGAACTCCTTCTACGCTCGCTTTGAGAGGGACAGTGAACCCCCTGCAGTGGAGCTACCTGAAGGCCAAGCCAGTGGTGTGCCTACACTAACTGTAGCTGAGGTGAGGCTATGCTTTAAGAAGATCAACCCTCGCAAGGCACCTGGCCCAGACGGCATATCAGGTAGGGCCCTTAGGGGCTGCGCTGACCAGCTGGCAGGGGTCTTCAGTGACATCTTCAACCTCTCCCTTAACCTGTCTGTACTCCCCACCTGCTTCAAGAGGACCACCATCATCCCTGTGCCCAAGAACACCAAGGTCACATGTCTGAATGACTATCGCCCAATAGCACTGACCTCTATCATCATGAAGTGCTTCGAGCGGCTAGTCAAATCATTCATCTGCTCCTCGCTGCCCCCCACACTGGACCCTATGCAGTTTGCATTCCGGTCCAATAGGTCTACAGACGATGCCATCGCTCTGACCATGCACACCGCTCTCTCCCACCTGGACAAGGGGAATACATATGTGAGGATGCTGTTCATTGACTACAGCTCTGCATTCAACACCATCATCCCCTCCAGACTGGTCTCCAAGCTTGTGGACCTGGGACTAAGCACCTCCCTCTGCAAGTGGATCTTCCACTTCCTGACGGGGAGGCCACAGGTGGTGAGAATCGGTGACCGCACTTCATCTGTACTGATCACCAACACAGGCACCCCCCAGGGCTGTGTGCTCAGCCCTCTCCTGTTCTCCTTGTTCACCCACGACTGTGCGGCTACGCACAGCTCCAACCTCCTCGTTAAGTTTGCTGACGACACAACCATCGTGGGCCTCATCTCTGACAGTGACGAGTCAGCCTACAGAGAGGAGGTTGACACCCTGACATCATGGTGTCAGGACAACAACCTCTCTCTTAACATCAGCAAGACCAAGGAGATGATTGTGGACTTTAGGAGGCGGCAGGAGGAGGAGCATGCACCCCTATTCATCAATGGATCGGAAGTGGAGAAGGTCAGCTGCTTCAAGTTCCTCGGGGTGAACATCAGCAATGACCTCACCTGGTCTGTTCACACGGACAAGGTGGTCAAAACGGCCCGTAAGCGCCTCTTCTTCCTGAGGAGACTGAAGAAGTTTGGTATGGACTCAGTCATCCTTACTAACTTTTACAGATGCAATATAGAAAGCATTCTGACTGGTTGTATCACAGTGTGGTATGGGAGCTGCACAGACCGGGACCGCAAGGCCCTACGAAGTGTGGTCCGTTCTGCTGAGTTCATCATCGGCAGGAAGCTCCCAGCCCTACAGGACACCTACCACACACGTTGCCTTAGGAAAGCCAGCAGGATTCTAAGAGACTGTTCCCACCCATCCTTCAGTCTCTTTACCCCGTTGCCTTCTGGCAGGCGTTACCGCAGCATCCGGTCGCGCACACGCAGACTGGACAACAGTTTCTACCCAAGGGTCATCAGGCTTCTCAATGGACACTGATATGGACATTTTTACTGCACACTAGTCACTTATACACTGTCACTTTCAGCTACTGGTTGCTCTTTCAGTAACATTGCACTACTGTACCTCGCCACCAGGCTCCTGTTTGGTCATTGACAAAGTCACTGATCTGTAACTTTGCACTACTGCACTGTACTCCATTTAGGTTAGATTAGTTTATAGGGTTGTAACAGGTTTTTTTTTTTTTTTTTTTTTTGTGTATTAGGGTTAGTATAGCGTACTATTTATTGTTATCTGTAATTTAGGAAGTTTTAGTGTTAGGGTTAGTATAGTCGTTTATTTATTGCTATCTGTATATTTAGGAAGTTCACTTATCTAAGCTCAGCATAGATGTAAATTTGTTCTGTGTACTTATATGTTATGTTATGCCAAGTGCTTGCGTTGTCTTGTCTTAAGAATTTCAGTGCCCAGTCTAACCTTGTGTTGCTCTGTGCACCTGACAAATAAAAGACTTGAACTTGAACTTGAACTCCCGATGGCCAGTCTGCTACTGCGGGGTGGTGGATTTTCAAGTCATATTATTCTAAATTCTCGTGCTGCCAGGGGGTGCTGTAGCACCCTTAGCACCCAGTACCGTAACGGAAACACATGAGGCCCCCCTTTACCCCATATTTAAAGGATAATGTATTGTCCGGCGGTCATCATCCAAAGATAAATCCCGATGGGACGAACAGGACCCCGACGACATCAACTGAACTTTTTGGAACATTCTGAAGCTTTTCTTTTGAAGAAAATGTATTCTATCAGAAAAAAAAAAGCTCAAACAGACAACAAATGTATTCCAACAGAAAAAAATATAGGCTAGGGCCTATCAAACAGCTCAAACAGAACATATGTTACAACAACATAACAAATATGCCTACATATAGTTGATACACCAGTAGGCTACTTTCTACAGGTTTGCAGGTGAATACACATGTGCGCGTATTTTAGCAAATCTGTGTGCAAAGTCTTTAACCATGCTCTTTACATGTAAAAAGCCTGACGGCCCAACAATAACACCAGTCCGCGTAGCAGGATCCGTTAGCAACCTATTTGCTTCGGGCTCGCCGGTCTGTGCGACTATCTGACCTATTTCGTCACTTCACTTACCTTGCTAACAAAGAAAGCACAATTAAATATACTTTTCTTTATTTTTATATCAACTCTGGAATCACAGACAAGACAATAAGACCATAGTGTGCATCCCATGTAATTCAAATTGGATAAAAAATAAATAAAAAACGTGAGGCCCCCTGTCCCTACGAGGCCCCCCCGCGGTGCGTGGGCTGTGGGGGTAATCTCTACGGGCCTGTCAGCACCCCTAGTTCCCGCGGCCATGGGTATTCCCTCTCCACTGAAATCCAAAACTCAGCCAGTGTCTTAGCTGAGAACGCTGCTTTAACGTTCGGTCGCTTGACAGTTCAACTAATGCATCCTCCTGGTTGGATGTCCTTGATTTCTGGAAATCATCTCGCGACCCCCCATCGCTGTCTCGCGACCCCCACTTTGAGAACTACTGCGCTAAGGTCTTGGAGTGTCCTGCAGGAACCACTTCTACCTGATTAGCAAGCTATTTCTGCTAATGTTTTGTTAGTGATTGAATGGTCATCTAAACTAGCTAAAAACAATGTTGGTTAGGTTGGCTAAACTGGTTTTCATATCAACAGAAATCATCAAATCAGATCAATCAAACTTAATTCAGAAAGGTAGGGGGGGGTGGCGGGAACAAATACAGTAAAAGTGATACGCATCTTTCTGCCTTGAAGCTGCGTGCTCATCCTCATTGTTTGTAAACACAAGAACACATTTATACGTAAAGATAACATTCAAGCAAGCAATTTCGCCAAATCTGACTGCAGTTTTGTATGCCATAAGTACTGTGTTATGGTTGTTTGAGTTAAAGTACTTGAAAAATGAATGTCTGTTAAATGTCAAATCCAACTAAATGTAAAAAGAGACTGTTCCAATCCAAACATCATTCTTTTTAAACCTAGATGTTTAAAAGGCTAACTCAGATTGGCTTATGAAACAGAGATTATGAAATTGTATGAGTTGGGCTACACAGTACGGAGTACAATGTTGATAGACTACTTTACTAGTTTAGATGAGCTAACGATAAATAAGCACAGCTAGTTCAGGTAGGGCAATCGGGCAGCGCGCGTCAGTCATCGGGGATGTAAGGCGTCTTACCCCACCTTCCTTCCTCCGCCCACTACCACACCCATGTTAGGAGCGCATATCCATTGGGCCACATTCGATAAGGCGTCTTTAAAAGACGCGCATATACGCACACACTCACCCCAGTTGTTGTATGATCAGTGCTGCTGCCGCCCTCCACCATTCCCTTCTCCCCCATGCTGTCTGTATGTTCTATCCACCAGGGGGATTATGTCTCTATTGCTCCCTGCCTCATATGTCATATATGTATGTGTTGCATCAAGAAGGTAGGGAGTGCTTCCCTTAGATCATCCACTCCGCCAAAGTTAAAGGCCATATGGCAGGTTAAACACTACTATTGATAAATGGGTACATGAAGCCCTCAAGAAATGTATATCATTAAAAACTAGAAAAGGCATTTCCTGCTGAAAATGCGTTGGAATGCTGAAATCTGAAATTATTTTTTAAATGGCTGAAAATACAGAAATGAGAAAATACCTGCAAGCTGAAATTAATTAAAAAAATGTGTGACTCACTCTAAAGAGGCAGTGTGGTAGCTGAACTGCATCATCTAACAAAGCTAAGTGCTTAAATACAATGCGGGAGAATAAGTTTGAACGTTGTGAAGCAATCAAAGAAAAAGTTGAATTTCAAGAGGCAGTGTGGAAGCTGAACTGCATCATCTAACAAAGCTAAGAGCTTAAATAGCCTACAATGCGGGAGAATCTGAAAGTTGAACTGTTAAACAGAAGAAGAAGTAGGCTAGGTAGTTGTAACAAGAATATTATAGTTTTAACAGCTGCTAACATACGCTCCCCTAGCCGGAGACATTTGAAAACGCCGGGTTTGCGTAGTAGGCTTGTATGGACGGGGTCCACGGAACTTTTCAGATACGATGACGTTCAGTTGCCATGGCATTGGGGGTAGCTTTTGCTCTATAGCTATAATGTCAAGATGAACATGGAAGGTGAAAGAAATATGCTGCTCCATTTCGATAATTTATTTACCAGTTTAGTTAGTGTACTTCAGGTACAAGTATTGTCACTTAATAGATACGCGTTACTCCTACGCAGAAGGCGAGTGTTGTACTTGGTGTGCCTGAACGATAGGGGGACAAGGCAGAGAAGACGGTTTAAACCAAACATAGACTGGCGATTCTGGTGGGACCATTTTAAAACACCAAATAGCACTGCCAGAGGAGTATGTAAACAGGGCACCGTGGCGGGAGGGAGGGGCAGAAGTGGCGTAACCATGACAACAATTGTCATGTACCCGTGTTAGTGTGGACGGCAAACTTTTGGAAAACGATATGAAAACGCTAGTGTGGACGGAGATCGTAAAGTTGCCGACTCATTTTTTGAGCAAGGTCACATGCCCGAGCTATATTAACATTCGTGACCTCTGACTGCCTCAGCCTAACATCATTGGTGCCGACATGAATGACAATATTCTCATACCTATCATCAGTGCGTGCGCCATGTGCTTTACCCTAGTGCTAGCCAGCACCCTAAGATTAGCTTCTATGTCGGTAGCTCTGGCCCCTGGTACACAGTTAACTGTCGCTGGTTGCTCTAATCTAATGTTACGAGTGATGGAGTCACCGATCACTAACTTCTGAGGAGTCCCACTTCCACCATGCTGCAAAGGTGAAACCGGCAAGGCTAAACTTGAGTCCTCCCTCACACTAGGACTCCCTGTCTGTGATGTTGCGCCAGTCGCATCTAAAGTTACTAGCATACGTTCTTCCTCAAGCGACTGGACTCTCTAACAGAGTCAACTTTTCGGCCAAAATGGCACACGTAGGACAAAGTGAGTGGTCGTGAGACATTATAGTTAATTTACGTTAATAGTTTATGCCAGACAAAATAATCCGTCAAGAGTGTTCAGTTGGCTAGTTCAACAGGAACAGTAGCGTCGAGCTCCAAGGAAGAAAGCCGCGCTGAGTAAAACCTATTTGTGTAGTTTGTGAACGATTCGTTCATTTTGAACGAATCCTTATAAGGACTCGGGAGTAACGAGTCGTCTCAACCAGTGATTCGTTCGTTTCCCGACTTGGTCTTTCTACGAGTCTTTGGATCATTTTTCACGTGACCTGCATAGACTGTGTAGCTAGAGGAAACGAACAATTCGTTCATTTCCCGACTTGGTCTTTCTACGAGTCTTTGGATCATTTTCCTTATTCCATTGGATCAGTTTCCTTATTCCCTTTCGCGTGGCCACTGTTTCAGTAAGACGTGAATGATATTCGCTCAAGTCATCATACTGACTGGTTTTGTTTTTTTCACTTTACATTTACACTTACAGTTTAGTGCAGTGTAATTGTTTGACGTGATAATTAAATACTAGTGTGATAATAAAATAAAACACCCGACTACATCAAGTCTCTCCTGCAGCCTTACACCCCCACCCGCCACCTACGGTCTTCTTCAGACAACTGCCTGGTGGTCCCACCGCTCAAGACTGCCCGGTCCCAACACAAGCTCTTCTCCTGCCTGGCCCCCCAGTGGTGGAATCAACTCCCCACCTCCATCAGAGACACAGACTGTCTCTCCACCTTCAAGAGAAGGCTCAAGACGCACTTGTTCAGGGAGTACAACGGTACTTAGGATGGTTTGCTGAACCCAATGCTAGTTTCCTCATGGATCACAATGACTTAGAGACGTGTTACTCTTGTTGGTTAGTGGTAGCTGATTTAAACTGTTGTATTCTATTTTTTAGTTAATCTTATATTTTTATTTTACTGTTGCTTGTTTTTTCTACAGGTACACTTGCACTTACAGATTCATGTTGTTTAAATTGTAACTTGCTAACTACCTGCTCTTATGGTTTTGCCCTTTGGCACTTATCTTTTGGTTGTTCACAATGTGTGCTTGTTTTGGCTACCCACAATGCTTTGGGGCTATCTTGTTGTTATTATCAGTGACCTATGCACTTTGTAAAGCTCTCTCTTGGAAGTCGCTTTGGATAAAAGCGTCTGCTAAATGAATAAATGTAAATGTGTTGTCCGATTTGTAACTCGTGTTCTCCGGTTTGTAACTTGTGTTTGTCAGGTTGCAGACAAATGTTATGGGGGTCATTTATTTGTAAATCGCGTGACATTTGTGAATCATGAAAATACATTTGTGAATCGTGTTACGTTTTTTTGAATCGTGTTGTGTTTGTTTGAATCGTGTTACGTTTGTTTGTTTGAATCGTGTTACATTTGTTTGAATCGTGTTACGTGTGTTTGAATCGTGTTACGTTTGTTTGAATCATGTTACGTTTGTTTGTTTGAATTATGAAACTAATCTAACTCCATAAATTAGTGCTTCAAATTTGACATTAGCGTACAGTAATGAATAAACTTTACCAAAAACCGAGCACATGGTTTTACAAACCCTCCCTGTCAAGTTACTTATATAGTTACTTGTATATTATCTAGTCAACAAATGTAGATAGAACATTGACTTGAACAGGAACAGATAATGGTATTTTCTTGCAGGTCGTGTGCTTGTAGAATTGGATCAAGAGCCAGATACCTTAAAGAAACACATGAGAAGCTCTTCTGAAACTTCGGGTGAGCCACATAAAAACACTTCCTTTCCGAAACACATTTGAAAGGATCAAAATTATAACAGGTCGTTGTTTTTACAAGGGCAGGTGTCACATGGTAGTCCTATTCCCATATCTTGGTATTGCAATTTAATGTGCCCCTTTGCCGTACAATTAATTGGAGTATGTGTGTTCTTCATCTTGACTTTTCATTGGCCTAACAGAATACTGTTTTCACATCTGTGCTTTTATTTGCTATGTACACAATTACCACTAACTAACTGATGGTTTGTGCTTTGATGTAGATTGTCCAACACACTGTATCTAAAGTTAAACAATGACTTGTGGTCCATGCTTCATACATTTGTTTATAAAGCAATGGGGATTTGGTTTCGTGTGTGGTTGTTTTGCTCTTGGGGTAAGGTCAATTAGCTACAATTTTTGTTTGCTTTTCATGTTCCATAGATGGGCTGTCAAAAGGTAAGCATTTTAACAGATCTCATTGTTTATAGTATGTGTGTTTTTCATATCTATTACCACCAGCTTAATCAATCTAACAATTTGTACCACAACACATAACGCCAAACTACATGTAAATGCAACTTTGAAAATACAAGCATTTAGACTCTCTCCTTTTTTAGGTGATATTCTTGCCATTGCTTTTGGAGCCCTTTTTGGAACAACCTTGCTGTTATTCACAGCCTATGCATACCAACAGCGTAAAAAATACTCAGAGTAAGTCACAGGAAGATTGTCAAAGACTGGCTGTCATACCATAAAACCACATAGGTACTTAGGTATTCACTCTCTAACTAATAGAAACATTCCAGTGAGAAGCAGCATCTTACTAAATTAACAAATGTACTTATGTTTGTATATTAAGTTGTTGGGGGACACTGTCCCCTAATATCTATAATTCACCTATTGCTGTGATGCAACCTGATGTATGTGCTAAATGTCAGCAAATGTTCTGTAAAATCTGTCACTGTTAACCATTGTTTTGTCACTTACTCATACAGAATGCATTTCATAGTATAAGCTGCATATACACAAGTTAATTTCCATATATTTTCTCTTTGCAGTGTTAAAAAGGATCCCAAACATAACGTTATGTACAAGCCAGCAACCAAAGAAGAAGTATAGTAGAGAGGATTCAACAGTCACATTTGTTTTTGAAAATATTTTTTACAGATATAGAAGCAAAAAGTTCTTTATATAGTCACATTTGTCACTGACATTAACCATTGTATGTGAAATATGCAGATAAAATGCAGCAGTTCCAAGTAAACATTTTATTTAAAACTAAATCCCGATTATTTAACAGTTTGTACAATTTATGGTGGTGAGACGGTGGCAAAATGTATTTGATTTGAATGAAACAGCAGTATCAGCAGCCTATTAGATGTACAGGGCTTTTTATTATACCTTTTTTCCACATTTTTGACCATTGAGTACTCAAGAAATCCATGTGTTCCATAAAGTTGGATACCTGCAGGAGAAAGTGTTGAATTGCATTGGAATTTGGTTGCATGTGGTTTTTATTAGTGAGTATTATATGTGTATGTTATGTTTTTGTTATTATTGTCCTCAAAAATAACATTTTGTAGTTTACAGTTACTTTCTATCTAGGCTTTACACAACTGTATTTTGAAGCTAAATATAACCTTGAAATGTTCAATAAATGTGTCACGTTGTAGATCTTTCTGGGTACTCTAGCCCATTGTTTCCCAAAGACTGGGTCGCAACCATGGGCGTCAGCAGCATTTTGAGAGTGGGGGGGATATATTTTGCCAGGGGGTCTGGGGGTTTCTCCCCCAGAATTCTTTACAGTTTTTCTCCATTGCTTTGGCTCAATTCTTGAAACAGAAATTACATTCTCAAAACTCCACGTGCATTTAGCAAAATAGCCTATATGGTTCAGCACAACTACATAGATCACCTTCAAAAGGTCATATCTCACCCAAAACAGTTAACTCGTGCTTCAAAACCAAATCATTTTCTCATAGTCAGTGCCCCCAAAATGAAAAGTTCCGTCTCGATTGCTTTGGCTCATCTCTCGAGAAAAAAGAGGACATTCTCAAACCTTTAAATACATTTGCCAAAATAACCCAGATGGTTCAGCAAAACACCATGGAACACCTGCAAAGGGTCATCTCTTTCCTAAAACAGACAACTTATCAGTTAAAACTAAATCCTTTTCTCATACAAATAGTCAGTGCCCCCAAAATGAAAAGTCCCTTTGGCATTGTGTAAACACTGCAGGTCAAAATGTTTAGATGTTTTGTCAGTATGGCACTGGACCTTAGAAATATTCCTCATGTGCACTGTGCTACAGTTACTGTAGTAGATGTTTTCTTTCCAGAATACACTGTGTCTCAATCTACATTTATTCATTTAGCAGATGCTTTTATCCAAAGCGACTTCCAAGAGAGCTTTACAAGAGTGCATAGGTCACTGATCATAACAACGCGATAGCCCCAAACATTTCGGGTAGTCAAAACATGAAGCATACATTGTGAAAAACCCAAATACAGTAAGTGCCAAAGAGAAGAACCATAAGAGCATGTAGCCAAACAAGTAACAACTAAACAACATGAACCTCAAAAGTGCAAGAGTGTACCTGTAGAAAAGCAAGCAACAATACTGTAATGTATGCTTCATGTTTTGGCTAACCACAATGTTTTTGGGGCTCGTTGTTTAGGATCATTGACCTATGCACTTTTGTAAAGCTCTCTCTTGGAAGTCGCTTTGAATATGTGTCTACTAAATGAATACATGTAAAATGTAAATGTGTATCAAACAGAAAAAAGATTACAGTAATTCAAGAGTAGCCTACAAGGTTTCACATCACATATTGGCACTTACACTGCCATGGAAATTGTTACTGTAATTGCCATACATCATGGTTACTGTAACAGGAAATGTGTACAGCACAATATACTGTCATACAATACTAAGCACATCAAAACTAACATTATGTATAACCTACACTAGTAATATGAGTAACCACAGTAAGTTTCAGGCATGTGACACTTTCCTAGTCAGAGGTAGCAGGGGGTGCATTACAGTAAGCCTGGCATGAAATGCACCTCCTCAATTGTCTGTTCTGTATATCCCAGCATCAAATGATTCCCATTGTACACTGAGGGGACTAGTATGAGTAACCACTGTACTTTTCAGGCATGTAACCCCTTCCTAGTCAGAGTTGCAGAGGGTGCATTTCATGGCAAAAAGGAAACACATACAGTAAGAAAGTAAAGCAAAGCTGGAGTTTCACTAGTTGTCGTCCTCACTCTCCTGCTCATCCTCGCGGTCCTGTCTGTCTGGCCACAGATTTCATTGACATCACATCTGATGTTCTCCCCTGCGATGCAACAGGGGAAGAATCGTTGTGCATGCCTCAACAATCACCTACACTGATCTGCTGTGACATCATCACAAGCAGCATCCATTGTCTGTAGCAGGGAGCTCTGGTTTTGAGCCGATGCGCATAAACCCTCCACCTCCATGCAGAAAAAACCTCCTGGATAGGACTAAGGAATGGGGAGTCAGGTGATATGAGCACCATCAGCATTCTTTGATGGGCAGTGAACCCCGATGAGTGGGCGACGGTGGAAGCTTACATTGTCCCACACAATGACAAATGTAAGAAAGTGAGGCCCTACCAAACCCCTCCCATGCATGGGCGTAGATTTAGAGGGGGACGCTAGGTACTTGTTTCAGACGGCCAGGACGCGACAGAACAAGAAACGCCATAATTTGATTGGCTGAAAACACGAAGGGAGAGAGTTATCTGACACGCGACACGCACGGAAGAAGCACATGCTACTTTGCTTGCTTGCACTGGCAGTCGCAGACAAGCTAGCGGGTGTATCGGCAACAACGGTACAGCTAACTTACCAGGGCTGTCTGCCAACAATACATACTTAAAAGGCCAGAGTAACACATTGTAATATTCCCTTTGCCCTTCAGCATGTACATGTTAGCCCCTTTTTGTGCTTTGTAGATCAGATATGCCTCCACCCAAGAAGAAGAAAGTTAAGTCAGGCTAAATAACTAGCCACACTAGCAGTGGTAGTGACCAGGCTTTCAAATGCAGATTCTACTGTGGAAAAAGTATTAACTGGTGATATTATATGTTACCCAGGATATTGTCTTATCTTAGGATATTGTCATATCTTTCAACCAAGGTTAGGAGTCTAGCCTAGGACAAATTCACAATTGATGGACTGTCACTGCATTGTTGGACAGGTGCTGGAAAAAACAGTTGGCAATGTGAATAAGTTAACACTGTTGGTTATTCAAATATAATGTATCATTATTTGATTATTAATGTCCAAATAACACTATACAATATGGCAGGAGGGTTAAACTTGCTAGCCATAGGATAGGCTACAAAATGGGGGGGGGGGTCCCCACCAAGTCTGAGACCAAACCTACGCCCTTGCTCTCATGTAGAGGGATAAAATCGGAGTGTAGGCGGTCCAAGGACACCAGGAGTGTCTGGGTATTGTATGGGCCAAGACTGGGAATGTGGGTCCCAGTTGTCCCTTCCTTGTAACTCGACCTTATTGCAATATGTGGACGATATTCTGGTGGCGGCCAGAAATGAGACAGAATGTGTCTCAGATTCGATAGCTCTGCTAAAACACTTGGCAGCAGGTGGACACCAAGCCTCACTTGCTAAACTTCAATTCTGCCAAGAATCAGTAAACTACCTGGGATACATCTTAAAGGATGGCTGTCGATTTTTGTCACAAGAGAGAGTGAACAGCAGTAAGGACATTGTACAACTGAGGAACAAGACTGAGATGTTGTCTTTCCTAGGACTGGTGAACTATTGTAGGAACTGGATAGCTGAGTATGCCGTCCATGATGCAGAATTGCGCAAAGCCACACTCAAAGACTCTCCTGAAGTCATTCAATGGAATGAGGAAATGAAACATGCCTTCCGTCACATCAAATATCTCTTGTGTACTGCTCCTGCACTGGAATTACCTGACTACAAACTGACTTTTCATCTCTATGTTGCAGACAATGGTGAAATAGTATCCGCAGTATTGGGACAGGAACATGGAAACGGAATCAGGCCGGTAGCCTATTATGGTCAAATGTTGCCATTAATTGTCAAGGGCATGGTTCCCTGTTTAAGAGCTGTTGCATTCGCCGCTTTGATGGTGGAGAAGGAACAAACTATAGTTTTGGGACATCCCATGGTGTTACATACTTCACATACTGTAAACATTATCTTAGTAAATATCACAACACAACACATGACAAGCCAAAGACATAGTAATTACGAACACATTTTGACAGGAACTCAAAATTTTACTATTTCCACGGCCACACACACAAATCCAGCTGTGCATCTAAAAACGTTATTGCATGGAACAGAACCAGAGGAAGTAGCTCCTCAAGATTGCATGGATATTATTAACTCCACATCCAGTGTAAGAACAGACTTGCAACAAACAGCTTTGGAACATAATGATTTTGTCTTATTTTGTGATGGTTCAGCAATGCGCCCAGATGATAAAACTATTCTTTCAGGATATTCCATAGTGGATAATTTAGGAAATTGTATCGAAGCCTATAGATTACCTGTTTCTTCTGCTCAAGCTGCCGAGATAGTTGCTTTGACTAGAGCATGTCTATATGCCAAAGATAAATCAGTTACCATATATACAGACTCCAAATATGCATTTTCAGTGGCACATGACTTCAGTAAAATTTGGGAAAACAGAGGTTTTGTAACTACTGCAGGAAAACCCATACAACACATAGATTTAGTAAGAGGTATATTGGATGCTATGATGCTACCAACTAACCTTGCTATAGTAAAATGTGCGGGTCATTCAAAGGCAGATTCTGATATTGCTAAAGGTAATAATTTAGCAGACAAACATGCAAAAGATGCAGCGTTAAATGATTCCTTCCCACCATGGATGAATCATTCCTTTTTGAATATTCAAATTTCTGATCCTCCGTTTACTATTGATGATTTAATATCGTTTCAGAATCAGGCAAAACCGTCTGAAGTTCTACTTTGGGAGAAGAAAGGATGTGTAAAGCACAATGATGGTTTATGGAAAAATGTAGATGATAGAATAGCATTACCAAAAACAGCGTATGAATCCTTAATATCCTATGTACATGGTGTTACTCATGTAGGGTATAAGAGCATCATGCACTATATTTCACAACTGTTCTTTACAATTGGACTAGAACAACAAATTAGAGATTTTGTTAAGAGATGCTTAATCTGTGCTTGTTGTAATCCACACGTCAATCCAGCTAAAAGAGATCATTTGCCAAAACCTGAAGGTCCTTTCCAACAATTACAGATAGATTGTACTCACATGCCCAAGTGCAGAGGATTTTCGTATCTTCTAGTGATAGTGGATCGATTTTCTAAATGGCCAGAAGCCTTTGCGACAAGGAAAGAAAACGCTCAAACAGTAGTCAAGTGTTTGATGGAACATGTTATTCCTCGTTTTGGGATACCAAATGGGATAGATTCTGACAATGGCACCCCTTTCACATCTAGAGTAACTAAACAATTGGCCGCTGCATTAGGGATTAATTGGACATTTCATATTCCCTATAACCCTCAAAGCTCAGCACAAGTGGAAAGAACAAATTGAACCATTAAAGAAAAATTTGTGAAATTACATCAGACTAAACAAGCAACTTGGATAGACGCCCTTCCACAAGTGCTTCTATCTATCAGAGCAATGGCAAATTCAGGTACGGGTTTGGCCCCTCATGAAGTTTTAATGGCTAGACCATTAAAAAATAATTTAAATTATATTTGGTCTTCTTTATTGCCTACAAATAGAAATCCAACAATGAGTAGCCTATTTCTATCGGCTATTGTTCCTACAATTTACATGATTCATATGATTCCTACAATTTACATGATGTAGGCTACCGTCCTGTAACTGTTATTTCAGCAAATCTATTTCAACATTGTTGGGGGTCGATATATTGGCCTAACAACCAAAACTAATTCCCCTATGGTTTGAAGGAAGATGGGAAACTGAACAGTGTATTAACATTAACCAAATAATGCCAATACCAATGGAATTACGGTTATTTGACTCTTTGGGTTGTTGGGGTCTCGAAAGTGGTTCTTAAGCAAGAATTAACAGGCTTGGAGTCAGGAGATTGTTTGCAAAGGTCTTTGTCTTTATTGTTGCCAGGCAGATTGGAAATCATGCGCAGAACTTCTCTCGCCAGGGAAGTCTGCCCAAGTATTGTTAGACAAGAACTTTTATACAGTCTTTCTACGTCACACAAATATATTTGGCAGTTATCAGACTCCACAGTTTGTTCAAGATAAACAGATGTCCTCCCTCAATTGGCTGTCCTTACACAACCCTTGCCTTACACAACCCTATCAGGTCATCTCGACCTGACTTCCTCTCTGGAAAGAACATTTTAACGGGAGGAGGAGAGTGACTCCCAGCTCATTCTACTCCTCATTAACGAGCATGGGAATAAACAAGTCTTTCCTTTCTCACCGAATTTCTTACGTGGGCTATTTCCTCTCCTCACCTAACCCCTGTACTAGTTGACTCCTTTCTTGAGGTCACCCTACACCAGAAATCCTCCACACTCCCCCCTTTGTGGGCATCTTGCCCACACTACTCCTCCCATAATCTATTTTCCTGTGTAGCCTGTAAAACATTTAAACATTGAAAAAAACAAAACTCCCCAGACCAAATTTTCCTTAATTCTTTTGAGTAATAGGCGAGTATATGGTAGAATAGTAAGCTAGTGTTTGTCTGTAATGAAACTGTCCAAATACATGTTGTGTAAACAAGGTCCCCAGTCTGAAGGAAACCTTGGCTCCGTCTACTCATATGGTTGTAAGCCTGCAATATGTGTGAGTATATAACCTTCCTTTGGCTAGGTAAATACCCCCAGACCCTCAAATACAGTTTCACAAAAACACGATGGTATATGATCAAACATCAAGTCCACACATAAAGTTTACAACAACATATGCAGTACTCAAATATCTGTTCAGAATTGCCTTTGCTCCTCTGTATCATCAGATCCTGGAGTAAAACTCCCCCCGGCTTTTTAGGCCTCGCTCTTTTAAGGGGGGAGAAACCATGGATGATTCAACAGAAATGGGTTTGGGAGGGCAGTCCTCCACAAACCTACACTGATTAATGCACAAATCACTGAGTTACATATACACCACTCAATTAATAAAACAAAAATTAAACTCATAAAACAAACAAAATTATGTGCTTGGTATACTCATTGAGCGATGTTCCACGGCCTTGTAGCGGCTCGATTGATTTGGCATCGCCCGGTGTGGCCTGGTTTGGGACATCATTCAGCCACTTTGTCCCTCCGCCACCTGGACAGGGTACAAGTCCGGGGCAGAAGGCTTGCTCTTAAACAGAGAAAAAGCATGTGAGTCATCCGACTCCTTCATCTTAGCTACAATGGGGCAGGCATAGTGGGTTTTGACACGAGACCGGAAGATGGGTATGCAACAGCAGAGAATCAATACAATGGCCAATAAGGTCAGCAGCACTGCAATCCCTATCCTTACCCAGCTAAACCCCCAATCTCCCAAGCTCTCCCTCATCAGTTCAAACCATTCAGTCTTGTGTCCTGCATTGTCCTTCAACTCCTGTCTCAGCGCTTTTAAGTCCGTCATAGCTTGTGCAAATCTTCCTGTAGGGGCAGTGTTGTTCGGTATGAATGTGCAACATACCTGACCAATCAGAGTGCAAACCCCCCCCCGCTCCGCCAGCAGCCAGTCCAATACCTGTCGATTCTGCCAGGTCATTGCTGATGTTGCCGACAGCTGCTGGCCCAGGGCGGTGAGAGCCTCGTCTGTGTAGTTAATGAAGCGCTGCTGGTTATAGTACAGGTAATTAATCCATTCAGTGTTCTTATTTAACGTTATCCAGGGCAAGATGGACTCAAACCCTGACGCCACCTCATTTCTTGCTTTAAAGTCGTTAGGCACCCCCCTTGGCTGACCTATGGCATTGATTGTTACATCAGACTTGAGAGCCCGCCTCTTGCGAGGAGCCTCCTCGAGGTTCTCTGTGGTTTGGTTTAGTTTGAAGTGTATCCCCTGGGTGACAGCATGTGCTATTCATAGTGCAATGAACTCTGCTTTGCTCCCCCCTTGTCCTAAAACATCTCGTGTCAGCCCACTTACCTCTCCCTCACCGAGCAGTTTGCTCGGGAAGGGGATTCTGCTGTGTGGGTGTGGGGTCTATGGGGTCTGCCAGGATCGTCCCCTGCTCTCAGCTGCACGTCTTTTAGCAGCTGCACAGTGGGGCTATTGGAGGTCGATGGTCTCTGGTGCTGGCCCTCTTTGGTGAACCTTCCCTGGCTCGACCCCTGGATCTGGATCTGGTTTTTCCCTCTCCTGGAATTAGATACAGTCCAGGAGCAGGATACTTCTGTGTTCAGGGGAGAGTCCTATTGACTCTGTCATCATAATGGAGGTGAGTTTTATAGAAACCGGGACAGAGAGATGGCTATACAGTCATAACAGCTTCAAGCTTAGGATGTTTAGTTTAGTCATAGCTTTTGTGGAACTCCATCAGAAACAATGTGGATGTAGGCATACATCACCAAACCCTATTTTCCTCTGCTACTCGCCAGTTGTTCTCCATGCACGGGCAGTGGACTCTGGGAGGTGTTAACTCAGAGCCAACAAACATCGTTAATGTCATCAATAAACCCTGGTTCTATTAACCTAAACCACCTAGGCATTTGTCAACAACTACTTTAGTTTCACATTTCAAATGACAATATTGCTGTTGCATCCACCTCATGTGTCCCCGTTTCACTCGCCCCCCTTCTTCCCCTAGTTCCTACAAAACATCTTTAACAAAACTTCACCATAGTCTAAGGTTAGACTATCAAAATTATAAATGTTACTACTTAGGGTGTGCTTTACTTGTTTATCAACTAAATTATCAATTTAAAATTGCCTCTGTCTCTGAGACCATAGTCCAAATTTTTCCTATCCCCCTTCCCCCCATCGCATAGTTCATATCTATGCGATTCCTAAGGGATAGAAAAAATATGTTAGTCAGTGACAACCCAAATTCTTCATACTCCTTCACATATTTCATAATATTTTTACCTCTTCTTTTAAATCTCCCAACCCCGTGCCTCTGTCAACCGAAATTTACCCTGTTCAACAAGACTCGCAATTATGTGGTGTGTGTAAATTATGATTGGATACATACAGGAAGATGGGTTTCTCGTAGTTCGGGAGGGCCAGAGCTGGTGCCTGTTGTAGACTCAGTTTGATATCCGTTAATGCTTTCTCCCCCCCCTCAGTCCCTTTCAGTTTGGCCTGTTGAGACGTGATGTCTCCAATGGCTATGTTATGGCCCAGTGTCTCTTGCTCGAACGCCTTAATCCACCTACTCGCTCCCTCATATGGATTGGGGAGCCGAGCAATTAAACCAGTCATGTCCATTGTTGTCCAGGGCACATAATTCAACTGAGTTCCCCTCACCAGGATGGGCGCTTGATGGTATGAAGGAGGCTCCTTGATACGGACTAGCCTTCCCTGACTCATTACAGGGCTTGGGAGGGGTCCAACAGGGTTCTGGGCCAAGATGGATGATGAATATCTTGGGTTCTCTGCCTCACCCGTATACACAGTCTTTCTGGGTGGGGCAGAGCCGCTCTCCTCTTTAGCGTATGGGGGAGGGGAGGCCCTCTCTTGAGTCTCATGATCGGTCTTGGCTGCGAGCAAGCAAGCCTTAGCCGTATCACAATAGTTCTGTCCTTGTTTTTCATACAGCTTCAGAAACTCAGCTTCCTCATTGCGTTTTTTTGAGTTTTTTCTTGGCCGAACCAGAATGGCTGTGGTTGGCGATCAGGACCCTCATGTCGTCGCAGAGGCTTAGATCGAAAGTCCCGTGCTCTGGCCAGACTGTTGTCATCTTGGCAGTGCGCTTGGCCCATTTCCTGTTCATCTCGACGAGGCGTTCTCGGAGAAGAGGGAATTTGAGGCTGAGCACCTCCTGGGCGGTCACGCGCAGAGTAGCAGCTGGCACGGTCTGGTCAGGCGACAGGACAGCTCTGGCTCCTCCCTCTACCGGTCTTTTTGGCACACTCATGATGCGTTTGGGATGGAACAGGCAGATCTAAACTTAAGAATATGAGTGTTACAGGCCAGTTTTTACATATGCCATTTGCATACATTCATTCCTGTATCTATCTTTTCATTATGTAAATGTTAATGTACATGTAAATGTTAGTGTAAATGTAAATGAGTTGTTTGTTGAACGAGGCAAACACTCTGCACACGCAACAGAAACACAGTTCTATTTTTCTTTATTACTTATAAACACTTTGAGAAAGGGCTTGTGTAAACCCTTTTGTTGTACTTGTGCCAGATTTTCGCCTCTCCGTCTGTACTGTTCAGAGAGAAGAGAATGTGAGACAACTTGTATATGCATTCCTTCAAGTTTACTTTCAGATTTTTAGCTTACAGTTACTTCAAACATTTCAACCCCTTGAAACCTTTCTGGTTGGTTTCTACAAACTTTACACAGATATTTTCCTATCCTAGTTTAAATTGTTGACTTCTCTTGAAATCATATACATTCACTTGGTTTTTAATGTTCTCTCTTCTGTTCGTCTAAAGATGTGCCATCATTACTTGATTGTATTCTGTTCAGTTCACACTGCTTCCCTGCTCTGCCCTGCTCTGGGCTGGGCTGGGCCCGGCCCGGCCCCCACCTCTCTCTCTCAGGACACTCGTCCCAAATGAAAAAGGTGGGGGCCGAGCAAACCAACACAGACACAATGCTTCCTATGTCACAACTTTACTGCTCTCCTTAGTATGCAAACATTAAACTTTTCAGGATTATGACCTTGTTAACATCTATGTTAAACCTTCCATATCTATCATTCTTTACCATTTCTTGTGCGTGATCAGCCATGTTCTTAGTTTAGGCTTGTCTGTTAATTTTATACGGGTAATTAGGCCGTTTTTTCTTAACCAGACTGAAAATCAGTGTGCCCACATATTCTCAGCCGCACACGCACATTCATAGTCCACAATTCTACCAGGTCCAAAACTTTTGTTATCTCCAACTAACTTAAGTCAGTTCACTGGCTTCCGTACATCTTTATTCATGTCAACAGTTCTCATTTCTCCTTCTATTGCTGATTTACGATATTCACACATTGCTCAGGGCAACGCCCTTTTTTGAACAGCCCTGCTCACCCCCTCCCTTACAACTCGCTTTCCTGAAGCGAGTCTGAAACGATTGCGCAACAGCCGTACTCTCTCACTTTTTTAGACTCGTTTCACTGATTTTAGGGGGTTTTACATGTCAATATCAAAAACAGTCAATAGATTTATCACTCCGTTTTTATCTGACTCCATTTCCATATGTTTTTTTTAGCATTTTAACAGAGATTTTTGTCTCTGGTTCTAATCGCTCCCTCAACCGCCTTTTTTACCACAGCTGTTTTAGGAACTCTCAGAACCTTTTAAGACTGTCATCTCACGGAATGCCACAAAAACATACATTTCTCCATACATTATATACATTATCTACGGATATCCGTCTAACCCAAGTTTTCTCAGCGCGTCTTAAGATGAATCTTTTCGGATAGCTAGTCCTGACTCACTTTCGACTGAAGTAATAGCTGCAGCTATACTTTGCTGTCACTTGTTGTTTAATAGTGCAACTTTTTAGCCAGGACGGATATTACAATAATAATTTGCTTGAGGTCTGTTGAAAAACGTTAGACACGCAGGCACCCCCCGAATCGCTGGCACCCTTGGCTAACCTAATCTTTTTCAACAGCCTTGTTTTAGATGTAACCATCTCACTCTGATTGCACACGCTTTAACCATTTGTTGGTTAAGTGGCGATTTTTTACCGGACCTTCCGAACTTTACCTTTTGCTAGGTTCAAAAAAGGCCCTTAAAGAAATGTCCCCAGTTCACTCGAATTTTGTTTTAAAGGGGCCCATAGTAGTTTTTGTACCTAAGCTTTCAGGTTATTGAATAGAGGCCTCCGGAGACCCCCTTGCCTGAGCCTAATAGTACGACAGTAGAGAAGCTTTAGCAAGAAACATTTACATTCAATCATTTCTTTCATTCAGGGTAACATACATCCTGGCAATTAAAACATTTGCAACCAGTCCCCTTCTCCAAAGCCTTTTTCACTTTCTCTTAGTTCAAGATTCGTATCTAAGCATTCATTAGGTACTTTACAGGTTTTTTTCATTGCCTACCTTCTCAAATGTAGATGTAGCGAATCACGTCGGGGTCACCAATTGTTGGGGTCTCGAAAGTGGTTCTTAAGCAAGAATTAACAGGCTTGGAGTCAGGAGATTGTTTGCAAAGGTCTTTGTCTTTATTGTTGCCAGGCAGATTGGAAATCATGCGCAGAACTTCTCTCGCCAGGGAAGTCTGCCCAAGTATTGTTAGACAAGAACTTTTATACAGTCTTTCTACGTCACACAAATATATTTGGCAGTTATCAGACTCCACAGTTTGTTCAAGATAAACAGATGTCCTCCCTCAATTGGCTGTCCTTACACAACCCTTGCCTTACACAACCCTATCAGGTCATCTCGACCTGACTTCCTCTCTGGAAAGAACATTTTAACGGGAGGGGGAGAGTGACTCCCAGCTCATTCTACTCCTCATTAACGAGCATGGGAATAAACAAGTCTTTCCTTTCTCACCGAATTTCTTATGTGGGCTATTTCCTCTCCTCACCTAACCCCTGTACTAGTTGACTCCTTTCTTGAGGTCACCCTACACCAGAAATCCTCCACAGGGTTAAATCAGAGCAAGAATGGTCAAATGAAGGTTAAATAATATAATCGTTTTATCATATTGCAAATGAATGCAATCAATTAAGTTAACTCTTATGCCTACTCTACCATGATTATTGTAAACCAGAGATAGAAAGCATGAGGTGAGGAAGAAGGAGTAGGCCTAGGCCAAGCCAGAGCTGAGGAGAAGGTCTCAGGAGATCAAGAATCCACAGAACAATGCTTCACAATTCAAGAACAACTACAATCACACCAGAATCTTGACCCTTACTTATCAACATGTCTAGCAATGCTACAGTAGGTTACAAAGATGTGAGAGCCATCAAGTTGAGACTCCATCCAGTAACTCCATATTTTACCATATGAGAGGTGGGGGCAGGTGGATAGCCTTACAAGATCAGCCTTTATTCTTCTGCCCTATGTACAACATCTCTTGGTCAAATTAGAAAATTCAGCAAATTCAACAATTAATATTAATGTAGGTTATTGTTCCTACAATTAACATCACCTGTGACCATGCATCCTCCCGTAACTGGTGTTCCAGTAAATCTTTTTGGAGATTAGCCTTTATTCTTCTACCTTAAGTAGGCCTACACCATCTCTTGGTCAGTTTTTGGCACTTTCTTCACGAGGTGCAATTTGTACAACTCATTTACTTGTAACTGGGTATACATGAGATTACATTAGCTACATTTCACAGTTCCACATGCAAAATTCACTTGCCATTAAATGAACATCTCACTGTATACAGCATCCATGCTCTGTTCAACAGGATCAGAATGTGCACATCGTTTTTTGAATATTAATTATTCTCACAATGTCAGTGTAACTGACAATTCTGTACAAGCCTGTAAATAAAAGTAGATGTTGAGAGAACTACCAGTAGCTACATAAATAATTCTCTGCATCCATTTCTGCGGCAGCAGTCAATGTCTCTTCGTCATCTTAATCATCATCATCATCATCATCTTTTGATGAAAAACATTCTGTTGGGGGAAACTGCTACTACAAATTGAAATAGGCACCAATTGATATTTACTTAGTATCATGTCGAATACGATTAAAACTAAGGTGACGTCGAGGCTACAATCACAAGCGTATAGCCTTAGCAAAATATGCGTTACCTGTTCGTAGTATGTTTTTACATTTAATACAACATTGATCACTTTTTCTCCTGTAATATTAACAGACAGTGGGGTTAAATGTTCAATATATGGACTGGCTATTGCCTTCAAATGTATGCATTGACTCGGCAGCAATTGTCTCCTACGCCACTTGTATACGTTGCTACAGCCGTGTTGCTTTTTTCCTGGAATATGTGCTCAACCATAAACACGAAATACAACTTTTATCAGAAGTTTGGTGGAGTATGCAATGTTTTTTTCGCTGTGTGCCATGGTGGATCCTAGAATCGGAGCTCCATTGATGTTGGCTTTCAATAGTTCTCATGCCCGCGCTTAACTCTGAGTTGACGTACTCCGAGTTGAGTTAACAAACTCATATCAGCTTTTCTGGAACCAAATTTTTTAGAGTTTCCCATGTTAGACTAACTCAACTCTGAGTTCAGGGTTAAAGAGTTTGTTTAACCCGCTACCTGGAATACCCCCCAGGTGATCAGAGTATTGATGGTTTTAAACCAGGATATTATGTTTTAGTACGCAGTTTGAAAACATTGGCTCAGCAGGATCAACCGAGGTTCGGACCTCCGACTCAGGTTCTTTTGGTGACCAGAACAGCTGTTAAGGTTAAAGGCCAACCACAATGGATCCATGCATCTCGACTACGACAAGCACCTCCTATAGCAGATGCAGTATAGGACTTGTGGAGTGAAGTAAACAGGATCTCAAAGGATGGGTAATATTTCTCTCCTCAGCATAAATATTTCATTATCTTGAGTTTGGATATGGTGTTGTTTTTCTCTTTCTGTTTCATGATATATAGAAGTGGTGACATTGGCGATAATACCGAGCAGGGAACACCATGATACCAGAAAAAAAGATGGGGGATGCTCTACAGAGAATTCGAATCAAGTTCGTGGTCGTGAGGAGCATCATCTCACTTCTAGCGTTGATCACGGTCAATTATGCGGTCATGCTCGAACACCCTACTAATTTGAATGATGTTTCAGGGAATGATACCAAAGCCGGGATAGAACTGATTGAACATTCTAATTCTGATCAGCATGTTCGTGTACGTCGTAACGCTCCAACACTTGCAAGCATTCTTGGAGTGGAAGTACAGAATCATATTCCTATGAATGAATCAGACATGATTTGCTTATATTATCCTTTGATGGCAACAGGGAGGAAACCATTCTATGTTCAGCAAGTCAGCTTCGGTTCTATGACGAAAAGTATAATATCAATTGAAGCACAATACGAATCACTAGAAGATGAAGAAGTGTTGATCATGATTCAAACACTCATGTTTTCCAAGCCCAGCACAGTCAATGTTGATTACTGTAATAAATTCTGGAAAACATTGACTCCTAAACTTCTGGTTCAGCGAGATTTAGACGCATATGATAATATTCAACCAGTAGTTATTAAGGCTACACAAATGAAGGCACCTGTAACTTGTCTCAGCTCTACTGAGGGTATTAAAACCATGCATCGTGTGGATTTTACTCAGGGTTGTCCAGATAAGAGGATCTTCATGGGAACACTTTTTCCATGGTCAGCTACTGATCTTATGATCTGGCTTTGCGATAACAATATTTACACTTATCTTCCACTTTATTGGAGAGGTGGATGTGCTCCTTATAGGATACCACCTAGTACTGTATTTGGGAAAGTGACAATTCCCACCGCATGGCCAGAAATGTCACCTAATGATCTATCTGGAACCTTTAAAGAGAATGATGAGGTAAAATATACAGATGAGGATATGCCAGTCAATAAGGATCATCCTTTTGCATGTAATCTATGGTACAGCGCTCTCAAGGGTAGGGTTCGAAGATTGACTCCCAATTCTTGCTATGCATGTTCCCTCAATCAACAGAAGAATTGTTTCCCTATTGGACAGTTCCACTTCAAGGTCCTGAAGGATTACCATCCATGTGCCTTCTCGCTTATCAGTATGTATTGCAAAAGCATCCCTTGTTAGGAGAGCAACCTAGTTCAAAGATTCCTGTACGACCAATTATTTTGCTGAATAACATCTACTTAGCCAAAGCTAGTAACCTGGTAGTCAAAGCCAAAGGATTGTTGAACATGATGTCACAGTATATAATCTATTCAAATATTTCCATAAGTCAGGGAAATGAGCCGGATTTACTGAATTCTCATGCTACTATATTCTCTGTACCTAAGGATTTGCCATCATTGGTAGGATGCACAATATTCTACAAGAAACATATGGTTTCTTTACCTAATGATTTGTCTGTAGTTCCTACTAAAGTTACAGCTAATATCAATTCGACCTCAAGCTATGAAGTTTGCATTAGAGGAGTAGAGAGGGATTCTGTTGGTGCAAGGGACGTAGGTTTCTTGCGAATCACTCAGTGTCAAAGCATCTTTTAATATCCGGGTTTGGGATATTACGTTACTACAATGGGAACTCCGCCCACCCCAGGCTTTAATTGGTGCTGTGGTGAGAATGTATGGACAAGTTTACCACTATTATTCAGAGGACTGTGTGGAGTGTGTACGTTGAACGATTTATTATATGTGGTTGAACCTATTGAATTCATGACACATCATCGAACTGGTTTCAGAGCTAAGCGTTCCAATACTGAAACTATGGGTTACGTACATTTGCAAAACACTGATGCAACTGATTTGGCTAATAGATATAGTGCTCTACCTCGTAATTTCAGGATATTTACACGTACGCAGCTAGTGTTCAAAACCATCTTTTGGAATACTGAACTTCAATATTCTAATCATTACATGATAGCATTGACTCGTCATGATGTGGCTAGAGTGGCTAATGCTACACTTATTGGATTCCAGGCGTTGGGAGCTGAAGTTGCTGCAATTAGAGAATATACTATAAATAATAGAATTGCTTTGGACGCAATCACCGCCACTCAGGGAGGCGTTTGTGCTATTGTAGGTGACGATTCATGCTGCACATATCTTCCATCAGAATCCGAAGGTCTTGGTAATTTGTCGAAAGCTATTGACAACATTAGAGACTGTTGGGGATTTCCTGTTGGGGTTTTTGTGACCTTGTGACCTCAAGAGAGGAGTCAGCTAGGACGGGGGCAGATGAGGATAGGAAGAGTGTTTATCCCTATGTAAGGAGTCAGATGAGGAGAGGAAGATTGTTTGTCCCCACACTCAGTGGGGAAAGAGGGAGCTGGGAGAGTCACTCTCCCCCTCCCATTAGAATGTTCTTTCCAGAGAGGAAGTCAGGTCAGGATGACCTGATGGGGAAATGTTGCTCGTTGGAACCACGAGTTGTGTAAAAATAGCCACGTGAGGGATGATATCTGTTTATCTTGAACTAACTGTGTGGGTGTCTGGTGATGGAAAACAGATGTGTGTGTGATGTAGTAAGACTGTATAAAAGTTCTTGTCTATTGAATACATGGGGGACTTCCCTGGCTAGGGAGGCTCGGCGTATGAGAGACTTCCCTGGCTAGGGAGGCTCGGCGTATGAGAGACTTCTCTGGCTAGAGAAGCTCTGCGTATGGTTCCAACCTACCTGGCAAATAAAGACGAAGCTTTTGCAATCAATCTCCTGACTCCAAGCCTGTTAATTCTTGCTCCACTAAGAACCACTTTCGAGGCTCCAACAATTGGTGACCACCGACGTGATTCGCTACATCTACATTTGATAAGGTAGGCAATGAAAAAACCTGTAAAACCTAATGAATGCCTAGATACGAATCTTGAACTAAGAGAAAGTGAAAAGGCTTTGGAGAAGGGGAGTGGTTGCAAATGTTTTAATTGCTAGGATGTATGTTTCCCTGAATGTAAGAAAAGAGTGAATGTATAAATGTTTCTTGCTAAAAGCTTTTCTACTGTCGTACTATTAAGCTCAGGCAAGGGGGTCTCCGGCGGCCTCTATTTATAACCTGATTAGCTTAGGTACAAACTTGCTATGGACCTCAGTTAAAACAAAATCTGGGTAACAAGAGGACATAACTTTTTAGGGCTTTTTGAATCAAGCACCAGTAAAATTCAAAAAGTCTGGAGAAATCTTAAATTAACCAACAAATGGTTAAAGCGTGTGTAATCATAGTAAGATGGTTGCGCTTCAAAACAAGGCTGTTGAAAAAGATCAAGTTAGCCAAAGGTGTTAACAATTCGGGGATGGCACCTGCGTGACTAACATTTTCAACAGACCTCAAACAAATTATTATTGTAAAATATCCGTCCTGGCTAAAAAAGTTGCACTATTAACAACAAGTGACAGCAAAGTATAGGTGCACCTATTACTTCAGTCGAAAGTGAGTCAGGACTAGGCCAGTCAAAAAAGATTCATCTTAAGACGTGCTGAAAAAACTTGGGTTAGACGGATATCCGTAGATAATGTGTATAATGTATGAAAATATGTATGTTTTTATGACATTCCGTGAGATGGCAGTCTTGAGGAGTTCTGAAAGTTCCCAAAACAGCTGTGGTCAATACGGCTGTTGAGGGAGCGAGAGGAACCAAAAAAGACAAAAATCTCTGTTAAAATGCTAAAAAACATATGGAAGATGGAGTCAGGTAAAAACGAAGTGATAAATCTATTGACTATTTTTGATATTGACATGTAGAACCCTCAAAAATCAGTGAGACGAGTCTGAAAAAATGAGAGATTACGGCTGTTGCGCAATCGTTTCAGACTCGCTTCAAGAAGGCGAGTTGTAAGGGAGGGGGTGAGCAGGTTTGTTAAAAACAAGGGCGTTGCCCTGAGCAATGTGTGAATATCGTAAATAAGCAATAGAAGGAGAAATAAAGAACTGTTGAGATGAATAAAGATGAAAGGAAGCCAGTAAATTGACTTAAGTTATTTGGAGATAACTAAAGTACTGGACCTGGTAGAATTGTGGACTATGAATGTGCGTGTGCGGCTGAGAATATGTGGGCTCACTGATTTTCAGTCTGGTTAAGAAAAAACGGCCTAATTACCCGTATAAGATTAACAGACAAGCCTAAACTAAGAACATGGCTGATCACGCACAAGAAATGGTAAAGAACGATACATTTAAGGTAATGAAAAATACAACAGAAAAGATCAAATGTGGTGAAAGTGTCTTACATGCTGTTCTCTGAACATTACAGACGCTGATCCGGGCATTTTGGACCCCGGTTGTATGAAAAAAAACTCCTCAGGGAGGAGTAGAAAAAAATAAAAACTGGTGCCATGTATGAAAAATAAAAGCAAGAGAAAAAATGAGTGCGTCTCCATTACTGTCGGCTGAATGTTTGCCTCGTTCATCAAACAACTCATTTACATTTACATTAACATTTACATAATGAAAAGATACATACAGGAGTGAATGTATGCAAATGGAATATGTATAAAAACTGGCCAGTAACACTCATATTCTTAAGTTTAGATCTGCCTGTTCCATCCCAAACGCATCATGAGTGTGCCAAAAAGACCGGTAGAGGGAGGAGCCAGAGCTGTCCTGTCGCCTGACCAGACCGCGCCAGCTGCTCCTCTGCGCGTGACCGCCCAGGAGGTGCTCAGCCTCAAATTCCCTCTTCTCCGAGAACGCCTCGTCGAGATGAACAGGAAATGGGCCAAGCGCACTGCCAAGATGACAACAGTCTGGCCAGAGCACGGGACTTTCAATCTAAGCCTCTGCGACGACATGAGGGTCCTGATCGCCAACCACAGCCATTCTGGTTCGGTCCAAAAAAGACTCAAAAAACGCAATGAGGAAGCTGAGTTTCTGAAGCTGTATGAAGAACAAGGACAGAACTATTGTGATACGGCTAAGGCTTGCTTGCTCGCAGCCAAAACCGATCATGAGACTCTAAAGAGGGCCTCCCCTCCCCCATACGCTAAAGAGAAGAGCGGCTCTGCCCCACCCAGAAAGACTGTGTATACGGGTGAAGCAGAGAACCCAAGATATTCATCATCCATCATGGCCCAGAACCCTGTTGGACCCCTCCCAAGCCCTGTAATGAGTCAGGGAAGGCTAGTCCATATCAAGGAGCCTCCTTTATACCATCAAGCACCCATCCTGGTCAGGGGAACTCAGATGTATTATGTGCCCTGGACAACAATGGACATGACTGGTTTAATTGCTCGGCTCCCCAATCCATATGAGGGAGCGAGTAGGTGGATTAAGGCGTTCGAGCAAGAGACACTAGGCCACAACATAGCCATCGGAGACATCAAAATGATCCTGGGGCGCACCCTGGGGGCTGGAGGCTTGAGTGACGTCATGCATTCTCAGCATCTGGCCGATATCCTAGAAACTCATGCGGGAGACGGAGACCTTTTCAATGCAATCCGCACAGAAGTCTGGGAAAGCCTGAGAACCCTCTTTCCGGATCGGGTGAGGCTGGACATGCTCACTGGGGAGACAATTGAGTCATCTGAGCCACCAATGGCCTTTATTCACAAAACTTTGGGGAAATGGAGAGCTGAACTAGGGAAAAATCCAGAAGACGAGGTCCTGCAACAAGCAATGTTTCGACAAGGGGTCGTCCGAGGCCTGACAGAGACTGTTCAGGGGAGGTTGGCAGATGTAGTGGGTCTCTATTCCATGCCTTTTGCCCAGTTTTGCGAACACATCACCCATGCCGTGTTAAAAGAAAGGAACAATGAAAACAAAAGGCTGCAGAGTGACCGAGAGGATGCGCGGAAGCTGAACAAACTCCAACTCAGGTCCGGCCTACAAGCAGTACTCGTCGCTCCCCCTGCTGCCTACAGTCAAAACAGACAGTGGGGGAGCGAGCCAGAAGAGCTGGCGCTGGGCCTAGTTTCCCAGTAGCCGTGGCCCTTTGAGAGATGACGTAAGAAGCAGGAGTCACCTCTCTACAGGCCAAACTGAAAGGGACTGAGGAGAGACTGGGGAGAAAGCATTCACGGATATCAAACTGAGTCTACAACAGGCACCAGCTCTGGCCCTCCCGAACTACGAGAAACCCATCTTCCTGTATGTATCCAATCATAATTTACACACACCACATAATTGCGAATCTTGTTGAACGGGGTAAATTTCGGTTGACAGAGGCACGGGGTTAGGAGATTTAAAGAAGAGGTAAAAATATTATGAAATATGTGAAGGAATATGAAGAATTTGGGTTGTCACTGACTAACATATTTTTTCTATCCCTTAGGAATCGCATAGATATGATCTATGCGATGGGGGGAAGGGGGATAGGAAAAATTTGGACTATGGTCTCAGAGACAGAGGCAATTTTAAATTGATAATTTAGTTGATAAACAAGTAAAGCACACCCTAAGTAGTAACATTTATAATTTTGATAGTCTAACTTTAGATTATGGTGAAGTTTTTGTTAAAGATGTTTTGTAGGAAGTTAGGGGAGGAGAAGGAGGAGAGAACGAGCCTCGGAGAAACCAATCAGTATCCAGCCTGGTGGTCGAGTCTCCAGTAAAGGCGACCGGGGGAAAAGTCAACACCCCCATGTAGAGACACTGCCTGAACACAGGGTCACGAGCAACGATGACCACAAAACAGTTTGAAGGGTCAACCATGTGGTCCATCTGGAAGCACCGTTATAAATCCCACATCAAACTTGGTCACACCTATAACAACTATTGACTCTGATTTCCCTGATACAGTACAGGACAGTGCTGTCCTAAAGGCAAAGCACACGAATGACGTTGGTTAACTCTCAGCCTCCGACTGGGCCTGAGACTGAGGATTGAGAGCTTCCTGCTCGTGCCTCAGAAGTCAAGGTTGTGCTTAAGACCAAGGACCAAATCCAGGGCTCGAAGTTACCAAGCCACCCTGGACAACGGCAAACAGTCACTCAACCACTGCTCCCTGCTGAGGGATCAGAAAATGAAACTCAGCCGCCGAATAACAACAATCCCTTCCTGGTTGCGTTCCAACTGGGAAGAAGGGGGGTGAGTGAAACGGGGACACATGAGGTGGATGCAACAGCAGTATTGTCATTTGAAATGTGAAACTAAAGTAGTTGTTGATAAATGCCTAGGTGGTTTAGGTTGATAGAACCAGGGTTTATTGATGACATTAACGATGTTTGTTGGCTCTGAGTTAACACCTCCCAGAGTCCACTGCCCATGCATGGAGAACAACTGGCGAGTAGCAGAGGAAAATAGGGTTTGGTGATGTATGCCTACATCCACATTGTTTCTGATGGAGTTTCACAAAAGCTATGACTAGACTAAACATCCTAAGCTTGAAGCTGTTATGACTGTATATCCATCTCTCTGTCCCGGTTTCTATAAAACTCACCTCCATTATGATGACAGAGTCAATAAGACTCTCCCCTGAACACAGAAGTATCCTGCTCCTGGACTGTATCTAATTCCAGGAGAAGGTAAAACCAGATCCAGAGCCAGGGGTCGAGCCAGGGAAGGTTCACCAAAAAGGGCCAGCACCAGAGACCATCGACCTCCAACAGCCCCACTCGTGCAGCCGCTAAAAGACGTGCAGCTGAGCGAGCAGGGGACGATCCTGGCAGACCCCATAGACCCCACACCCACACAGCAGAATCCTCTTCCCGAGCAAACTGCTCGGTGAGGGAGAGGTAAGTGGGCTGACGCGAGATGTTTTAGGAGAAGGGGGGAGCAAAGCAGAGTTCATTGCAATATGAATAGCACATGCCGTCACCCAGGTGATCCACTCCAAACTAAACCAAACCACAGAAAACCTCGAGGAGGCTCCCCGCAAGAGGCGGGCTTTCAAGTCTGATGTAACGATCGATGCCATAGGTCAGCCAAGGGGGGTGCCCAATGATTTTAAAGCAAGGAATGAGGTGGCGTCGGGGTTTGAGTCCATCTTACCCTGGATAACGGTAAATAAGAACACTGAATGGATTAATTACCTGTACTATAACCAGCAGCGCTTCATTAACTATACAGACGAGGCTCTCACCGCCCTGGGCCAGCAGCTGTCAGCAACATCAGCAATGACCTAGCAGAATCGACAGGTATTGGACTGGCTGCTGGCGGAGCGTGGGGGGGTTTGCACTCTGATTGGTCAGGTATGTTGCACATTCATACCGAACAACACTGCCCCTACAGGAAGATTTGCACAAGCTATGACTGACTTAAAGGCACTGAGGCAGGAGGTGAAGGATAATGCTGGACACAAAACTGAATGGTTTGAGATGATGAGAGAGAGCTTGGGGGATTGGGGATTTAGCTGGGTAAGAATAGGGATAGCAGTGCTGCTGACCTTATTGGCCATTGCATTGATTCTCTGCTGTTGCATACCCATCTTCCGGTCTCGTGTCAAAACCCACTATGCCTGCCCCATTGTAGTTAAGGTGCAGGAGTCGGACGACTCAAATGTTTTTTCTCTGTTTAAGAACAGGCCTTCTGCCCCGGACTTGTACCCTGCCCCGGCGGGGAGCAAGGGAGGGCAGGAAGAGGAGGGTCAAAGTGGCTGAGTGATGTTCCTAACCAGGCCACACCGGGCGATGCCAAATCAATCGAGCCGCTTCGAGGCCGTGGAACATCGCCCAATGAGTATACCAAGCACATAATTTTGTTTGTTTTATGAGTTTAATTTTTGTTTTATTATGTATAATTGAGTGATGTATATGTGACTCAGTGATTTGTGCATTAATCAGTGTAGGTTTGTGGAGGACTGCCCTCCCAAACCCATTTCTGTTAAACCATCCATGGTTTCTCCCCCTTTTAAAGAACGTGGCCTAACAAGCCAGGGGGAGTTTTACTCCAGGATCTGATGACACAGAGGAACAAAGGCAATTCTGAACAGATATTTGAGAACTGCATATGTTGTTGTAAACTTTGTGTGGACTTGATGTTTGATCATATACCATCGTGTTTTTGTGAAACTGTGTTTGAGGTTCAGGGGGTACTTATCTAGCCAAAGGAAGGTTACATACTCACACATATTGCAGGCTTACAACCATATGAGTAGACTGAGCCAAGGTTTCCTTCAGACTGGGGACCTTGTTTACACAACATGAATCTGGACAGCTTCAGTACAGACAAACACTAGCTTACTTTCCTACTATATACTCACCTACTAGTAAAAAATTTAAGGAAATTGGTTCTGAGAGGGTTTGTTTTTTTCAATGTTTAAATGTTTTACGGGCTACACAAAAAGATAGATATTGGGGGAAGTAGTGTGGACAGGGATGTCCACAAAGGGGGGTATGTTGGGGATTTCCTGTTGGGGTTTTTGTGACCTTGTGACCTCAAGAGAGGAGTCAGCTAGGACGGGGGCAGATGAGGATAGGAAGAGTGTTTATCCCCATGTAAGGAGTCAGATGAGGAGAGGAAGATTGTTTGTCCCCACACTCAGTGGGGAAAGAGGGAGCTGGGAGAGTCACTCTCCCCCTCCCGTTAGAATGTTCTTTCCAGAGAGGAAGTCAGGTCAGGATGACCTGATGGGGAAATGTTGCTCGTTGGAACCACGAGTTGTGTAAAAATAGCCACGTGAGGGATGATATCTGTTTATCTTGAACTAACTGTGTGGGTGTCTGGTGATGGAAAACAGATGTGTGTGTGATGTAGTAAGACTGTATAAAAGTTCTTGTCTATTGAATACATGGGGGACTTCCCTGGCTAGGGAGGCTCGGCGTATGAGAGACTTCCCTGGCTAGGGAGGCTCGGCGTATGAGAGACTTCTCTGGCTAGAGAAGCTCTGCGTATGGTTCCAACCTACCTGGCAAATAAAGACGAAGCTTTTGCAATCAATCTCCTGACTCCAAGCCTGTTAATTCTTGCTCCACTAAGAACCACTTTCGAGGCTCCAACAAGACATACAGGAGAATATTGTTAGGACCAATCGGGATGCCAAAATGTTAGGAGGATATCATAATAATCAGATCTTGGACGTCGTAGCTAACATGTTCAAGGGCAATTCTCTAGTGACATGGATTGTAGGCATCTTGGCACCAGTGTTTCTGGTAATCATGATTGTTGTAGTGATCATGGGTTGCTGCTTTCCAATATTTCGAGCACTTATGGTGAGATCTCTGCACTCCATCACTAACATGCCGGTCATAACCACAGGAAATATAGCGGTTAACATCAAATCTATTAGAGGACGTTCTGATACTTCTTCTGAAGACTCATCCTCATCAATTGACTCCATCGACAATGTTGATTAGGAAAGATAGAGTTGCATGCCATGAAATGTCTAATTATGGGTAAACTGAGTTGAACAAATGGAGAAGGAGAGGCCATACCTAAAGAGGAATTCGAGTTCGGCTGAATCTCGGATGAAGACATCCTCTTTCTTGAAACTTGTTTGTGTGTGATGTTAATTTAGATTCATAAGTTCAGAGCCTTCCTCCCATTAGGAATGTAAAAAGGAATCATATTAAAAATTGAATTGAGTGTTATGTATATTTAGCATAAGAGTGTTGTAACCTTAGAATTGTCACACGGAGATGACGCTTGGAATTTTACCCGTATGATAAGAGGGGTTTTGACCAAGTGAGTGTCTGTGTGGAGTGTAGTGTAGATTAGCCGCATGCTCTTTACTCATTCTTTGCCAAGTGTGGAGTGGGGTTTTGGTTGTGCGAGTATAGGTTACAGGTGACTGATAACTCATGCATCATTGGTAATTGTGATGGGAATTCAAGTTGATTCCAGATTGATTAAAGGGGTGCAGGCTTATCAGACATTTGTTCAGTGATTTAGTGTGTTGAAAATGGTAAAACCATTTCCAAAGACAGAAGTGGGGGGACTGATACGCGGGTTTTCTATACATGTGTGAGGTTGTCTCTTGCTGTGGTCGAGAGGTCAAGCAGCAGGTCTCGGACAACAAACATATAGATAGGAGAATGTGCACTTTAACCTTTGGAAGGAGCAACATGCAGAAAATAGTACAAACGATGAGTGATGACTGCACCACCTGTGTGTTGTTCTTCCTATGCCTTAAGTTGTGGAATGTCTACCGTTTAAGGATATGTTTTGGTGGTTACTATATCAAATCAAATCAAATCAAATTTATTTGTATAGCCCTTTTTACACGCAAGCATTTCACAGAGGGCTTCACATGCGCCCATAGAACTGCCCCTAACCAACCTAAACCCTCAAGGAAGACAAGGAAAAACTCCCAGAAAAACTCCCACCGGGAGAAAAAATGGAAGAAACCTTGGGAGGAGCAATTCAGAGAGGGATCCCCTCCTCCAGAGACGGTTGGTAAGAGAGAGGAGCAGAACACAAGCTAAACATAGTCATACAGTGTCAATGGGTTTTGAAACACCAAAATCCATTGTTCGGCTTTATAGACGTTGGATGGGACCGGGAAACTCGCTGTTGGCCGTCATGGAGACTGGATTCCGGGTGACGACCTGGTTCAGCGTTGGCAGACCGACGACCAAGCAGGTCCTGACAGCTCAAACCCCCCACACCACAGGGAATGTGTGGGGGGGGGACAGAGAGGAGAGCAGGGATTAGAGAATGCCAGGAGCAGCTAACAGTTACAGTCATAATAGAATGAGATCCCCACCGGTCAAGTGTGGACTAGTGCAGCAATTTAACAGAGCAAAAAGGGTATTTGATGCAGCCCCACACACCAAAACAACGACAGCCCCCCTCAGTTGGAACATGAAATCTGTTCCAGGGGAAAGAACTCTAAAGTAGGTTATACTTATACGAATAAGGATGAAAACAACCAGTCCCCCGTTGTCTCCAACTAGTAATAAAAACTATAACAGTAACAATATACAGCAACGGAACTATAATAATAATAATACTAACAATATACAGTAACAGGTTTACTTTATTTGTAACATCTAGCTGGGCAATGTGAACATAAGCTATAATTAAAATTTAAAAGTTACATGTGATACACACATAGGCAAGCACACACCCCAGGTTTACATAGAAAGTACACACATACTTCCCTTTAACAATCATAGAATTGACTAAACAAGAACGTTTTTAATCTAGTTTTAAATGTCGAGACAGTATCAGCTTCCTTAATTGAGATGGGTAATTTGTTCCAAAGAAGAGGTGCTCTATATGAGAACGCCCTACCTCCAGCAGTTTTTTTCTTAACTTTGGGTATTACCAGATAGCCGGCATTTTGAGATCTTAGAGTCCTTGCGGGGCAATAGGGTGCAAGGAGACCGGAGAGATACAGTGGTGCCAATCCATGCAGAGATTTGTAAGTTAGTAGTAGAACTTTGAAATCAGCTCTGGCTTGGATAGGGAGCCAGTGTAAAGAGATAAGAGTCAATGTTATATGATCAAACTTTCTAGTTTTAGTCAATAGTCTAGCAGCAGCAATTTGCACCCGCTGTAAGTTTTTTAGGTAGGTAATTGGGAGGCCAGAGAACAACACATTGCACTATATTTGTATGGTCCAGCTCATACATATAATGTTCATCTGAGAGACATGTTTGTCAGTCATGCCAACCACTTTGCCTGTCGTGGTGACCTGATCCGAGCAGCTCGATTAATAAACGAAGTCAACTCTTTTCCATTGTGGTGCGTTCCTTGGCCCATCCTCCGACAGAATATCATCTTAACAGTCTCTGTCAGGCGAAATGAGCGCCCATCTCCCATTCCTGCAACTCGGTCGAACGAAATTAGCGCCCATCCCCCCACCGTCTCTGTCGGAGGAAATGAGTGCCCTTCCCCCACCCCTGCAACTCGTTCGGACGAAATAAGCGCCCATCCCTCCACCGTCTCTGTCGGACAAAATGAGCGCCCATCCCCCCACCATCTCTGTCGGAGGAAATGAGCCTCCATCAGAATCAGAAGGGATTTTATTCGCCATGAATGTTTGCACAAACAAGGAATTTACTTTGGCAGGGAGGTGCATACATTAAACATATAGGAATATTGGAACTTAAATATGTGGACTAACTATACAAAAGGAGCAAAGTCTAGCTAATACCAAGGGGGGTCTAGCTAATACTTAGGGGAATAAAAAATAAAATATAAGTAGCCCTAATTAACAATCTAACCTAAAAATACAGATAGTGCAAACGATACAATAGTGCAAATTGCAATGTGCAGGGTGTCATTGTGCAGATTGTGATTAAAAGTCAGTGAGAGTCCTTGGCCTTGTTAAAGAGGCCAACAGCGGATGGGAAGAAACTGTTCTTGTGGCGTGAGGTTTTGGTCTTGATGGACCGCAGCCTTCTGCCGGAGGGGAGTAGCTGGAACAGGGAGTGTCCAGGGTGGGAGGGGTCGACCACAATCTTCCTCGCTCGCCTCAGGAACCTCGAGGTGTGCAGATCCTCGAGGGAAGGCAGATTGCAGCCGGTCACCTTCTCAGCAGTGCGGATGATACGCTGCAGTCTGCTCTTGTCCTTGGCAGTGGCAGCAGCGTACCAGATGGTGATAGAAGAAGTGAGGATGGACTCAATGATGGCTGTGTAGAAGTGCACCATCATTGTCTTTGGCAGGTTGAATTTCTTCAGCTGCCGTAGGAAGCACATCCTCTGTTGTGCTTTTTTGGTGAGGGAGCAGATGTTCAGTTCCCACTTCAGGTCCTGGGAGAGGATGGTGCCCAGGAAGCGGAAGGACTCCACAGTGTTGACTGGGGAGTCACTCAGGGTGATGGGGGTGAGTGGGGCTGTGTTCTTCCTGAAGTCCACAACCATCTCCACTGTCTTAAGAGCATTGAGCTCTAAGTTGTTCTGGCTACACCAGGTCACCAGGTTGTCAGCTTCCCACCTGTAGTCAGACTTGTCCCCGTCAGAGATGAACCCAATGAGGGTGGTATCGTCCGCAAACTTCAAGAGTTACATGTAACATGGGATTCGATTGGGGACACTTTTGTAATTCAAGTCAGACCACGGCGCACCGGGCAGAGTGGCTTTTTAGACGCCAAAATAAGATACCCATTTCGGTAGCTCTGTTTGAAGTTTTGTCTCGCTCGCTGCATAGTGGAAATGCACGTGCGCCCGTCGGCCTGGCTTTGCGCGTCATGCCCTGGTTCATACCTTTCTAAAAAGTCTACATTCATTTGTATACATCCTCCAGTTTGGAAAGTACAAAGGGAAGTCCTTCATGTGGCTGCTGGAAAATGATGTAGGCTACACCTTGTACCTCATCAACAAGGTAGAGCAGGAGCCGACAGCCGGGCAGTTCAATCCAGCGGGCCACAGTAAGGACAGCCTTCTGTCCTTCCTTGAGTACACCAAAGGCTTCAAGGATATTGAGGACCTCCGGATGTACCTTAAAAAAAGACCTGCTGCACCCGTTGTTGCCTATGAGGATGACAACCTTGTCGGCTTTGGTGCCAGGGCTAAAAGCACCTGGGGGGAGATTTGGAAAAGCAGAGCCGATGGGTATGCAGCTTTTACGACGGCCAAAAAGTGCGTGTAGCGCAGTAAAATGCACAATCTGCAGCAGTACCTGATAAAGCAAAGCCATCCAACAGCATGCACACTTCCACCTTCAAGCTTCAAGCTCAGTCATCTCAACGCCTGCCCCTGATCTTCCAGGTCTGTTCATAACACAAATCTAGTCATGAAACAAATGGACACTTCCTTAATTTTGGTAGTTTTTATGTATTTATTTTCCCATAAAAATTGTAATGTGCTCTTTGTTTTATGTGACAGACCGAAGATATGGATCTAGAGAGGGCAATGCTGAGTCTGTCTTCCAAGTTAGACGCTCAGCTGAGTGAGTATGCTAAAGGAACATCCGTTCGTACTTATATTGGTCACTTACAGATAAATGATGATTGATTATTTAATGGTATTGCTATTTTTCTCTATTTGTTCAGTCTCACCAGCAGCAGTAGTGGCAGCTGTAACACCTGCTTCATCCACAACTAAAGGTTTACCATCAGTTTGGGAGAATAATTTTGTGATACACAGAATTAATCTGCCATTATTGAGTTTTATTATGCTTGTTTATTATTTTGGTCGCGTTCTGGCCTGTTCTGATGCTTGTGTTCTTTTGTTCTACTGTTCTAAGGATGGATGTAACATGTCAGCGATGGACATCTGTAAGACACACAAAGGACATCTGTAAGACAGTTATGGATGAGCTGAGACGCAGCTGTAAATCTCCCCACAACATGACCAACCAGGTGATGGACATCATGGACCTCAAGTATGGGAGAGCTCACCTGGCCTACCTGCTCAGTGTGCAGAACATCAGGGATGCTGAGTTTGGCCTGTATGGACAGAAGACCATCACTGGGCTTCTGAGGTAGGAGGATTCACCTGCTCCTTTTGGGGGATGTGAAGACACAGATGGCTGGTACGGAGTGTCTGTGTCTTCACACTACCTGGTAGACTGTCTCCTCCAAGAGTAACAACATCAGGAACAAGCTCTCACCCAGCTTTTGCAAGGTACCACACCCGCAAACTGGCAAGGAAGGTGACTATCATCCGACACCATGTGTTCTTATGCGGTGATGAACGAAAATTGGATGATCCTGTCCTGCTGCAGTCAGAGTGTGAGAAGTCACTGGAGCCCATGTACGAAGGGCTGGCCTGTCGCTACAGTGCTGCTGGAGTAGAGAAGGCCAACTACCAGTGGGTGGACAGGTATGAATAACTTTACTTTATAATGTTTTTAGTGTGTTTAGTACACACATCAAAGGGATGTATCAACATTTTGATAAGGCATCTGTTCTTATTTATTTTCAGTTTAGGTTTTATTTAAAGTTCATGATGAATTCTATAAGGTCTCAAATCTAAATATGACTCTGACCATGCACACATATTTTGTCTTGTTGTAAACAGGGATTGCTTGAGGTAAATAAAAGCAACGTGGAAAAACAAATGTTAAAACTTCCTTCTATCCACATGCACGCACACACACACACACACACACACAGGCACACGCGCAGGCACATCATTGGGCCGCGGATTACTTTCTAGTAAGAATGGTGTTCCCTGGGACAAAACCAGTTGAAAACCCCTGATTTAAATGTTACACACTTGTACTAAGTCAATGTTTAATTAAGATTTATGGTGTTTCCTCTAGGATTTTTTTGTAGTATGGCCAAAGTCCCTATCACGGTATGAGTAATTTTATATCACGGCTACGTTATATCACAGTACATTTACATTTATTCATTTAGCAGACGCTTTTATCCAAAGCGACTTCCAAGAGAGAGCTTTACAAAGTGCATAGGTCTCTGATAATAACAACAAGATAGCCCCAAAGCATTGCAGGTAGCCAAAAACAGAAGTACACATTGTGAACAACCAAAAATAAGTGCTAAAGGGAAGAAACCATAAGAGCATGTAGTTAAGCAAATTACAATACACAACATGAATCTCTAAGTGCAAGTGTACCTGTAGGAAAGCAATAAAAATAGGATTAAATATAATACAACAGTTTAAATCAGCTACCACTAACCAATAAGAGCAACAGTCTAAGCAAGAGTCATTGTGATCCTTGAGGAAACTAGCGTTGGGTTCAACAAACCATTCCTAAGTACCGTTGTACTCCCGGAACAAGTGCGTCTTGAGCCTTCTCTTGAAGGTGGAGAGACAGTCTGTGTCTCTGATGGAGGTGGGGAGGTGATTCCACCACTGGGGGGCCAGGCAGGAGAAGAGCTTGTGTTGGGACCGGGCGGTCTTGAGCGGTGGGACCACCAGGCAGTTGTCTGAAGAGGACCGTAGGTGGCGAGTGGGGGTGTAAGGCTGCAGGAGAGACTTGATGTAGTCGGGTGCAGTCCCGTTCACTGCTCGGAAGGTCAGTACCAGGGTCTTGAATCTGATGCGGGCCGTTATGGGTAGCCAGTGGAGGGAGATGAGGAGCGGGGTAACGTGGGAGCGTCTGGGTAGATTGTAGACCAGGCGGGCCGCTGCGTTCTGAATCCTCTGAAGAGGGCGGGTTGCGCATGCTGGGAGACCGGCGAGCAGCGAGTTGCAGTAGTCCAACTTGGAGAGGACCATTGCTTGGACAAGCAGCTGGGTGGAGTGCTCAGACAGGTATCTCCTGATCTTCCGGATGTTGTAGAGGGTGAATCTACACAACCGGGAGACCGCAGCAATGTGGGCCGTGAGGGAGAGCTCGTCATCCATGGTAACCCCAAGGTTCCTGGCAGAGGATGAGGGGGTCACCGTCGCAGATCCCAGGGTGATTGAGAGGTCGTGGGAGATGGAGAGTTTGGCCGGGATGATGAGAAGTTCCGTTTTGGGAAGGTTCAGCTGGAGGTGGTGCTCGGTCATCCAGGCGGAGATGTCTGCGAGGCAGGCCTCAATCCTAGCTGAGATCCCCGGATCGGTCGGGGGGAACGACAGGTACAGCTGCGTGTCGTCAGCGTAGCAGTGGTAGGAGAAGCCATGGGAGGTGATGATTGGTCCAAGTGAGGTGGTGTACAGAGAGAAGAGGAGGGGTCCAAGGACGGAGCCCTGTGGGACACCAGTGGAGAGCTGTCGAGGGTCTGACACTTTGCCTCCCCAGGAGACCTGGTATGATCTTCCCGACAGGTAGGATGAGATCCACTGGAGTGCAGTGCCAGTGATCCCCATCTCAGAGAGTCTGGAGAGCAGGATCTGGTGGTTAACCGTATCAAACGCCGCAGAAAGGTCCAGCAGAATGATGACGGATGACCTCGAAGCTGCTCTGGCAGACTGGAGGGCAGTGGTGACTGAAAGGAGGGCAGTCTCTGTGGAATGGCCGGTCTTGAAGCCCGATTGGTTGGGGTCAAGCAGGTTGTTCTGAGAAAGAAAGTTAGACAGTTGGTTAGATACAGCATGTTCAATTGTTTTAGAGAAGAAGGGTAACAGTGCTACCGGTCTGTAGTTCTGGAGGACGGCAGGGTTAAGGGAGGGTTTTTTGAGTAGAGGGGTAACTCTGGCCTGTTTGAAGGCAGAGGGGTAGGTGCCAGAGGTAAGAGAGGAGTTTAGAACATGGAGCAGAAAAGTTATGATAGAGGGGGAGATGGTTTGAAAGAGAGGGGAAGGGACAGGCTCAAGGGGACAGGAGGTGGGGCGATGAGAGAGAATGAGGTCAGAGAGCTCTGCCTCGGACAGAGGAGAGAAAGAGTTTAGACATTTAGTTGGGTCAGTCATGGAGGGTGAGAGGGTAGGAAAGGTGGGTTTAGGGAACCGACTGCTAATGTCGGCGACTTTTTTCTCAAAGAAGGAGGAGAAGTCGTCTGCTGTCAGGGTGGAGGGAGGGGGTGGGGGAGGTGGGTTAAGAAGGGTGGAGAAGGTAGAGAAAAGTTTGTGGGGGTTTGAAGCAGAGTTAATTTTGTTAAGAAAGTAGAGGGTTTTAGCACCAGTTATGTGAGAAGAGAAGGATTTAAGGAGGACTTATCAAGGTCCAGACCGTCTTTGGACTTGCGCCATCTCCTCTCAGTTGCTCGAAGGGTGGACCGTTCTTCACAAATAACATCCATAAGCCACGGGCAGGAGGGAGAAGATCGTGCAGGCTTTGTTGACAAGGGACAGAGAGAGTCAAGTGATGCAGTTAAAGTGGTTAACAAGGTGTCGGTGGCAGTGTTAGTGGGGTGGGACGAGAATTCGTCAATGGGAGGGAGGGAGGATGTTGAAAGAGAGGAGAAATGGGAGGGGGATGGGGATAGGGAGCGGAGGTTGCGCCGGAAAGTTACCAGGGGAGAGGAGGTAGGAGGGTATACTATTACAGTGTAGTAATTGTTCTGTAAATTCAATTAAGAAATGGTACAAAATCACCATACTGTACTTCATCATCACACTCGATTATTTATTACAAACAAAAACAACTGCCTCACATGAGACAACACTAGAGTTAAAAACGAAAGACTCAAAAAAGTTAAATCAACATGGTTATATACTGGCTATAAGGCAACAACAGTACGAGCGTTCCGATTGGCTGATGCGCTGTCATGCCATCCGCGTGGTGACCTACTCACAGCTCAATACAGATCCGTATTGCCCTCCGACGAAAATTTCAAAATGAACGAAAGCGATCAGTCTGAGTTTTACTATCCATATCTAACTTCAGTTTTGGCGTATCAACCTCGTTAAAGCTTGGTCGATACATTAAAGCCTCAGTTTAATATTTCCCAGCATGACCTCACTCTCAGTAAGTAATTAGCCTTCAATTGTCATCCTAGATCAAGAATGCTAGCAACGCCACCAGTGTAATTTTACAACAATAATTTAACAGCACGAGACATGAAACTTGAACAACAAATCTAATTGGTTACCTGCGGAATGGGTAATCAAATACATAATTAATTAGCATCGGCAGAATGTGGTCCGCTTATACAAAATACATATATACATAAAAATGTAAAAGGTATACCGTGGTTGAAACGGTATAGCCAAATCTCTCCCGGTAGACACATTTCTACCGTCGCACGGTATATACCGTCATACCGCCCAGCCCTGCTAATAGCTAACGTAATATTGCACATATTTTGGTCCTATTTCCCCTAAAGCAATAAGGTTAGGCTACTTAAAGAGACCTTCCACTCATAAAGTATGTTCTAAATGGCATAAATTCTGCCAATTAATAATTGACATAACAACATATTGTAAATGGTCAGTAGCCTATCGATTAAGGTACTCGAAAGCATGTACACCGTCTGCTTCATTTGATCTTGATAGGCTAAGCATTCTGTAGCAAATAATAAAAATAAACCCATTTATTAATTAAAACTACTTCTACATAATAATGCACTTAAAATACAAACGTGAGCAAAGGCAGCAATCACTATTGAATCAACAGACATGTGCAGTTTAGCTAGCCCGGGGAAGAATACAAACAACAAAAATCACTAGTTAACTTAATTTAAATATAATTATAGACTAATACAATAACAGGTGTGACGTCACGAGAGGCTGGGTCCTGGAGGGGTGCTACATTCCCCGGAGGTTGGCTGCAGCCCTGAGCAGCTATAGCTCCCTCTGCTGGGGGAGTCGAGAGCTCCATCCCTCCCTCAAAGCGGGGCATTCCCGCACACCTGGGACTGATTAGACCCTAATGACCGAAAGGGTTCGGTTAAAGAGGGAGAGCCACAGTCGGTGTGGGGTGAGGAGAAGGATTCCTGCAGAAGGAAGAAGCGGTATACGTTTTTCTGTCATCGTATGCAAGAGTTGAACGTTTTTTGTTAATTCTGAGGATCAGTAATAAACCCCTTGTTTTCGTTCAACCCCGGTGTCCTCGCACTATTTTGAGCCGTCCCGCTGAGGGCTGTGTAGCCTCTCGTGGCATCACATATGGTGGAGAATGCGGGCACGGCTCAAGCGGTATTAGTGCATGTCGGAGGAGGACCCTGACAATTTGATTCTTAAATTTTCCCAACTGGCCCTAGGCCCCCCCAACCCGATGGAGGCCATTTTGAGAGCCCTTGTTGCTGCCCAGCAAGCCCAGATGCAAGTTAGTTCGGCTCTCGTTGAGGAGCAAAAGAAAGCCAACCTTCTGAAGGAAGAGGACTTACAGCTGCAGAGACAGATGGCCGCCCGGAACGTCCAACCGATAAAGGCGAGTGACTTTATCCCCAAGATGGGGGCCACGGATGACGTTGAGGCGTACCTGCATGCTTTTGAAGCCACGGCCACTAGGGAAGCCTGGCTCAGGGAACAGTGGGTCGGACTGTTAGCCCCCTTCCTAACGGGGGAATCGCTGAGTGCGATTCGGGACCTGGGACCAGACCAGGCGACAGACTACGATGCGCTGAAGACGGAGATCCTCAGCCGAACCTCAGAGCTCACCAAGTTTGGTATGGCCCAGCGTTTCCACAGCTGGACCTTCCAACCAGACCAGCCTCCTCGTGCGCAGATGCAAGAACTTGCCCGGATCACGCGGAAATGGCTGGAACCGGAGAAGAATTCGGCGCCTGCTGTAGTGGAGGCTATTGTGGTGGATCATTACTTACGGGCCCTGCCTTACGAGGCAAAACGATTCATCAGTCAACAGGACTTGACCACAGCTGATCTAACCGTGGAAGCTGTAGAAAAGTACCAAGCCACAACGAAGATGCTTCGGGCCACCAGAAAGGAACCCCGGAGTGCGTCCCAGCCACAGACGGGAGGAGCCCGTCCAAAGGACCCCAAGGTTTCCAACCCAGCCTCTTCAGGAGCTATCCTGGCTCCCGGGGGAGCCAGAAACCAGCCAGGCCCAGGGTGGATTTGCCGAGAAACTGAAACCAGACAGTGCTACCGGTGTGGGGAGATGCGACACCTCTCCTGGCAGTGTGGGAAACCGGCGGATGAGCCTATGCCCACTGCAGAGTCCTCCAGCGCAACACCCGCCCATCGTTTTGCCTCACTCGTGGGACTCACCGATGGCACCCCAGATCGACCGCCCACCTGCCCGGTGACTGTGAATCACCATGATGTGGAGGCCTTGCTAGATTCAGGTAGCCGGGCCACCCTGGTGCGCAAGGACCTGGTGGGTCCATCGTGTTTGGCACCAGGGAAAGTCCTCCCAGTTTCCTGTGTCCATGGAGACACCAGAGATTACCCCCTCACGGAACTCACCATAACCACTACCCGGGGAACCATGCTCACTGAGGTGGGCGTGGTTGATTCCCGTTCCTGTCCTAATTGGACGGGACTTCCCGGCCTTTCATCCGCTGTGGAGGGAGACTCAGGAGAGGCTAGTCCGAGTACCCCAGAAGCGGAGAGGTAGGACTCGTACTGAGAATACTCCAGTGCAACCCTTAGAATCCCTCACTCCAGCCTGCGCTCTTGCAGGGATAGCAGGTGCCCAGGCTGACACAGAGACGGGTCCAGACATGGGAGAAGAGGACATGGCCCAGGAAAGCGCTCCGATCTCCAGTGAGGAAGATGTCCAAGGCACCAAAGAACTTCTCCCTCTCACAGGCCAGTATGGTACGGCCCAGTTACAAGATCCCACTCTTACTAATGCCTTACGAAATGTGCAGGTGTTAGAGGGAGTTGTCCTAGGGCAGGGGTGTCAAACTCATTTTCACCGCGGGCCACATCAGCATAATGGCTGTCCTCAAAGGGCCAGATGTAACTTATGACTGTAACTAAATGTAATCGAATGTAATGTAAAATAAATGTAACTACTCCTTAATGTTAAATAACTCATTATTTATTATAACTTATTCAAGTGACAATTACAGTTGCATAGAAAACATATGTTTGCTTGTTGCTCTAACATAAATCCTTTTAAATGTTGTCAGCTTATGAAAACCCACATAACTCCATTAATGAAGGATCAAACTGTCCAAGTGAATAAAGAAAAATAACATAAAACTGAATTGCAAAGAACATGTATGACACGTAGCATTTTACAAAAAAAGGCTGCACACAGCCTTGCATCCAACTGATGGTTTGATGACAACAATTTTTCTGCATACACACATTAGACCAGAAAACATTAAATAATTACAACAGCAGCTACACATAAATAATATGTAATCAACTAAAAATACCAAAATAAAGATTGACTCAGTTCACAACTATATTGGTCAAGTTTTTTGATGAGGAGATGCTGCCTGTCCTTGAACACTCCAAGTGGATTCTCTCTCTACTATCGATTGATTATGTTCTGAAAATGATAAACACAAAACAAAATGCAAGCACAATCATTAAATTGCACACAGTTTAACTGTTTTTCTTCTTGGTTGAATTACATTTTATTATATTTTAATTAAGTAAAAAAAAAAATGTGTACTTGTGTGTTTTCTGACCAGATGTCCGACACCGTTTTCCCATTGCCAGTGTGTCAATGTCTGGTTTTAGGTCCTGTGCTGAGGCAATCCGTAGAACAGCATGGAGGTTGTCATCCGTGAGGCGTGATCTGTGCTTGTTTTTGTTCAGATTCATTATGGAAAAAAACTGTTCGCACAGATAGGTGCTCCCAAACATGGACAGAACACGGGCAGCATGAAGTCGTAGCTGTGGCATCAAACCAGAGGGCAGCAGACGGTAAAAGTCCTGGATTGCAGCATCCTGGAACTTTGCTCTCAGGCCACTGTTGCTTTGAAGCTCAATTAGATCCATGTGAAGGTGTTGGGGTGCAGTGCAGACATTGGTGGTGAAAGGATTGGCAAAGATGTCAAAGCCAGACTGTTGTGCTCTGAAGTCAGAGAAGCGCCGATCAAACTCAGTCTTTAACCAGCTCAGTTTGGTAGCCAACTGAGCACATGAAAAAGTCTCGGGAAATGAAGCTGACATGCTCTGACAAACAGGAAAGTGGACAAGATTGTCCTGTTTCACTTGCCACATCCATAAGTCTATTTTACGCTGGAAAGCCGTGATCGTGTCGGACATCTGCGTGATGACTTGTTTGCGTCCCTGCAGCTTCTGATTCAGCTGGGCGAGATGGTCGGTTATGTCACACAACACAGCAAAGTCACACATCCACTTTGGATCTGATAGTTCAGACATGGGTTACCCTTTACTCTGCATTAAAAGAGCAATGTCTTCCCTGAGCTCAAAAAATCGCTTGAGGACTTTGCTCCTACTCAGCCACCGCACTTCTGTATGGTACAGCACATCCCCGTGTTCCGAGCCCATCTCCAGCAAAAACTGCTGGAACTGACGGTGATTCAGGCCACGCGCCCGGATGAAGTTAACTGTTTTCATGACTGTGGTCACAATGTCCTCCATCCCCAGCACCTTCCCACACAAAGCTTCTTGATGTATTATGCAATGATACGTGATCAGAGGCGTGTGACAGTTCATTTTTTGCATTTTCTCCTTCATTAGTCCAACCAAGCCCACTTTTCCTCCACACATTGCCGGTGCACCGTCTGTAGTTAATCCTACCAAGTTTTCCCACTGCAATGCATTTTTACTTACGGACTCCTCCACCGTATCAAAAATGTCCTGTCCCTTCGTGGTCCCATGCATTGCAGCCACATCCAACAGCTCCTCAGCGATAGAGAGATCCGACTTTACGCCTCTAATAAAAATTGATAACTGCGCTGTGTCCGTGTTATCTGTGCTTTCATCAACAGCTAATGAAAAAGCTGTGTAGCTGCGTGTCTCCTCGGCCAGCTGTGTTGTAAGATTTTCTGCTAGTTCCTTCACTCGGTCGGCGATGGTGTTTCTTAAAAAAACTGAAATTTTTAAAAGTCTGTAACTGGTCGGGACACACCTGCTCACAGACTTTCAGCATGCACTGCTTCAAAAACGCCCCCTCTGAAAAAGACTTGGAAGCAAGGGCAATTTCTTCAGCCACAATGAAGCTAGCTTTCACCACGGCCTCGTTTTTGGCTGTGGATTTAATGAACAAACTCTGCTGCGACCGCAGTTTGCCTTTTAATTCTTTGGCAATTTGTTGCTTTTCTTGAAGGCTAGCTTTAGCGTACTTAGCTCCATGTTTGGTGTCAAAATGTCGACGCAGATTGTACTCTTTGACAACCGACATCGCCTCATAACACAAAAGACGTACCGGTCTTTCTCCCTGAAGCACAAACAAGTATTCGCCTTCCCATCTATCTTGAAACAGTCGTCCGTCTGCTTCAACCTTTCTTTTTCTGGACATTTTGGGATCATTATTTATATCTAAATTCCACTCGTTGCCATGGACACTGCCGCGGCTAGCGTCGTAGAAAGGCATTGTGAGAAATTTAGTTTTTGGTCAAAGCACGCACTTAATTTATTGTTTGGTATTTATTTTTAGACACTCAAAACTTTTAAGCTCTCGCGGGCCACATAAAATGACATGGCGGGCCACATCTGGCCCGCGGGCCTTGAGTTTGACACGTGTCCTAGGGGATAGGACCAGCCCTACTTACACTAACCCCCAGCTTACTGCGAAATGGGGGTATCAGGTAGCAAGGAAGAATGATGAGGTGCATGAACAGCTCCTCGTACCACAGCCCTATCGAGCCACTGTACTCCAACTAGCACACACGCACCCCCTAGGGGCCCACCTAGGGGTAGACAAGACCAAGGACAGAGTCCTGCAACGATTCTTTTGGCCAGGAGTACACAAAGAGATCGAGAATTACTGCCGTAGTTGCCCTGAGTGTCAGCAGGTGGCACCAAAGCCCTCGTATAGAAATCCGCTTGTTCCCTTGCCGATTATTGACACCCCTTTTGAGAGGATTGGACTGGACATAGTCGGGCCCTTACCGAAAAGTGCAAGGGGGCATCAGTACATTCTGGTCATCCTTGACTATGCGTCCCGGTATCCTGAGGCTATTCCCCTGCGGAAGGCCACATCCAGACACATCGCCAAGGAGCTGTTCCTTCTCTCGACTAGTCTGGGAATCCCTAAGGAGATATTGACGGACCAAGGGACTCCGTTTATGTCCAGGGTGATGAAGGACCTCTGTGCTTTACTGAAGATTAAACAGCTGAGAACCTCAGTCTACCACCCCCAGACGGATGGGTTAGTCGAACGTTTAACAAAACGCTCAAATCCATGCTGCGGAAGGCGGTTGGAGAAGATAAGCGCAACTGGGATCAGCTGCTACCATACCTGCTGTTTGCGGTAAGAGAGGTACCTCAGTCTTCAACTGGTTTTTCACCCTTTGAGCTCTTGCTTTCCTACAAGCCCAGGGGACTGCTGGACATTGCCAAGGAAGCCTGGGAGGAGCAGCCATGCCAGCAGCGGACCCTGATCGAGCATGTCGGGGCCATGAGGGAGAGGATGAAGGCCATCTATCCCATGATGCGGGAACACATGGAGACTGCTCAACGGCAACAGCAAGCCTCCTACAACAGATCGGCTCAAACCAGGGAGTTCAAGCCAGGGGACAGAGTGGTCCTGGTGCCAACCATGGAGTGTAAATTCCTGGCAACCTGGCAAGGACCATATGAGGTCATTGAACGTGTGGGAGAGGTAAACTATAAGGTGAGGCAACCTGATAAAAGAAAACCTGAGCAGATTTATCACGTTAACCTCTTAAAGAAGTGGCACGCCAGGGAAGCGCTGTTCAGTAGTCTACCCCCCACAGAGTCCCAGGAACCAGGGCGCGAAGAGGTTCAGGTGAGCCCAAGCCTGTCCCCACATCAACAACAGATGGCCCTGGAACTGGTGGACCGGAACCGAGATGTTTTCTCCTCCCTCCCCGGGCGCATGGAGGTGATCCAACACGAGATCCGCACCGTGCAGGGCAAAACGGTAAACCAGCGTCCATACCGCGTGCCGGAGGCTCGTAAAATGGCCATCCAGGAGGAGGTAAGGAAGATGCTGGAGCTGGGAGTGATCGAAGAGTCCCAAAGTGCCTGGGCAAGCCTTATCGTACTTACTCCCAAACCAGACGGCTCAGTATGGTTTTGTAATGACTTTCGGAAGTTGAACGAGGTGTCTGAATTTGATGCATACCCAATGCCTCGTGTCGATGACTTGATAGACTCCTTAGGGCGTGCTCGCTTCCTAACCACTCTTGACCTCACAAAAGGATACTGGCAGGTGCCCCTGACCCCAGCGTCCAAGGAGAAGACCGCCTTTGCCACACCGGAGGGGCTCTACCAGTATACCCGGCTCCCCTTTGGTCTCCACGGAGCACCTGCCACGTTCCAACGCTTGATGGATTGAGTCCTTGCTCCCCACAAGAAGTACGCGGCAGCATACCTGGATGATGTGGTCATACACAGTCCAGATTGGGCCAGCCACCTACCCCGAGTGCAAGCAGTGGTTGATTCGCTCAGGGAAGCAGGGCTCACAGCGAACCCCAAGAAGTGCAGGCTGGACTTCAGCGAGACAAACTACCTGGGGTACACCATTGGGAGAGGGTTGGTCAAGCCTAAGGAAACCAAGTTGCGGGCCATACAGGACTGGCCCCAGCCAATCACCAAGAAGCAGGTGAGGTCGTTTTTTGGCCTAGCCGGCTACTACCGACGATTTATTACGGATTTTGCTACCATAGCAACACCTTTAACGGAGCTGACGACCAAACGGCACTCACGAATGGTGAGGTGAAACCCTGCAGCGGAGGCGGCCTTCGTTAACCTGAAGCGAGCTCTGTGCTCCAGTCCAGTACTGGTGGCGCCAGACTTCATGAAATAATTCATTGTCCAGGCGGATGCGTCAGAGGTGGGTCTGGGTGCAGTACTTGCCCAGGCACATGACGGTGAGGAACATCCCGTTCTCTACATAAGCAGGAAGCTACTTCCAAGAGAGAATAACTATTCCACGGTGGAAAAGGAATGTCTCGCTGTAACCTGGGCCCTCGAATCCCTGCGGTTCTACCTTCTTGGCCGACGTTTTACGGTGGTGTCTGATCATGCCCCTCTGCAGTGGATGGCCAGGAACAGAGAAACGAACAGTAGGATTACCAAATGGTTTTTGAGCCTACAAGCATTTAACTTTTCTGTTGTCCACAGGGCTGGCAAGTGCCACGGCAATGCAGATGCCCTCTCCCGGCGTGACGCCTTCTTTACCTCCTTCACCCCGACGAGGACGTTGGTCTCGAGGGGGGGGATGTGTGACGTCACGAGATGCTGGGTCCTGGAGGGGTGCTACAGTCCCCGGAGGTTGGCTGCAGCCCTGAGCAGCTATAGTTCCCTCTGCTGGGGGAGTTGAGAGCTCCATCCCTCCCTCAAAGCGGGGCATTCCCGCACACCTGGGACTGATCAGACCCTAATGACCGAAAGGGTTCGGTTAAAGAGGGAGAGCCACAGTTAAGCGGTGTGGGGTGAGGAGAAGGATTCCTGCTGAAGGAAGAAGCGGTATACGTTTTTCTGTCATCGTATGCAGGAGTTGAACGTTTTTTGTTAACTCTGAGGATCAGTAATAAACCCCTTGTTTTCGTTCAACCCCGGTATCCTCGCACTATTTTGAGCCGTCCCGCTGAGGGCTGTGTAGCCTCTCGTGGCATCACACAGGCTTAAATGAACTGACAACATAAGTTATACGACTTACAGTTCTCAAGGACGCACACACGCAATCTCAACTGCGGTATGAAGCACGTGTCCGTGCTATTCTGCGAAATGCACGCTAACAATCACTGCTGATAAACGGCCTAAGATTTTGTACAGCCCTATTTCTGATGCCATGGCGGTCCAAAATCAGCATAGAGGAAACACATAATACATACCTACTGCAAAACACAATTTGCAGTTCTGCCAAACACACCACCACTGCCCCATACAGCATGTCCATGTGCTGCCCGCACTGGACCCATCAAAACAGGAGGCCATATCTTTGCTGGATCACAGCCGATGGACAGATCCAATGAAAACTGCTATTGATGGGCTCCTAGCCAAGCACCACGGGGAGAAAGACCTTCAGCGTGCCAGTCACTCCTCCTGCTCCTGTAAACCCACCCACTCCTCTGCCTCCAGTAAGCCCACCTATTGTGGGTTCCACTGAGGATGACCCACTGACTAAGGCTGCAGTAGAGGTCATGGTAAAGGAGATCTTTGAAAGGCAGCAGGCAGCAATGCAGCAGCCTAAAAAAACAAGGACCTGCCTCGCATGTGGACAGCCAAAATACCGCTACCTGAATGATGGCTCCTCAGTCCATTTCTTTTCAGACTGGAGGGGTGAAGTATTTCTACTGTTCAAAGGAGGTCTTCATGTCCTATTCAGCTGAAGGCCTCACCAACCCCAGGATGGCCTTTGAGGATTTTGCTGCCATTGCCTTCTTTCAGCAGGAGTTGGAGGCCTCAAAGCAGAGAGGGGCAGAGAGAAAGAGGGTAACAGAGGAGAGAGGACGTCTTTGGAGCTACACCCTACTGGCCGTCTGTGCAGGTCCTGCCATCACCCAGTGAAGCAAGGCCCCAACAGTCCTCACATTCATGGCAACTTTCCTGGAGTAGCTGGAAAGTACATTTACTGTCCCTCCAGAGTTTTGTCCCTCTACCAGTCACAGGGCATGGTAAAAGATATGACCTGGAGGGAGTTTCAGAAGTCTGCCTTTTATGAGGCTGAAAAGCAGAGGTGGATGGTTGAGAAGGGCAAGTGATACACTCGCTCTCTTTCACACTTATTTGTAGGTGGCATTTTACCGTTGTGTTACATTGTAAATATAATTTTTATTGACTTCACTTGTCATAAACATTACTGTACATAATTATTTGATCACATATAAACTCCTAAAAAAAAGTTTGGAAATGTTATTTCGGTCGATTATTCCTACCCTTCAATAATACCAATTCGTATTGTATTTTACATTGTTGGAAAGCCTGATTAGTCTTGTAAGGATCGTGCATTCGTGGAATGAGCAACATAGCTAACTGTGTGGGTAGCGGCCCCCAAAAAATTGCCAAAATCCCCTGCAATATTCTTCTGTTGGTATTCACTCTCGTTTTGAGCTTCAAGTGGAATCAGCTTGGGCGTGCTGTACGTGCCAGAGTGACCAGCGCAAACATGTTGGCTGACTTGCGACAAATCCTGGTTGAGGAATAGGATGCCATCCCACAGCAGTGTGTGACCAGGCTGGTGACCAGCATGAGGAGGAGGTGCCAAGCTTTTGCGTATGGATCTTCCACACACTACTGAGGTCCCTGACAGTGTAAAAATGGCTAACATGTGTTGTTTTTCTACTACTGTGGGAGAGTGCAATCATCCAATCCACCAACCAAATCAAAAGGAGAGTGAATACCAACAGAAGAATATTGCAGGGGATTTTGGCAAAAAAAATTGGGCCGCTACCCACAGTTAGCTGTGTTGCTCATTCCACGAATGCACAATCCTTACAAGTTGTATCTTGTTGTAAAGGTGACTAATCGGCTTTCCAACTAAACACAATACCAATTGGTATTGTTGAAGGGGAGGAATAATCGACCGAATAACATTTTTGAACTTATTTTTAGGAGTTTATATATATATATATTGTTCATATCCATCATAAACATTACTGTACATATTTTTGTTAATATTGTTCATAGCTATATTGTGGTGTGTTGTGACGTTTAAGAATTATTTACTGTGGTTACAATCAAAATTGCAAAGCCAGTAAAAAGCACTGCAGGTTCTAAAATTAAAAACATATGATAAACATCCAAGTGTTCTGTGTGAAATACATTCTGTGTTCTCCCACATCTATTTGTAAACATAAAATATAATTAAGTCAATACAATATTAAAATGTTTATAATGGTACTTTATAATCTTGAAATGAATCATGGGAATGGATATGTAATACTCAAAATAAGACACTTTGCCTTGGGTGGGATTTGATCCTGTTCTCTCAAATGCATGTTGAAAAGCTAAAAAAAATCCTCTACGGTTACACACGGCTAGCCTTCAGTAAGCAGAAGCCCAGTGCGCTATTCTCAGTGCTGGGAATTGCTGTGTTCAGTTACTATATTTAAAAAGTAAGCCCTTTCTCCTGTGGCAAGCGCTGTCAGATTTGACCCAAGTAAGATGTAATCCAGTCATATTTTGACATATCAAGTTGATTGTGGTCTGAAGATTACATGTTTATGAAAATAGGAGCAACAGCGAACGAGAAGTTACAAAATGTAGTTTTTTATGAAAATTCCAAATGGCTGACGCCCAAAATGGCGGTAAGTAATTATTTATCAGACGACTTTCTACTTCTACTCCTTACATTTTCACGCCATTATCTGTACTTTCTACTCCTTACAGTAAAAAAAAGCCTCGTTACTCCAATTTCAGCTCGGCTTGTTTTCATTCCGACTTGTCGTCGTTCAAAAAAAAAAAAAAAAAAAAAAAACTATGATAAAACACATGATGATGAAACACACAAAAAAACTATGATAAATAAGTTCAAGTCTTTTATTTGTCAGGTACACAGAACAACACAAGGTTAGACTGGGCACTGAAATTCTTAAGACAAGACAACGCAAGCATCTGGCATAACATAACATATAGGTACACGGAACATAATTTACATCTATGCTGAGCTTAAATAAGTGAAAACTTCCTAAATATACAGATAGCAATAAATAATCGACTATACTAACCCTAAAACTTCCTAAATTACAGATAACAATAAATAGTACACTATAATAACCCTAAATGTACATAAAACCTGTTTCAACCCTATAACCTATTCTAACCTAAGTGGAGTACAGTACAATAGTGCAAATTTGCAGATCAGTGACTAAGTCACTCACCATACAGGAGCCTGGTGGCGAGGTACAGTAGTGCAATGTTACTGATAGTGCAACCAGTAGCTGAAAGTGACAGAGTATAAGTGACTAGTGTGCAGTAAATCAATGTCCATATCAATGTCCATTCAGAAGCCTGATGACCCTTGGGTAGAAACTGTTGTACAGTCTGCGTGTGCGCGACCGGATGCTGCGGTAACGTCTGCCAGAAGGCAACGGGGTAAAGAGACTGAAGGATGGGTGGGAACAGCTTTCCTTAGGCAACGTGTGTGGTAGGTGTCCTGTCGGGCTGGGAGCTTCCTGCCGATGATGAACTCAGGAGAACGGACCACACTTCGTAGGGCCTTGCGGTCCATGTCTGTGCAGCTCCCATACCACACTGTGATACAACCAGTCAGAATGCTCTCGATAGTGCATCTGTAAAAGTTAGTGAGGATGACTGAGTCCATACCAAACTTCTTCAGTCTCCTCAGGAAGAAGAGGCGCTTACGGGCCGCTTTGACCACCTTGTCCGTGTGAACAGACCTGGGGTCTCATTTATAAAGCTTGCGTACCCACAAAACGGGGCTGAAAATGTGCGTACGCCACTTTCCACTCAAAGGTTGTGATTTATAAAAAACAAACTTGACGGGAGAATGTGCGGTCCTCCACGCAAACTCTGACCCTCCCGTAGGCCTACGCACATTTTGAAAACAGTTGGAATTGGCGACGCAGATGACCGTATAGTCTCACTATCCATAGTCCACTACGGGAGTGCAGAAGGGGGAGAGTCACAAATCCTACCTTTAGATAACTGCAGAACACAGTGTAGGTATAACCAAATATGTTTCTTTAATACTGTGCATATATCATCATATGTCAAAAACAAATGGAAATACAGTCGTTAGCTACTCCACGTCCTCGTTATCAGTCCAGACTTTAGTAGATTAATGTTCATAAAACGCTTTTGTTTTCAAATTGTATCTCGACTTGCGGTATCTGGCACATTTGACGCCACACGCAGAGTTATTTAAATTGGTGATCTACCGGCTACCAAGTTTTCAGGCTCCACCAATAGGCTAACAGTGTCTGAGAAGATTTCCTGCACTATGATTCACCGAAAAGAACAATCAAATCCTAGGGTCATGATGAGATACTAGATTAGCATTCATGAGGTGCTTTGCATCGACTATTTATGGTTAAAAATGGGCGTGTTCAGGGCGGGGTACAATGCTGATTCACGTACGCACACTTGTGGGTAATCTGTGATTTTTAAAGGGAACATCGCGTACAGGTGTGCGTACGCACGGTATTATAAATCAGAATTTTTGTGTGCGTACGCCATTTTAAGCTTTTGGGCGTACGTACACCTTGAGTAAGAATCCTACGCACAGTTTTATAAATGAGACCCCAGGTGAGGTCATTGCTGATGTTCACCCCGAGGAACTTGAAGCAGCTGACCTTCTCCACTTCCGATCCATTGATGAGTAGGGGTGCATAACCAATCGCTAGCGTTCGCCTTAGCCAATTCCTTCACCACTACTGTAACAGAGCTAGCTTCTGTAGCTGGAAAATAAAACTTTTCCCGAACCCCGTGGGGAGGAGGGCCACCAACAAAACTCAGCAAAACTTGTTCTTGCTCCGGCTTTAGCTGTTGGATATTCGGCAGCGTAGCCTCAACGGACCGAATGGCTTCGCTCACATCTTTCTCCGCCGCCATTACGGAACTACAACACAAACTAGCGCACGACATCAAAGTCATCGTTCTCAGCCACTCCCTCTGTTTGCTAGGTCGGTTAAAAATCTGACTTACGTACTGAACGGCCAGACCGAGTACAGAAGCAAAATGTAAATCGAGAGCCAGAGCCAGGCTACCAGCGAGGAGGTTGGTAGCTAGGAAGATTAGCCAACCCTTCTACATCCCTGGCCATACTTTGAATAATTTTCCGAAATGTTTGGATCCATAAACAACTCCTTTCGAATGCGCTCCAAGCTCTGCGCATCCAAGTAGGCTACCACGAGCTAATGGCTTTCACAAACTCGCCGTCTAATTTGAATAAAGTCTATCGAGAACATGCCTCTGAAGTTGGACTTTTTGCACCATTACTATACTTAAAGGCAACTAGTAATCATATCTTCCGCTCCATGAAACACATGTTAATGCTAAGTAGTAGGCTGAGGAGTGAGTTTCACCGATTCACACCGGCTACACCAATACATTAAATAACCATATATGTGTAGCCGGTGTGAATCGGTGAAACTCACTCCTCAAGTATGTAACAGGCCACCCACGTGACTGATAAGCTAGCTTTTCTTTGGCGTAGCTGGTAGTGGTGGCGCTAGGGAAGTTAGAGATGGCGTGTTCGATTCACGGTGATGAATGAACACGGTCCGGAAAACCCTGACGGAACTTGCCAGACCACGTCTGTTACATAACCGTTACGTATGCATTGTACTAAAATGCGTTCATTGTCAATGGGCTGAAACAGGTGAAGTCCACATTTTTCAATATAACAAGTAATTATGGAATTATGTTTTTTGGGGTGGAGGTGGGGTCGTGCATTATAGACCCCTTCGCCTAAGCTTTTGTCCTTAATGGAATTTTTTCCCCTTACATTACTACTTTTGAAATTGTTGTGATGTCATCTTGAACCCTATTAGGTTTGAAAAAACATCAGTCAAAATTATATTTGATTTATTGACACAAATACATTGAGGGAATGTGGACATTTACATAAATACACCCCTTTCAGCCATTTTGTATTCCATTTCTTATTCTATTTCATCCTATATAAAGACATGTATTTTGTTCCCCATGAGAAATACGGCATGTATACCAATTTACAGGCATTTTGGAGTAATGGGCGTGGCTTACAGCACCACCTATGGGCGTACGTGGGCCACTAGCCGTCTGGGAGTAATGAGTGACCTGTTGTATCATTGGGCCAAATTTAAAAAAATCGGGTCAAGGACTTGAGTTATTGAGCCATTTAAGTGAGAAATATAATAATAATAGGAATACTAACAATACGAATACTAACAAAAACAGTAGATTTCCTCCTACCTTCCTCCTTGGCCCTTAATAAAAATTATAATAAAACAAAAAAAAAGCAATAGGTGCCCTACCAGCTTTGCTGCTCAGCCCCTAATAAGCCACAACTGCATTAGTCCTATGCATTTTTATTCGGTCAAATGAGCATATAAACATGCATGCATGAGGCGAGTACGGAGTCCATTTATGAGCAGAATCAGAATTCGGTTTATTTGCTATGTATGTTACACAAACACGTAATTTACTGTGGAAGGAAGGTGCAAACAATAAACATATACAGATCTTAAATTAAGTATAAGTACAATAGTTTAACTCATTCTAAGAACAAAACAATCTAGGCAGAACACTGAATTAACAGACAATACAAGACAGGACGCATCAACCGGCCTAGGCTGCTAAAGGAATCACTGAAATAAGGCCTGTACTACATAGTCTCAATTTGTGTTATGAGGTATCATTTTAATAGTCCATCAAGATACAGCACCAGGTTGTTTGCTTGTTTGGCTAGTCCACGAGGGACCTCTTGTGGCAGTTTGAGATAATACAACTCGAAACTACAACTCGAATAGGCATGAGAAGATTTCTCCATAAAGATTGCTTGGTTTGTATGTTCCATTAAGGCATCTATACAAGTTAAAATCCTAAACCTGGCATCCTAATCCTGCTCCTGGCATTCTTTAATCCCTGCTCTCCCCTCCTTGTGGTGTGGGGGGTTTGAGCTGTCAGCACCTGCTTGGTCGTCGGCCTGCCAATGCTGGACCTGCTCGTCAACCGGAAACCAGTCTCCATGACAGCCAACAGCGAGTCTCCCGGTCCTGTCCTACATCTATAAAGTTCAACAATGGATTTTGGTGTTTCAAAACCCATTTACACTGTATGACTATGTTTAGCCTGTGTCTGTCTGCTCCTCTCTCTCACCAACCATCTCTGGAGGAGGGGATCCCTCTCTGAATTGCTTTTTCCTTGTCTTCCTTGAGGGTTTAGGTTGGTTGAGGGGCAGTTCTATGGGCGTATGTGAAGCCCCTCCTTCGTTTTGTATAGTTACTCTATACCGGCCCCCTGGCCCATACTCCCTCTTCCTTGAGGAATTTGCTGATTTTAGTGCTGATCTTGTGACATACACTGACAATATCTTAATTATGGGTGATTTTAACATTCATGTCGATGACCCAAAAGATCCTCTAAGTAAGGCCTTTACTGCTCTTATGGATTCCACAGGTCTCACTCAGGTGGTTTCTAAACCTACCCATCTTCACTCGCATACATTGGATTTAGTTCTCACGCGGGGAATCAAGATTAGTGATGTCATTGTTCATACCCACAATCCTATATTATCAGACCACTGCCTGGTAACCTTTAAAATGGATCTCTGCCAGAGCCTTGGAGGCACCCAGAATATTTCTATTAGCCGCTGCTTAACCCCAAATACAGCTCTGGAACTGGCTAGTATTCTACCCGCTGCACTTGAAGCACTTGATGTCCCGAATAAATCATTAAATGCTAAAACAAGGGATCTGAATTTGGTTCTTCAGCAATCCCTAGATTCTGTTGCTCCACTCAAACCAAGGAAAAGAATAGACAAGAAACTGGCTCCATGGTATTCAGAGGAAACCCGCACTCTCAAGAGGTCCACTAGAAAATTAGAGCGTAAGTGGCGTACCACTAAATTGGAGGTTTTCCGCCTGGCCTGGAAGGACAGCCAAATAGAGTACAAGCAAGTCCTCATCAGGTCCAGATCAGAATATTTCTCTAAGTTGATTAGTAAGAACAAACACAACACTAAGTTCCTATTTGATACTGTTGCAAAACTCACTAAGAAAAGTACACTCTGTGTTAGTTCAGATCTCTCTCCCAATGATTTCTTAGATTTCTTTGACCAAAAAATCTATGCAATAAGGGACAAACTACAGACTAGTCCTGGAGGAGTGGCCATCAACACTGATTTTCCCTCTGTACCCAGCATTCTGCATGTTGAGACTCTCACTCACTTTAACCCTATTTCTATGGAAGCATTCATCAAGCTGATAGATTCCTCGAAACCCACTAGCTGCCTTCTCGATCCCCTCCCTGCCAAACTTTGTAGGGAACTTCTCCATATTATTGGACCGCCCATGCTTAGTATTATTAATGAATCTCTTGTAACTGGACAAGTCCCTGACGATTTCAAACAAGCTATTATCAAGCCCCTTCTTAAAAAACCAAACCTGGATCCAGGTTGTCTTAGCAATTACAGGCCCATTTCAAATTTGCCATCTCTCTCCAAAATTTTGGAAAAAGCTGTGGCAAAACAGCTCACTGAGCACCTCTCCTCAAATCAGCTCTATGAACCTCTCCAGTCTGGATTTCGTCTTCACCACAGCACTGAAACTGCATTAGCCAAGGTAGTCAATGATCTATTATTAGCCTCTGACGCTGGCTTTAGCTCTGTCCTTGTTCTTCTAGACCTAAGTGCAGCTTTTGACACTGTAGATCATGAGATTCTCCTGGAACGTATGGAGAACTATGTTGGGATTTCTGGTACTTCACTTCAGTGGTTCAGATCGTATCTATCTGATAGATCACAATATGTCCACTATGATGGTTGCTCATCCAGGAGCTCCATTGTAAAATACGGAGTACCACAGGGTTCAGTTTTAGGCCCTCTGTTATTTTCACTCTATATGTTGCCTTTAGGAAACATAATTAGAAGTTTTGGGGTAGATTTTCACTGCTATGCAGATGATACTCAGCTATACATGTCTATAAAGCCGGGAGAATTTCCACATGCTATGGAAACCTGTGTTTCCGGGTTGAAAACTTGGATGACTGCAAATTTCCTTCTTCTTAATTCGGATAAAACCGAGGTTCAAATTTTTGGTCCGAAAAAACACCGAAATAATTTATCCCATCTAACCTTAGACTTAGACGGCGTCAAAGTATCTCAAAGCCAGCTGGTAAAAAATCTGGGAGTCACAATGGACCCAGACCTTTCATTTGAGTACCATATTAAGCAAATCACCAGAACAGCATTTTTCCATCTACGTAATATTGCCAAAATACGAAAATTCCTCTCAAAGGATGATGCTGAAAAACTAATACATGCTTTTGTTACGTCCCGATTGGACTACTGCAATGTGTTGTTCTCTGGCCTCCCAATTACCTACCTAAAAAACTTACAGCGGGTGCAAAATGCTGCTGCTAGACTATTGACTAAAACTAGAAAGTTTGATCATATAACATCGACTCTTATCTCTTTACACTGGCTCCCTATCCAAGCCAGAGCTGATTTCAAAGTTCTACTACTAACTTACAAATCTCTGCATGGATTGGCACCACTGTACCTCTCCGGTCTCCTTGCACCCTATTGCCCCGCAAGGTCTCTAAGATCTCAAAATGCCGGCTATCTGGTAATACCCAAAGTTAAGAAAAAAACTGCTGGAGGTAGGGCGTTCTCATATAGAGCACCTCTTCTTTGGAACAAATTACCCATCTCAATTAAGGAAGCTGATACTGTCTCGACATTTAAAACTAGATTAAAAACGTTCTTGTTTAGTCAATTCTATGATTGTTAAAGGGAAGTATGTGTGTACTTTCTATGTAAACCTGGGATGTGTGCTTGCCTATGTGTGTATCACATGTAACTTTTAAATTTTAATTATAGCTTATGTTCACATTGCCCAGCTAGATGTTACAAATAAAGTAAACCTGTTACTGTATATTGTTAGTATTATTATTATTATAGTTCCGTTGCTGTATATTGTTACTGTTATAGTTTTTATTACTAGTTGGAGACAACGGGGGACTGGCTGTTTTCATCCTTATTCGTATAAGTATAACCTACTTTAGAGTTCTTTCCCCTGGAACAGATTTCATGTTCCAACTGAGGGGGGCTGTCGTTGTTTTGGTGTGTGGGGCTGCATCAAATACCCTTTTTGCTCTGTTAAATTGCTGCACTAGTCCACACTTGACCGGTGGGGATCTCATTCTATTTTGACTGTAACTGTTAGCTGCTCCTGGCATTCTCTAATCCCTGCTCTCCTCTCTGTCCCCCCCCCCACACATTCCCTGTGGTGTGGGGGGTTTGAGCTGTCAGGACCTGCTTGGTCGTCGGTCTGCCAACGCTGAACCAGGTCGTCACCCGGAATCCAGTCTCCATGACGGCCAACAGCGAGTTTCCCGGTCCCATCCAGCGTCTATAAAGCCGAACAATGGATTTTGGTGTTTCAAAACCCATTGACACTGTATGACTATGTTTAGCTTGTGTTCTGCTCCTCTCTCTTACCAACCGTCTCTGGAGGAGGGGATCCCTCTCTGAATTGCTCCTCCCAAGGTTTCTTCCATTTTTTCTCCCGGTGGGAGTTTTTCTGGGAGTTTTTCCTTGTCTTCCTTGAGGGTTTAGGTTGGTTGAGGGGCAGTTCTATGGGCGCATGTGAAGCCCTCTGTGACATGCTTGCGTGTAAAAAGGGCTATACAAATAAATTTGATTTGATTTGATTTGACTCTGTGATATGCTTGCGTGTAAAAAGGGCTATACAAATAAATTTGATCTGATTTGATAAACCTCAAATATATCTTGCCTACTAAACATCATCCGCACAGTCTTGTGTAGTTGCCTGACCTCCACAGTGACCACACTCATAACTTATATGACTCTAATAACATCTTCTACGTGAGCTTTCATGCTCCACTGGCTCACAGTTGTGTGTAAGGAGGCTGATCAGTGTTTCACCAGTAAGGACAGAGCTGAGCAGAGAATCTCATGAAGTTTCTCACTCTCCAGAAGACATCAGACACAATTGATATGAGTGGTGTGATACAGGCACAATTAATATGAATGGTGTGATACATACTTAAGCATGGCACCCACTCCAGCCTCCACCGGGCACAGTAAACAAAAAAGAAAGTTACAGTGCAACAATAACATTTCAACATCTGCTGAGAAGTTGATCGGCTGCAATCGGCTGCAATCGGCTGCAATCTGCCTACCCTCGAGGACCTGCACACCCCGAGGACCCTGAGGCGAGCGAGGAAGATTGTGGCCGACTCCTCCCAACCTGGACACACTCTGTTTCAGCCACTCCCCTCCGGCAGAAGGCTGCTGTCCATCAGGACCAATACCACACGACACAAAACTGTTTATTCCCATCTGCTGTTGGCCTCTTTAACAAGGCCACGGGCTCACATTGACTTTAATAACAAACTGCACAATGACACCTTGCCACATAGCATTTTGCACTATATTACACTATTTGTGTCTTTTGTACTATTTGTATTTTTTGTACTATTTGTATTTTTATATTGTAAATTATGGCTATACTTTATATTTTATTTGATATATATTTTGTTTTTTAATTGTAAATCCCCTTAGTATTAGTTAGACTTATTTTAAATTATTTAATTTTTAAGATTCCTATATGTTTAATGTATGCACCTTCCTGCCAAAGTAAATTCCTTGTCCGTGCAAACTTTCATGGTGAATAAAATCCTTTCTGATTCTGATTAAATTCCTTAAATACAATGCCACAATAACATCTTAATAACCAGGGACGTGCACAGGAATTTTGAAGGGCAGTTGCTCTGGCCTGAAATATAGCCTGCCTACGAATGATAATAATTCATGTAATGCATTACTTCCATCATTTATTCTTCTTGTTAAAACAAAATGTTATAAACTAACCATCAGCAGACATGTAGCTTGGTCTTCCTACCAAAAAATGTGCATGTGATAACGGGCTGGTTGTCTGGTAGGCAAGCTAGCCGTCTGATTATTTAGGCTAAACGTGGCAAACTAAGCCTGGATTTATGAAGATTTAATTGATTTCATAAAACTTGATGATAATTGTTCGTTTGTTATACATTTCTAAAACTTAAAACTCACCTTTTCTGACAATGTCAAAGCAGTTTTTATCGACACAGAATAAAACAACCGTGACCGTGTCTTAAGTGCAAGAAAATGCAGGCACAGGTCGCGTGCAGTACCGCAGACTAAACAGAGTAGGGGGCATACCCCCTCCCCCTTATGACTTCCACTCTCGTTGGCCATAGGCTTATCGATTGGAAGTGGATAAGGCTACTTTATGAAATGTTTCGGGTGGCAATTTTGAATATCTAGGTCTACATGAAATTCTGCAGCTGTTTAAATGTACTGTTATTTATTTAGGAGGGCAAACGGGCAGTTGCTTTGGCAACCTTAGCCATAGCCTGTGCACGTCCCTGTTAATAACAGTAACCACAGCTGTAAATTGGCAAATTAGGTCCCACAGCTCATGGAAATCAAAATTCCAGTATTTCAAAATAATAGAATAAAAAAATATAAATACAGAAGTGGCGACCTTCTGAAAAGTATGTTAATTTCTGCACTCAATACTTGGTCGGGGCTCCTTTTGCACAAATAACTGCTGCGTGGCAGGGAGGCAATCAGCCTGTGGCACTGCTGAGGTGTTATGGAAGCCAAGGTTGTTTTGATAGCGGCCTTAAGCTCATCTCCATTGTTGGGTCTGGTGTATCTCATTTTCCTCTTGACAATACAGTCTTGCATTGAGAGGCCTTGCATTGAAACCAGGGCTGGAGTGGGGAATCGTGAGAATTACTGGTGGGCCGCTTCACTTTTGGGCCGGTCGAGGATTTTTTGTTGTTGACATTTGTCACGTTAGTCTATCTTTTCTATGCTACATGTTGGAGCCGTTTTGTAATTTAAGTTTCCAAATGCACCCAAATTGTTCATGTTGATACGTTTAGGTTAAATTAACGGAACATTCAAATTATGGTTTGAAAATATAGCTACAAGCAGCAATGCGGGTTCCTCCGCAAAATGGCAAAATATTATAAACATGTACACTGTAGAAGATCGAGATATGGACAACAAGAGAGCAAAACTACTTCATGTTCGGCCATCAACAATAGGCTGAACGGGGATTTGAACTCATGAGCATAAGGTTACAGGTCAGTGTCTCTAGCCTCTCTGCTACACACCAACCGCCGAAATTTTATGATTATAAAGGGCTGATTATTAACTTTCCATACGGTATTGAAAGTCTTCTTGACTTGATCTCTTTCCAGATTCTCAGTCAATGCACAACTAACAACAGTCATATGGGCAACTGGGCTAGGGCAGAGCTCATATACAACTCCTTGCTAGAATAGCCTGTGACAGGTCAGCAGCCGACTCTGGTCAAATTAAACTACACAACATGCACAATCAAGGTGACCAACAACATTAACTAACCAACAATAACATTACAAACATCTAACTGATCTGTCTCTGATCCGTAATTCCGACCTGTTCCGGTATTGGGCCGTTGGAAAGGATGAGCCCGGTCCAGGTCCGTTTAGCGGATCTGCGCCAAATGCTAATGCAGACCTGGGCCAAATCTGGCACAAACACATTTTGCTGTCTGGGAACATACTCAATCAGGGTGACCAACAAGATTATTATAACTAACCAACAATAACATTACAAACATCTAACTGAACGAACACAACAACTGAAATCCCTGGCACGGCTTTTGTAACCAAACGATTTTCCACAAGTCTTTGCGTTTTTGGACATGGTCGCACTGCATGCTGGGAACCCAAGGGTGCTGACGCTGATTATCTAGCTGTGCTCCGACTGCGTGATATGAGTTTTAGTTTTTTGGTTAGCTTTGGGACAAAGGTTAAGAAACGGTTGACATTTCAAGGTGAAATTACATGAAATTGCGCATTGGTATTTCAGAAGGATGTCTGCCTGTTTAACTAAACAGATATTCAAATTCAAGCTACACGACTGTGGCTGGATTCAATGCTATGACCTTATACTTTGGAGGTCGCCGTCTCAGCCCAGTGAGCTAATCTCACTGTTGAATATTTTCACGTTCAATTACTGTATAAAAAAAGTAAGCTGTTTCTCCTGTGGTAAGCGAAAGTTGAAACAGCTCTAATTCAATCATATTTTGACATACCAAGGTGAAATTGTGTACGGTACGTCAGAGTGATGTCACCTTAAAGCTTACTAGGTTTGAAAAACCATCATTCAAAATGACATTTGATTTAGTGACACAAACATATTGAGTTAGTGTGGACATTTACATAAATACACCCCTTTCAGCCATTTTATACTTGATTCAATTGCCTTAAGTAACATTTTTAAATACATCAATGATACATATCTGTTAAAAATTTCAAGTCAATTAGCCCTTGAAACTGCTGAGACTGTATAATTAGGAGGGGCAGAGTATTAACTTTTTATAGGATATTGAAACTCTTCTTGAGCTGATCTCTTTCCAGACTCCCAGTCAATGCACAACTAATCCTAGTCATGTGGGTAACTGGGCAAGCGCAACGCTCATATTCAGCTTCTTGCAAGAATAGTCTGTGACTGCATTGCAGCCGATTCTCTGGTCCGATTAAACTACACAACCCAGACAGCATTTACATCTGTGCCAGATCCGTTTTCGAATCAGCAGATTCGCGCAGCAGTCGCACTCACAATGCAGATCTGCATCAAATGTGGGCCAGACCTCAATAGGAATTCTCGCTGTGACATTCCGTCCGGCGGGTGCGGCGCCGATCCGGGGCAGCTGCGCAGACCAGACGCGCCACAACTGAATCGACGTCCGCCCGGCGGGTGTGGGCCGGATCAGAGCCATATACAAATATGATAAAAAGTATTTTTCTATGGCTCTGGGCCGGATCCGCGGCAGCTGCATAGACCAGACGTGCCACAACTGAATCGAGTCCGCACGGCGGGTGTGGGCCAGATTCGCGGGAGTTACGCAGGCCAGACGCGCCACAACTAACGGAACACTTTTCCCCCGCATAAACCTGCCACTATATCTGGCTGCAGAGTGGGAGACTGCAGGCTGCAACGTCGTTGTGATCGTTGTGATTTATGATTGTTGGTGAGTGCATTATTAGTAGGCCTGGTGTTGAAGTCATGTTAGTCTGTTAAATATTTATTTTAAACATAAAAGTTTACAAACTTATAGTTTACACCACATTATTCTGACAATCTCAGACGTAGTGCTAGCTTACGTGCAAGACAAGCTAGTAGCATAGCTACGGTTAGCTGGTACAGCAGGTTCTTTTAAACATCCAAAACTAATGTGAACATTAGGCCAAATCGGTTATCTTTGCTTATTATTTACAAACATGGCTGAATATCGTGTCCATTGTGTGTTAGCTGCAACATCGTAGCCATGTTAGCGCTAGCCACTATACCCACTCTTTTGTCTGTAGCTAGCCTAGCTGCTAGTACTAATAGTACTAAACTGCGGTGATCGCTGCTAGCTACTGCTAGCACCGACTTCTCACGTCCAAATACATTTACTAGTTCGTACGTCAGTACCATATCTAAAGTCTCACTGTATTATACACAGTCTTCAACGTCAACACGCTATGAAATAAAATTGAAATGAACTGGTACATAATCCCGTAACAGATGTTTTTTTTATGCTGTAATGTTCTCTTGTGCCTGTTTAAAATAAAAATAAAACGTTTGAAAATTACAAATTGTGTGGGTATTTGTTTGGCCCTTAATTGTCTGATAGCCTAAGTATGAATCACAGACCAGGGCCAGATGAGCCCCTGATATGAGTCGCGGATCTGGGCCAGATCCGCAGCACACGTCATGGCATTAAAGGGGCAATTGACTGGGTTTTTTGGGTATTTCACACTGTTCCTTAAGGTCTCCAAATAGGGTATGTAACATTGGTTGGGTTGAAAATGGCCCGGGTGCTGTTCTATGCCCTCTGACAGATCCTCTGAAATGTTCCCGGAAAAGACACTAGCTTTTCTCCTTTTATGGTATGCTCATTAATATTTAGATAAGCTGTGCGCTGATTGGTTGGTTATCAACGAGTGAAGCTGGGAGCAAAAACGCAACACGGCCAACAGCAGCATTCGCTGAAACACCGAAGTTGGAGACTTGAAATAAAAACGCGCAAATAAATCTATTGTGTCTACACAACACTGTTTTCAACAGATTGACTATATATCATTTGAAATTATAACATTACTTGTTTCCACTTCTGTTGTTGAAGCAAACTGGATTGGTGGGTAGAACGTTAGGCTACAGCTTAGCAACCAAACCATATCGTGATTCTACTCGGCTTCAGTTAGCTAGCTAGGCTAGTTCTAGATATCTTGCTGTAAAATAACATGACAAAGATCTGGACAAACATGCATCGTGAATTGTAGATTTTCATTACACAGGTTATTTATTTGAATGAAACACAGTCAGGAACATGAATCAACGTTAGCCCCATTGCCAATAAACTAGGCTCTAGTTAAACAGGCAGACATCCATTACAAACATCTAACTGAACGAACACAACAACTAAAATCCCTCGCACGGCTTTTGTAACCAAACTATTTTCCACAAGTCTTTGCGTTTTTGGACATGCCGCACTGCATGCTGGGTACCCAAGTGGCTGAAGCTAATTATCTAGCTGTGCTCTGACTGCGTGATATGAGTATTAGTTTTTGGTCAGCTTTGGGACAAAGGTTAAGAAACGGTTGACATTTCAAGGTGAAATTGCAAGAAATTGCGCATGGTATTTCAGAAGGATGTCTGCCTGTTTAACTAAGCAAGAAATCAAAATGATGACAGGCCAAAAGACTGTGTCTGGATTCAAACCTGTGACCTTGCGCTTTGTAGCACAACAATTCAACCTATTGAGCTACACGCAAAGCTGAGAAATTCTGGTTAGTTCCTGTGTAAAAAAAGAAAGCTGTTTCTCCTGTAGCGTGGATTGGTCAATTCGGCCAAAGTTTAAACAGCTGTAATTCAAGGATCTTTTGACATATCAAGGTGAAATTGCGCATGGTACTTCAGAACAATGTCATCCTGTTTAACTTAACATATATTCAAATTTAAGACAGACTCAAACAGTGTGGGTGGATTGGAACCTACGCCCCCTTATACTTTGCAGGTCACCATTCCAACTCATTGAGCTATTCTCAGTGTTGAATATAGTCATGTTCAGTTACTGTACAAAAAAGTAAGCTGTTTCTACTGTGGTAAGCGTTGTTAGATTCAGCCAAGGTTGAAACAGCTCTAATGCAATCATATTTTGACATACCAAGGTGAAATTGTTTATGGTACTTCAGAGAGATGTCTGATTATCAATATACTTCATTCAAGCTAATTTGGTTGTAAATCTGACACTACCATACGTAGACTACAAGTAGCTAGCTACTGTTGTAAACCTGGCTTGTTTTGCAGTGGTTTACACAGTCTCGCTTAACAGATGATCGGAGTGTTGTTATGGTCTCAAATAAACACTCAATGTTGGGTTTTACAACCGGAGGATTGACCGGAACACTAGATACCTTTCTGTCCAAAAAAAAATGTGTTCAAAAACTTGCCTCTGACTGGTTTTGAACCTACAACCCTTTGTTTATCAGCACAATATCTCAGCCAATTGTGCCATTGCCAGATTTGGAATCTGCCATGTTCAGTCATCAACTGGATAATAAAATAAGATGTTTCTCCAATGGCAAGCATTGTCAGATTTGGTCCAAGCTCAAACAGCTGTAATTCAGTCATATGTTTACATATCAAGGTGAAACTTTGCAGGGTACTTCAAGGTGGTGTCATCTTAAAGCCTATTGGGTTTGAAAAACCATCATTCAAAAGTAAATTTGATTTAGTGACACAAACCTATTGAGGCAATGTGTACATTCACATAAATACACCCTTTTCAGACATTTTGTATTTGATTCAGCTGTCTTAAGTAAAGTTTTTAAATATGTCAATGATACATATCTGTACAAAATGTCAAGTCAATTTGACCTTTTTTGTAGGAGGAGATCTATTTTGAAGGTTTTCCCAAATTATCATTCTACAGGAAAATACATCACAGTGGACCTATGGGTCCATGAGGATTTTTTGTTCCTCATGAAAAATGAGGCATGCAAACCAAGTTTCAGAAGAATTGGAGCAATAAGGTGGAAATGCAATCACTCTGAAAAGTGGACATTTGGGCGTGGCCTGTGGCGCCCCCTATGGTCTAATGTGGGCCAGTCTGTGTTTGGGCCGTAGTTGTGGCATGTTGTATCAATATGCCAAATTTCAAAACTTTTTACCAATGTGTTCATGAGATAAATTACAAGAATAATAATAAGAAGAAGAATACCAACAATAACAATAGGTTCCCTCCTACCAGAGGAACCTAAATATAGCTGCAAGCAGCGATGCGGGTTCCTCCGCAAAATATTATAAACATGTACACTTTAGAAGATCGAGAGTTGGACAACAAAAGAGCAAAACTACTTCATGTTTGGCCAACAACAGGCTGAATGGGGATTTGAACTCATGAGCATAAGGTTACAAGTCAGTCTCTCTATCCTCTCTGCTACACACCAACTGTTGAGATTGTATGAATAGAAAGGGCTGAGTATTAGCTTTGGTCAGCTTTGGGACAAAGGTTAAGAAACGGTTGACATTTCAAGGTGAAATTGCATGAAATTGTGCATGGTATTTCAGAATGATGTCATCCTATTGAACTAAACAGATAATCAAAATGATGACAGGCCAAAATATAATGGCTGGATTCCAACTTACTACCTTATACTTTACAGGTCACCCTCCCAGCCCATTCAGCTATTCTCAGTGTTTAATAGTGTCCTGTTCAGTAACTGTATTAAAAAGTAAGCTGTTTCTCCTATGGTAAGTGTTGTTAGATTCAGCCAAAGTTGAAACTGCTTGTACATTTCCTATAAAAATGGGACAACGGGATGAGTGGGTTGCTGCTGTAAAGAATAACTTACTTATAGTTTTTTTAAAAGGTTGTTTGGAGTGCCATAACTTGTCATGGAAGGGAATTTCAAATCATGCCTAGCATCAGTGGGGATGTGTCCTGGCTTAGGTTACTGAAATGAATTTGTGCAACAGACAAGGAATCCACCTGAACAATCAATTTACTTCATTAGAGATAACCATGAGCGTTATCTCTACCATGCGTAGACTACAAGTACATTTAGTCATTTTAGCAGACGCTCTTATCTAGAGCGACTTACAGAAAGTACAGGGACATTCTCCCCGAGGTAAGTAGGATGAAGTGCCTTGCCCAAGAACAAAACGTCATTTGGCACGGGCAGGAAACGAACCAACAACCTTCTGATTAATAGCCCGACTCCCTAACGGCTAGGCCATCTGACCTCTAGTAGCTAGCTACTGTCGTGAACCTGGCTTGTTTTGCAGTGGTTTACACAGTCTCGCAAAACAGACGATTGGAGTGTTGTGATGGGCTCAAATAAACATGCATTGCTATGTTTTACAACCGGAGGATTTATCGGAAGACTAGAAACTGTTTTGTCAGAATAAAAAATAAAAAACTATGCCTCTGACTGGTTTTGAACCTACAACCCTTTGCTTACCATCACAACATCTCAGCCAATTGAGCAATTCCCAGGCATGGAATACACAAAGTTCGATAACTGGATAATAAAAAAAGCTGTTTCTCCAATGGCGAGCATTGTTAGATTTGGTCCAAGTTCAAACCGCTGTAATTCAGTCATATTTTGACATATCAAGGTAAAACTTTGCATGGTATGTCAGAGGCATGTCACCTTAAAGCCTATTAGGTTTGAACCATCCTTCAAAAATACATTTGATTTAGTGACACAAACATATTGAGGCAATGTGGACATTTACATAAATACACCCCTTTCAGCCATTTTGTACTTGATTCAATTGCCTTAAGTAACATTTCTAAATACGTCAGTGATACATATATTTACCAAATCTCAAGTCAATTAGACCTTTGGTTCAAGAGAAGAGGAATTTTGAAGGTTTTCCAAAATTATCACTGTACAGGAAAATCCATCATGGCGGACCTTATGGGTCCTTGAGGCCTTTTTGTTCCTCATGACAAATGAGGCATGCACACCAAGTTTCAGAGGAATTGGAGCAATGGGGTGGAAATGCCATCACTTTGAAAATGTGACTTTTGGGCGTGGCCTGTGGCGCCCCCTATGGTCCGATGTGGCCCATATTTGGTGTGGGGGTACCCACTTGGATGTATTATCAATGTGCCAAATTAAAAAATGTATGACAAGGGGCTTTTTGAGATATTGGGGCGCAAGGAGAAGAAAAATAATAATAAATATAGCTGCAAGCAGCGATGCGGGTTCCTCCGCAAAATATTATAAACATGTACACTGTAGAAGATCGAGAGTTGGACAACAAAAGAGCAAAACTACTTCATGTTTGGCCAACAACAATAGGCTGAATGGGAATTTGAACTCATGAGCATAAGGTTAAAAGTTAGTCTCTATCCTCTCTGCTACACACCAACTGTTGAGATTGTATGAATAGAAAGGGCAGAGCATTAGCTTTGGTCAGCTTTGCGACAAAGGTTAGGAATTTCAAGGTGAAATTGCATGAATTTGTGCAGGGTATTTCAGAATAATGTCGTCCTGTTTAACTAAACAGATAATGAAAATTATGACAGGCCAAAATATAATGGCTGGATTCCAACCTAATACTTTATACTTTACAGGACACCATCTCAGCCCATTGAGCTATTATCAGTGTTGAGTAGTGTCATGTTCAGTAACTGTATATAAAAGTAAGCTGTTTCTCCTTTGGTAAGCGTTGTTAGATTCAGCCAAAGTTGAAACTGCTTGTACATTTCCTATAAAAATGGGACAACGGGATGAGTGGGTTGCTGCTGTAAAGAATAACTTACTTATAGTTTTTTTAAAAGGTTGTTTGGAGTGCCATAACTTGTCATGGAAGGGAATTTCAAATCATGCCTAGCATCAGTGGGGATGTGTCCTGGCTTAGGTTACTGAAATGAATTTGTGCAACAGACAAGGAATCCACCTGAACAATCAATTTACTTCATTAGAGATAACCATGAGCGTTATCTCTACCATGCGTAGACTACAAGTACATTTAGTCATTTTAGCAGACGCTCTTATCTAGAGCGACTTACAGAAAGTACAGGGACATTCTCCCCGAGGTAAGTAGGATGAAGTGCCTTGCCCAAGAACAAAACGTCATTTGGCACGGGCAGGAAACGAACCAACGACCTTCTGATTAATAGCCCGACTCCCTAACGGCTAGGCCATCTGACCTCTAGTAGCTAGCTACTGTCGTGAACCTGGCTTGTTTTGCAGTGGTTTACACAGTCTCGCAAAACAGACGATTGGAGTGTTGTGATGGGCTCAAATAAACATGCATTGCTATGTTTTACAACCGGAGGATTTATCGGAAGACTAGAAACTGTTTTGTCAGAATAAAAAATAAAAAACTATGCCTCTGACTGGTTTTGAACCTACAACCCTTTGCTTACCATCACAACATCTCAGCCAATTGAGCAATTCCCAGGCATGGAATACACAAAGTTCGATAACTGGATAATAAAAAAAGCTGTTTCTCCAATGGCGAGCATTGTTAGATTTGGTCCAAGTTCAAACCGCTGTAATTCAGTCATATTTTGACATATCAAGGTAAAACTTTGCATGGTATGTCAGAGGCATGTCACCTTAAAGCCTATTAGGTTTGAACCATCCTTCAAAAATACATTTGATTTAGTGACACAAACATATTGAGGCAATGTGGACATTTACATAAATACACCCCTTTCAGCCATTTTGTACTTGATTCAATTGCCTTAAGTAACATTTCTAAATACGTCAGTGATACATATATTTACCAAATCTCAAGTCAATTAGACCTTTGGTTCAAGAGAAGAGGAATTTTGAAGGTTTTCCAAAATTATCACTGTACAGGAAAATCCATCATGGCGGACCTTATGGGTCCTTGAGGCCTTTTTGTTCCTCATGACAAATGAGGCATGCACACCAAGTTTCAGAGGAATTGGAGCAATGGGGTGGAAATGCCATCACTTTGAAAATGTGACTTTTGGGCGTGGCCTGTGGCGCCCCCTATGGTCCGATGTGGCCCATATTTGGTGTGGGGGTACCCACTTGGATGTATTATCAATGTGCCAAATTAAAAAATGTATGACAAGGGGCTTTTTGAGATATTGGGGCGCAAGGAGAAGAAAAATAATAATAAATATAGCTGCAAGCAGCGATGCGGGTTCCTCCGCAAAATATTATAAACATGTACACTGTAGAAGATCGAGAGTTGGACAACAAAAGAGCAAAACTACTTCATGTTTGGCCAACAACAATAGGCTGAATGGGAATTTGAACTCATGAGCATAAGGTTAAAAGTTAGTCTCTATCCTCTCTGCTACACACCAACTGTTGAGATTGTATGAATAGAAAGGGCAGAGCATTAGCTTTGGTCAGCTTTGCGACAAAGGTTAGGAATTTCAAGGTGAAATTGCATGAATTTGTGCAGGGTATTTCAGAATAATGTCGTCCTGTTTAACTAAACAGATAATGAAAATTATGACAGGCCAAAATATAATGGCTGGATTCCAACCTAATACTTTATACTTTACAGGACACCATCTCAGCCCATTGAGCTATTATCAGTGTTGAGTAGTGTCATGTTCAGTAACTGTATATAAAAGTAAGCTGTTTCTCCTTTGGTAAGCGTTGTTAGATTCAGCCAAAGTTGAAACTGCTTGTACATTTCCTATAAAAATGGGACAACGGGATGAGTGGGTTGCTGCTGTAAAGAATAACTTACTTATAGTTTTTTTAAAAGGTTGTTTGGAGTGCCATAACTTGTCATGGAAGGGAATTTCAAATCATGCCTAGCATCAGTGGGGATGTGTCCTGGCTTAGGTTACTGAAATGAATTTGTGCAACAGACAAGGAATCCACCTGAACAATCAATTTACTTCATTAGAGATAACCATGAGCGTTATCTCTACCATGCGTAGACTACAAGTACATTTAGTCATTTTAGCAGACGCTCTTATCTAGAGCGACTTACAGAAAGTACAGGGACATTCTCCCCGAGGTAAGTAGGATGAAGTGCCTTGCCCAAGAACAAAACGTCATTTGGCACGGGCAGGAAACGAACCAACGACCTTCTGATTAATAGCCCGACTCCCTAACGGCTAGGCCATCTGACCTCTAGTAGCTAGCTACTGTCGTGAACCTGGCTTGTTTTGCAGTGGTTTACACAGTCTCGCAAAACAGACGATTGGAGTGTTGTGATGGGCTCAAATAAACATGCATTGCTATGTTTTACAACCGGAGGATTTATCGGAAGACTAGAAACTGTTTTGTCAGAATAAAAAATAAAAAACTATGCCTCTGACTGGTTTTGAACCTACAACCCTTTGCTTACCATCACAACATCTCAGCCAATTGAGCAATTCCCAGGCATGGAATACACAAAGTTCGATAACTGGATAATAAAAAAAGCTGTTTCTCCAATGGCGAGCATTGTTAGATTTGGTCCAAGTTCAAACCGCTGTAATTCAGTCATATTTTGACATATCAAGGTAAAACTTTGCATGGTATGTCAGAGGCATGTCACCTTAAAGCCTATTAGGTTTGAACCATCCTTCAAAAATACATTTGATTTAGTGACACAAACATATTGAGGCAATGTGGACATTTACATAAATACACCCCTTTCAGCCATTTTGTACTTGATTCAATTGCCTTAAGTAACATTTCTAAATACGTCAGTGATACATATATTTACCAAATCTCAAGTCAATTAGACCTTTGGTTCAAGAGAAGAGGAATTTTGAAGGTTTTCCAAAATTATCACTGTACAGGAAAATCCATCATGGCGGACCTTATGGGTCCTTGAGGCCTTTTTGTTCCTCATGACAAATGAGGCATGCACACCAAGTTTCAGAGGAATTGGAGCAATGGGGTGGAAATGCCATCACTTTGAAAATGTGACTTTTGGGCGTGGCCTGTGGCGCCCCCTATGGTCCGATGTGGCCCATATTTGGTGTGGGGGTACCCACTTGGATGTATTATCAATGTGCCAAATTAAAAAATGTATGACAAGGGGCTTTTTGAGATATTGGGGCGCAAGGAGAAGAAAAATAATAATAAATATAGCTGCAAGCAGCGATGCGGGTTCCTCCGCAAAATATTATAAACATGTACACTGTAGAAGATCGAGAGTTGGACAACAAAAGAGCAAAACTACTTCATGTTTGGCCAACAACAATAGGCTGAATGGGAATTTGAACTCATGAGCATAAGGTTAAAAGTTAGTCTCTATCCTCTCTGCTACACACCAACTGTTGAGATTGTATGAATAGAAAGGGCAGAGCATTAGCTTTGGTCAGCTTTGCGACAAAGGTTAGGAATTTCAAGGTGAAATTGCATGAATTTGTGCAGGGTATTTCAGAATAATGTCGTCCTGTTTAACTAAACAGATAATGAAAATTATGACAGGCCAAAATATAATGGCTGGATTCCAACCTAATACTTTATACTTTACAGGACACCATCTCAGCCCATTGAGCTATTATCAGTGTTGAGTAGTGTCATGTTCAGTAACTGTATATAAAAGTAAGCTGTTTCTCCTTTGGTAAGCGTTGTTAGATTCAGCCAAAGTTGAAACTGCTTGTACATTTCCTATAAAAATGGGACAACGGGATGAGTGGGTTGCTGCTGTAAAGAATAACTTACTTATAGTTTTTTTAAAAGGTTGTTTGGAGTGCCATAACTTGTCATGGAAGGGAATTTCAAATCATGCCTAGCATCAGTGGGGATGTGTCCTGGCTTAGGTTACTGAAATGAATTTGTGCAACAGACAAGGAATCCACCTGAACAATCAATTTACTTCATTAGAGATAACCATGAGCGTTATCTCTACCATGCGTAGACTACAAGTACATTTAGTCATTTTAGCAGACGCTCTTATCTAGAGCGACTTACAGAAAGTACAGGGACATTCTCCCCGAGGTAAGTAGGATGAAGTGCCTTGCCCAAGAACAAAACGTCATTTGGCACGGGCAGGAAACGAACCAACGACCTTCTGATTAATAGCCCGACTCCCTAACGGCTAGGCCATCTGACCTCTAGTAGCTAGCTACTGTCGTGAACCTGGCTTGTTTTGCAGTGGTTTACACAGTCTCGCAAAACAGACGATTGGAGTGTTGTGATGGGCTCAAATAAACATGCATTGCTATGTTTTACAACCGGAGGATTTATCGGAAGACTAGAAACTGTTTTGTCAGAATAAAAAATAAAAAACTATGCCTCTGACTGGTTTTGAACCTACAACCCTTTGCTTACCATCACAACATCTCAGCCAATTGAGCAATTCCCAGGCATGGAATACACAAAGTTCGATAACTGGATAATAAAAAAAGCTGTTTCTCCAATGGCGAGCATTGTTAGATTTGGTCCAAGTTCAAACCGCTGTAATTCAGTCATATTTTGACATATCAAGGTAAAACTTTGCATGGTATGTCAGAGGCATGTCACCTTAAAGCCTATTAGGTTTGAACCATCCTTCAAAAATACATTTGATTTAGTGACACAAACATATTGAGGCAATGTGGACATTTACATAAATACACCCCTTTCAGCCATTTTGTACTTGATTCAATTGCCTTAAGTAACATTTCTAAATACGTCAGTGATACATATATTTACCAAATCTCAAGTCAATTAGACCTTTGGTTCAAGAGAAGAGGAATTTTGAAGGTTTTCCAAAATTATCACTGTACAGGAAAATCCATCATGGCGGACCTTATGGGTCCTTGAGGCCTTTTTGTTCCTCATGACAAATGAGGCATGCACACCAAGTTTCAGAGGAATTGGAGCAATGGGGTGGAAATGCCATCACTTTGAAAATGTGACTTTTGGGCGTGGCCTGTGGCGCCCCCTATGGTCCGATGTGGCCCATATTTGGTGTGGGGGTACCCACTTGGATGTATTATCAATGTGCCAAATTAAAAAATGTATGACAAGGGGCTTTTTGAGATATTGGGGCGCAAGGAGAAGAAAAATAATAATAAATATAGCTGCAAGCAGCGATGCGGGTTCCTCCGCAAAATATTATAAACATGTACACTGTAGAAGATCGAGAGTTGGACAACAAAAGAGCAAAACTACTTCATGTTTGGCCAACAACAATAGGCTGAATGGGAATTTGAACTCATGAGCATAAGGTTAAAAGTTAGTCTCTATCCTCTCTGCTACACACCAACTGTTGAGATTGTATGAATAGAAAGGGCAGAGCATTAGCTTTGGTCAGCTTTGCGACAAAGGTTAGGAATTTCAAGGTGAAATTGCATGAATTTGTGCAGGGTATTTCAGAATAATGTCGTCCTGTTTAACTAAACAGATAATGAAAATTATGACAGGCCAAAATATAATGGCTGTATTCCAACCTAATACTTTATACTTTACAGGACACCATCTCAGCCCATTGAGCTATTATCAGTGTTGAGTAGTGTCATGTTCAGTAACTGTATATAAAAGTAAGCTGTTTCTCCTTTGGTAAGCGTTGTTAGATTCAGCCAAAGTTGAAACTGCTTGTACATTTCCTATAAAAATGGGACAACGGGATGAGTGGGTTGCTGCTGTAAAGAATAACTTACTTATAGTTTTTTTAAAAGGTTGTTTGGAGTGCCATAACTTGTCATGGAAGGGAATTTCAAATCATGCCTAGCATCAGTGGGGATGTGTCCTGGCTTAGGTTACTGAAATGAATTTGTGCAACAGACAAGGAATCCACCTGAACAATCAATTTACTTCATTAGAGATAACCATGAGCGTTATCTCTACCATGCGTAGACTACAAGTACATTTAGTCATTTTAGCAGACGCTCTTATCTAGAGCGACTTACAGAAAGTACAGGGACATTCTCCCCGAGGTAAGTAGGATGAAGTGCCTTGCCCAAGAACAAAACGTCATTTGGCACGGGCAGGAAACGAACCAACGACCTTCTGATTAATAGCCCGACTCCCTAACGGCTAGGCCATCTGACCTCTAGTAGCTAGCTACTGTCGTGAACCTGGCTTGTTTTGCAGTGGTTTACACAGTCTCGCAAAACAGACGATTGGAGTGTTGTGATGGGCTCAAATAAACATGCATTGCTATGTTTTACAACCGGAGGATTTATCGGAAGACTAGAAACTGTTTTGTCAGAATAAAAAATAAAAAACTATGCCTCTGACTGGTTTTGAACCTACAACCCTTTGCTTACCATCACAACATCTCAGCCAATTGAGCAATTCCCAGGCATGGAATACACAAAGTTCGATAACTGGATAATAAAAAAAGCTGTTTCTCCAATGGCGAGCATTGTTAGATTTGGTCCAAGTTCAAACCGCTGTAATTCAGTCATATTTTGACATATCAAGGTAAAACTTTGCATGGTATGTCAGAGGCATGTCACCTTAAAGCCTATTAGGTTTGAACCATCCTTCAAAAATACATTTGATTTAGTGACACAAACATATTGAGGCAATGTGGACATTTACATAAATACACCCCTTTCAGCCATTTTGTACTTGATTCAATTGCCTTAAGTAACATTTCTAAATACGTCAGTGATACATATATTTACCAAATCTCAAGTCAATTAGACCTTTGGTTCAAGAGAAGAGGAATTTTGAAGGTTTTCCAAAATTATCACTGTACAGGAAAATCCATCATGGCGGACCTTATGGGTCCTTGAGGCCTTTTTGTTCCTCATGACAAATGAGGCATGCACACCAAGTTTCAGAGGAATTGGAGCAATGGGGTGGAAATGCCATCACTTTGAAAATGTGACTTTTGGGCGTGGCCTGTGGCGCCCCCTATGGTCCGATGTGGCCCATATTTGGTGTGGGGGTACCCACTTGGATGTATTATCAATGTGCCAAATTAAAAAATGTATGACAAGGGGCTTTTTGAGATATTGGGGCGCAAGGAGAAGAAAAATAATAATAAATATAGCTGCAAGCAGCGATGCGGGTTCCTCCGCAAAATATTATAAACATGTACACTGTAGAAGATCGAGAGTTGGACAACAAAAGAGCAAAACTACTTCATGTTTGGCCAACAACAATAGGCTGAATGGGAATTTGAACTCATGAGCATAAGGTTAAAAGTTAGTCTCTATCCTCTCTGCTACACACCAACTGTTGAGATTGTATGAATAGAAAGGGCAGAGCATTAGCTTTGGTCAGCTTTGCGACAAAGGTTAGGAATTTCAAGGTGAAATTGCATGAATTTGTGCAGGGTATTTCAGAATAATGTCGTCCTGTTTAACTAAACAGATAATGAAAATTATGACAGGCCAAAATATAATGGCTGTATTCCAACCTAATACTTTATACTTTACAGGACACCATCTCAGCCCATTGAGCTATTATCAGTGTTGAGTAGTGTCATGTTCAGTAACTGTATATAAAAGTAAGCTGTTTCTCCTTTGGTAAGCGTTGTTAGATTCAGCCAAAGTTGAAACTGCTTGTACATTTCCTATAAAAATGGGACAACGGGATGAGTGGGTTGCTGCTGTAAAGAATAACTTACTTATAGTTTTTTTAAAAGGTTGTTTGGAGTGCCATAACTTGTCATGGAAGGGAATTTCAAATCATGCCTAGCATCAGTGGGGATGTGTCCTGGCTTAGGTTACTGAAATGAATTTGTGCAACAGACAAGGAATCCACCTGAACAATCAATTTACTTCATTAGAGATAACCATGAGCGTTATCTCTACCATGCGTAGACTACAAGTACATTTAGTCATTTTAGCAGACGCTCTTATCTAGAGCGACTTACAGAAAGTACAGGGACATTCTCCCCGAGGTAAGTAGGATGAAGTGCCTTGCCCAAGAACAAAACGTCATTTGGCACGGGCAGGAAACGAACCAACGACCTTCTGATTAATAGCCCGACTCCCTAACGGCTAGGCCATCTGACCTCTAGTAGCTAGCTACTGTCGTGAACCTGGCTTGTTTTGCAGTGGTTTACACAGTCTCGCAAAACAGACGATTGGAGTGTTGTGATGGGCTCAAATAAACATGCATTGCTATGTTTTACAACCGGAGGATTTATCGGAAGACTAGAAACTGTTTTGTCAGAATAAAAAATAAAAAACTATGCCTCTGACTGGTTTTGAACCTACAACCCTTTGCTTACCATCACAACATCTCAGCCAATTGAGCAATTCCCAGGCATGGAATACACAAAGTTCGATAACTGGATAATAAAAAAAGCTGTTTCTCCAATGGCGAGCATTGTTAGATTTGGTCCAAGTTCAAACCGCTGTAATTCAGTCATATTTTGACATATCAAGGTAAAACTTTGCATGGTATGTCAGAGGCATGTCACCTTAAAGCCTATTAGGTTTGAACCATCCTTCAAAAATACATTTGATTTAGTGACACAAACATATTGAGGCAATGTGGACATTTACATAAATACACCCCTTTCAGCCATTTTGTACTTGATTCAATTGCCTTAAGTAACATTTCTAAATACGTCAGTGATACATATATTTACCAAATCTCAAGTCAATTAGACCTTTGGTTCAAGAGAAGAGGAATTTTGAAGGTTTTCCAAAATTATCACTGTACAGGAAAATCCATCATGGCGGACCTTATGGGTCCTTGAGGCCTTTTTGTTCCTCATGACAAATGAGGCATGCACACCAAGTTTCAGAGGAATTGGAGCAATGGGGTGGAAATGCCATCACTTTGAAAATGTGACTTTTGGGCGTGGCCTGTGGCGCCCCCTATGGTCCGATGTGGCCCATATTTGGTGTGGGGGTACCCACTTGGATGTATTATCAATGTGCCAAATTAAAAAATGTATGACAAGGGGCTTTTTGAGATATTGGGGCGCAAGGAGAAGAAAAATAATAATAAATATAGCTGCAAGCAGCGATGCGGGTTCCTCCGCAAAATATTATAAACATGTACACTGTAGAAGATCGAGAGTTGGACAACAAAAGAGCAAAACTACTTCATGTTTGGCCAACAACAATAGGCTGAATGGGAATTTGAACTCATGAGCATAAGGTTAAAAGTTAGTCTCTATCCTCTCTGCTACACACCAACTGTTGAGATTGTATGAATAGAAAGGGCAGAGCATTAGCTTTGGTCAGCTTTGCGACAAAGGTTAGGAATTTCAAGGTGAAATTGCATGAATTTGTGCAGGGTATTTCAGAATAATGTCGTCCTGTTTAACTAAACAGATAATGAAAATTATGACAGGCCAAAATATAATGGCTGTATTCCAACCTAATACTTTATACTTTACAGGACACCATCTCAGCCCATTGAGCTATTATCAGTGTTGAGTAGTGTCATGTTCAGTAACTGTATATAAAAGTAAGCTGTTTCTCCTTTGGTAAGCGTTGTTAGATTCAGCCAAAGTTGAAACTGCTTGTACATTTCCTATAAAAATGGGACAACGGGATGAGTGGGTTGCTGCTGTAAAGAATAACTTACTTATAGTTTTTTTAAAAGGTTGTTTGGAGTGCCATAACTTGTCATGGAAGGGAATTTCAAATCATGCCTAGCATCAGTGGGGATGTGTCCTGGCTTAGGTTACTGAAATGAATTTGTGCAACAGACAAGGAATCCACCTGAACAATCAATTTACTTCATTAGAGATAACCATGAGCGTTATCTCTACCATGCGTAGACTACAAGTACATTTAGTCATTTTAGCAGACGCTCTTATCTAGAGCGACTTACAGAAAGTACAGGGACATTCTCCCCGAGGTAAGTAGGATGAAGTGCCTTGCCCAAGAACAAAACGTCATTTGGCACGGGCAGGAAACGAACCAACGACCTTCTGATTAATAGCCCGACTCCCTAACGGCTAGGCCATCTGACCTCTAGTAGCTAGCTACTGTCGTGAACCTGGCTTGTTTTGCAGTGGTTTACACAGTCTCGCAAAACAGACGATTGGAGTGTTGTGATGGGCTCAAATAAACATGCATTGCTATGTTTTACAACCGGAGGATTTATCGGAAGACTAGAAACTGTTTTGTCAGAATAAAAAATAAAAAACTATGCCTCTGACTGGTTTTGAACCTACAACCCTTTGCTTACCATCACAACATCTCAGCCAATTGAGCAATTCCCAGGCATGGAATACACAAAGTTCGATAACTGGATAATAAAAAAAGCTGTTTCTCCAATGGCGAGCATTGTTAGATTTGGTCCAAGTTCAAACCGCTGTAATTCAGTCATATTTTGACATATCAAGGTAAAACTTTGCATGGTATGTCAGAGGCATGTCACCTTAAAGCCTATTAGGTTTGAACCATCCTTCAAAAATACATTTGATTTAGTGACACAAACATATTGAGGCAATGTGGACATTTACATAAATACACCCCTTTCAGCCATTTTGTACTTGATTCAATTGCCTTAAGTAACATTTCTAAATACGTCAGTGATACATATATTTACCAAATCTCAAGTCAATTAGACCTTTGGTTCAAGAGAAGAGGAATTTTGAAGGTTTTCCAAAATTATCACTGTACAGGAAAATCCATCATGGCGGACCTTATGGGTCCTTGAGGCCTTTTTGTTCCTCATGACAAATGAGGCATGCACACCAAGTTTCAGAGGAATTGGAGCAATGGGGTGGAAATGCCATCACTTTGAAAATGTGACTTTTGGGCGTGGCCTGTGGCGCCCCCTATGGTCCGATGTGGCCCATATTTGGTGTGGGGGTACCCACTTGGATGTATTATCAATGTGCCAAATTAAAAAATGTATGACAAGGGGCTTTTTGAGATATTGGGGCGCAAGGAGAAGAAAAATAATAATAAATATAGCTGCAAGCAGCGATGCGGGTTCCTCCGCAAAATATTATAAACATGTACACTGTAGAAGATCGAGAGTTGGACAACAAAAGAGCAAAACTACTTCATGTTTGGCCAACAACAATAGGCTGAATGGGAATTTGAACTCATGAGCATAAGGTTAAAAGTTAGTCTCTATCCTCTCTGCTACACACCAACTGTTGAGATTGTATGAATAGAAAGGGCAGAGCATTAGCTTTGGTCAGCTTTGCGACAAAGGTTAGGAATTTCAAGGTGAAATTGCATGAATTTGTGCAGGGTATTTCAGAATAATGTCGTCCTGTTTAACTAAACAGATAATGAAAATTATGACAGGCCAAAATATAATGGCTGTATTCCAACCTAATACTTTATACTTTACAGGACACCATCTCAGCCCATTGAGCTATTATCAGTGTTGAGTAGTGTCATGTTCAGTAACTGTATATAAAAGTAAGCTGTTTCTCCTTTGGTAAGCGTTGTTAGATTCAGCCAAAGTTGAAACTGCTTGTACATTTCCTATAAAAATGGGACAACGGGATGAGTGGGTTGCTGCTGTAAAGAATAACTTACTTATAGTTTTTTTAAAAGGTTGTTTGGAGTGCCATAACTTGTCATGGAAGGGAATTTCAAATCATGCCTAGCATCAGTGGGGATGTGTCCTGGCTTAGGTTACTGAAATGAATTTGTGCAACAGACAAGGAATCCACCTGAACAATCAATTTACTTCATTAGAGATAACCATGAGCGTTATCTCTACCATGCGTAGACTACAAGTACATTTAGTCATTTTAGCAGACGCTCTTATCTAGAGCGACTTACAGAAAGTACAGGGACATTCTCCCCGAGGTAAGTAGGATGAAGTGCCTTGCCCAAGAACAAAACGTCATTTGGCACGGGCAGGAAACGAACCAACGACCTTCTGATTAATAGCCCGACTCCCTAACGGCTAGGCCATCTGACCTCTAGTAGCTAGCTACTGTCGTGAACCTGGCTTGTTTTGCAGTGGTTTACACAGTCTCGCAAAACAGACGATTGGAGTGTTGTGATGGGCTCAAATAAACATGCATTGCTATGTTTTACAACCGGAGGATTTATCGGAAGACTAGAAACTGTTTTGTCAGAATAAAAAATAAAAAACTATGCCTCTGACTGGTTTTGAACCTACAACCCTTTGCTTACCATCACAACATCTCAGCCAATTGAGCAATTCCCAGGCATGGAATACACAAAGTTCGATAACTGGATAATAAAAAAAGCTGTTTCTCCAATGGCGAGCATTGTTAGATTTGGTCCAAGTTCAAACCGCTGTAATTCAGTCATATTTTGACATATCAAGGTAAAACTTTGCATGGTATGTCAGAGGCATGTCACCTTAAAGCCTATTAGGTTTGAACCATCCTTCAAAAATACATTTGATTTAGTGACACAAACATATTGAGGCAATGTGGACATTTACATAAATACACCCCTTTCAGCCATTTTGTACTTGATTCAATTGCCTTAAGTAACATTTCTAAATACGTCAGTGATACATATATTTACCAAATCTCAAGTCAATTAGACCTTTGGTTCAAGAGAAGAGGAATTTTGAAGGTTTTCCAAAATTATCACTGTACAGGAAAATCCATCATGGCGGACCTTATGGGTCCTTGAGGCCTTTTTGTTCCTCATGACAAATGAGGCATGCACACCAAGTTTCAGAGGAATTGGAGCAATGGGGTGGAAATGCCATCACTTTGAAAATGTGACTTTTGGGCGTGGCCTGTGGCGCCCCCTATGGTCCGATGTGGCCCATATTTGGTGTGGGGGTACCCACTTGGATGTATTATCAATGTGCCAAATTAAAAAATGTATGACAAGGGGCTTTTTGAGATATTGGGGCGCAAGGAGAAGAAAAATAATAATAAATATAGCTGCAAGCAGCGATGCGGGTTCCTCCGCAAAATATTATAAACATGTACACTGTAGAAGATCGAGAGTTGGACAACAAAAGAGCAAAACTACTTCATGTTTGGCCAACAACAATAGGCTGAATGGGAATTTGAACTCATGAGCATAAGGTTAAAAGTTAGTCTCTATCCTCTCTGCTACACACCAACTGTTGAGATTGTATGAATAGAAAGGGCAGAGCATTAGCTTTGGTCAGCTTTGCGACAAAGGTTAGGAATTTCAAGGTGAAATTGCATGAATTTGTGCAGGGTATTTCAGAATAATGTCGTCCTGTTTAACTAAACAGATAATGAAAATTATGACAGGCCAAAATATAATGGCTGTATTCCAACCTAATACTTTATACTTTACAGGACACCATCTCAGCCCATTGAGCTATTATCAGTGTTGAGTAGTGTCATGTTCAGTAACTGTATATAAAAGTAAGCTGTTTCTCCTTTGGTAAGCGTTGTTAGATTCAGCCAAAGTTGAAACTGCTTGTACATTTCCTATAAAAATGGGACAACGGGATGAGTGGGTTGCTGCTGTAAAGAATAACTTACTTATAGTTTTTTTAAAAGGTTGTTTGGAGTGCCATAACTTGTCATGGAAGGGAATTTCAAATCATGCCTAGCATCAGTGGGGATGTGTCCTGGCTTAGGTTACTGAAATGAATTTGTGCAACAGACAAGGAATCCACCTGAACAATCAATTTACTTCATTAGAGATAACCATGAGCGTTATCTCTACCATGCGTAGACTACAAGTACATTTAGTCATTTTAGCAGACGCTCTTATCTAGAGCGACTTACAGAAAGTACAGGGACATTCTCCCCGAGGTAAGTAGGATGAAGTGCCTTGCCCAAGAACAAAACGTCATTTGGCACGGGCAGGAAACGAACCAACGACCTTCTGATTAATAGCCCGACTCCCTAACGGCTAGGCCATCTGACCTCTAGTAGCTAGCTACTGTCGTGAACCTGGCTTGTTTTGCAGTGGTTTACACAGTCTCGCAAAACAGACGATTGGAGTGTTGTGATGGGCTCAAATAAACATGCATTGCTATGTTTTACAACCGGAGGATTTATCGGAAGACTAGAAACTGTTTTGTCAGAATAAAAAATAAAAAACTATGCCTCTGACTGGTTTTGAACCTACAACCCTTTGCTTACCATCACAACATCTCAGCCAATTGAGCAATTCCCAGGCATGGAATACACAAAGTTCGATAACTGGATAATAAAAAAAGCTGTTTCTCCAATGGCGAGCATTGTTAGATTTGGTCCAAGTTCAAACCGCTGTAATTCAGTCATATTTTGACATATCAAGGTAAAACTTTGCATGGTATGTCAGAGGCATGTCACCTTAAAGCCTATTAGGTTTGAACCATCCTTCAAAAATACATTTGATTTAGTGACACAAACATATTGAGGCAATGTGGATATTTTCATAAATACACCCCTTTCAGCCATTTTGTACTTGATTCAATTGCCTTAATTAACATTTTTCAATATGTCAATGATACATATCTGTACCAAATTTCAAGTCAATTAGACCTTTCGTTCAAGAGAAGAAGAATTTTGAAGGTTTTCAAAAATTATCACTGTACAGGAAAATCCATCATGGCGGACCTTATGGGTCCTTGAGGCTTTTTTGTTCCTCATGAAAAATGAGGCATGCACACCATTTTCAGAAGAATTGGAGCAATGGGGTGGAAATGCCATCACTTTGAAAATTGGACTTTTGGGCGTGGCCTGTGGTGCCCCCTATGGTCCGATGTGGCCCATATTTGGTGGGGGGTACCCACTTGGATATAGTATCAATGTGTCAAATTAGAAAATTTATGACAAGGGACTTTTTGAGATATTGGGGCGCAAGGAGAAGAAAAATAATAATAAATATAGCTGCAAGCAGCAATGGAGGGGCCAAGCAGTCCAGAGCAGGACATGGCCTCCATAGCACTTGCGCAACAATTAAGTCACAACAACCTGTTGCACTCATGCAACACGCCAAGTTTGGTTGAAATATCTGTTTGCGTTCCAAAGTAGTGAGTGTTCAAAGTGTTTTTTTTTCTGGTATAACACCGCAGGCCTCTTCTGCTCCTCGTGGGAACGATGGAACCCAAGTTTGGTGACAATCGCACAAATGGTTGCTGAGTTACGCTCTCACGTGTCTTTTGCGGCTTCGCCGCCGCCTTCGATCGTCTCTACCGAATAAACGGTTTTGAAAATGGAAAATCCATCTGATACCTTTGTGAAGCTTGGTCTGAAGATCATCTGTGCCAAATTTAGTAAACATTGGACAACATTTGGGGCGTTTAAAAGGTTTTTACACTTTTCCATAAAATCCAAAATGGCGGCCGCGTCAATTCGGTTGTTATGAAATATTATCGATGGTCAAGCATTATATCTCACAAGACACCAACAGACAAATAAATGACTTTATTAAGGTAAACACTTCAACAGTTATTAGCCAAAACACGTTTATGCTTCCGGCCACGCCCCCTTTTAGTCACATGACACAATCTTTGGAGGACATACTCAGAATAAGGTTCCGAGTAGGCATATCAAATTTGGTGTCACTGCCTCAAACAACTGCTGAGATATGACTTCACTTCCTGTTTGGTGTCTATTCTGCTGATTTTGATTGGCTCTCACGGACAAACGGTTGTGGGGATCATAATGCTCTACCATAACTTTTGTGCGGCTTGGTCTGAAGAGCATATCTGGTAATTTTGAAGAAGATTTGACAAAAATTGTAGGAGGAGTAGGCTTTCAGAGGTTTTTGATAAAACCGGAAATAGCGGAAAATCTATATAACCGGAAATTGACGCCATGGTGTGCATTGAACTCGGCTTGATCCAGGGAATCCAATGGTACCTCATTTTAGAAAATCGGTCATACGGTTCAAAAGTTGCGTGTGTAAACACAAGTCCAACTTTGACCCGTTGGTGGCGCTAGAGTGCCCAAGTATGGGACATGAAACTTTGTGAATTGGACCAGGGGACTGTCCCCAATGAGTGTGCCAAATTTAACAACTTTCGACCAAGCTCTTATGGGGGCTGCCATAGACACCCAGTCCTAAGAATAATAATAATAAATATAACTGCAAGCAGTAATGGCGGATTCCTCCAAACATTGCGAACCATTGAAAAATGTATATTCTTGACAAATTGGAACTGTATAGAAAAATCTATGCTGCAGAATTACCAATGGGATACCAAATCTGAAATATAATACCACCAGGATCCACAAGGGCCTTTATTTCAACTCAAGGAGTGAAGGGAGGGGGCTTGGTTAGCCTATCCATTCCAGAAAGCCTTTGTGCTTTAGGGCGTGGAATGTAGCGCCACATATGGGTAATGGTGGGACAGTTGTGGTTTGGTAATTACCCTTGGTCTATACTTTCAAAAAAGCTCGACCAGAGAATACCCCCCGCTCTCAGGGTACCGAGCTTCAGCTCAGTCATGATGCTGGGATGAATGTAGGCCTATATGTAGAGACCAGGGAGACAGACACACCGGCCAGCTGCCCTGATGGGTCCGTGGTAGATCATTAATGCGGGTTGTATCCTACAACGCTCGTGGCCTCCGAGTAGGACATACTGCTGCTGATAGATCAAGACGTTTGGTGGTGGACACATTGCTGGACGAGAGTGACATTGTCTGCCTTCAAGAAACCTGGATGACCAAGCAAGATCTGGACAAATTGAACTCCCTACACAAGAACTTTCATGGTGCTGGAGAGTCCACTACCGATCTCAGCATGAGAATGGTTTGTGGGAGGATAGCTGGTGGTGTAGCTATACTGTGGAACATAAAATATGACCCAACGGTAAAGGTGGTGTGGCTTAACGTTGACTGGGCTATTGGGTTGGAGTTTAATCACAATGAAAATAAATTTACTATTGTAAATGTGTACACACCATATGAATCCTATGACCATGAGGATGAATTTCAGAACAGGTTAGCTTTTATTCAGTCCTTCATAGAGGACAATAGTTCATGTTGTGTCTATGTCATGGGTGATTTTAATGCTGACATGTCAGATAAGTGTTTATTCGCACAACATCTGCAGCAGTTCTGTAATGAAACTAAATTAATTATATAAAGCGTTATTGCCTGATACAAGTTTTACCTATATAAGTGAAACGTGGCACACAACTTCCTGGCTAGACCATATTGTAACCACAGCCGATGCTCATGACTCACTGGAAAGTATAGAGATGTGTTATGGGCTGGCCACCACTGATCACATACCAGTTGCTATGCTGCTAAATGTTGAGAGTGTACCCTTGTTGCTGGCCCCCCAAAAAAACTGGACTGGTCAAAATTGGCCAAAGAGGTTCGGCACAGATATTCTCTATTAACTAATTCTCGGATATGAACTGCAAGGATAAACATAATGCTGAAAAGCTCTGTGCCATGTATGATGATATTGTCAAATGTCTTTATGCTTCCAGTGAACCTTTTATTAATCACAAGAGTAAGGTCCCTAACGCACGGCCTGTCTGGAATGAGTTTGTGTCTGAGCAACATGCTGCTGCTAGAGAAGCCTTTAGAGTCTGGTCAGAGGCAGGCAGACCCAGACAGAGAGTGCTGCTTGATAACAAAAACCTCACAAATGCTAGATTTAAATATGCACTCGTTTCATTAAGAGAAATGAAAACACAATGAGAGCAGACTCGCTGGCCAGAAAGATGCAGAATAACAATCTTACTGACTTCTGGAAGGAGGTCAAGATCATAAATAATAACAGAACTCCCCTCCCTTCTGATATCAAAGGGGTTAGTTGTCCAGAGAAGATTGCTGATCTATGGCATGAGCACTACAGTAAACTATTTAATTGTGTTCAAAGTAACACAGTGAGAATTGATAATCAATATAAAGGTATCTCTGCAGACTTGATAGTTAGATCAGTAGATATTTATGATGCCATCCACATGCTAGACAACAACAAAGCTTGTGGTATGGATTCCATTTCTGCAGAGCATCTAAAAAATGCCAGTTATAGACTCAGTCCATTTCTAGCCATGTGTCTCACTGGAATTATGGTTCATGGTGTTCTACCGAACTCTATTATGTCAGTACTGTTAGTGCCTGTTGTTAAAGATAAGGCTGGTAAACTGAACAGCATAGACAACTGTAGCGCCTCTCTAGTTTGGTGGATTTGTAATGAGAGGTGGCTAACCTGAGTTCGTTAGTAATTGTTACTAACTTAAACCAATTTAACATATGAAAAAAACAATACAACCAACTGTTAAACAAAAACAGGAAAGATTTACTTCAGACAAAAAATCAGTTCTTCAGTTATTGGTTCAACATTTACATGACATCGTAATGCACATGGACACACAATACAAACTAGCCGGCAATGCTAACTACACGAATACCTTAATTCAGTACAGTTCTACGGTGCAGGCCTGAGTGTAGCTCGTGTGCGTTGTAGCCGTAAACAAAATGGCTGTTTCGCCAGGATGGCACAAAATAACAAGGAGCTGGTACCTCGGATCAGCAGTGCGGTAGCACACGCACTGCGGCAGAAGGGCGGCAGCAGGTGAAGGAGAGACCGACCAAATACTCTCGTGGATTTACGAGACGAACCAACTCAGGAAGAAGACTGAGGACGACGACAATCCCGACCTCCACCGGCTCCAACCTGGCACTCGCTGTCGCTAGTCTGGCGGCAAAGCCCGTGCTTAATCCAAAACCGCCAACAGCCAAACTCCTCTTTCTGGGTTATTGTTGTTGGTTGAGATATTCACCCAACAATATAAACATAACACCACTAATGATAATATAAAATCTTCACTCTTGGTATTTTACCGTACGCTACAATTTTCTTCTCCCTCCAACTCCTCCGCTCGCTCTGTCTTTTTCTACTCCAACCTCATCTACCCCAACTTCCCGTGTTACCCTGCCCTTTGACCTCAAACCGGATTGGCTTAACATCATAATCAAAATTAAAGCAACAACATAGATTCACAAAACATTCATCTTACTCTCTTCATATTTGTAACCGGTACATTTTAACATGCGTTTTTTAAACAACAGATATACATTTCCAAATGCTGTATTCAGTAAAACATGAACAATATGCAGTTCTCATCAAATTGTTTCAACAGAAATGTTTACCACCCGGGCTACACAACTATCGACCCATTGCATTGGCCAGTATCTTGTCTAAAGTGTTTGAGAGAATTATTTGATTGAAATTGGAAATGTATATTCTGACTGCAGAAAATCAGTTTGGTTTTAAAAGAAAACATGGTACTGATCTCTGTATCTATGCTCTGAAGGAGATTGTCTCAGGTACACAAGTCTTAATTCATCTGTATTTTTATGCTTTATTGATGCTTACAAAGCCTTCGATCGAATTTGTCATGAAAAACTGTTTATGAAGCTAATAGCGAGAGGTGTCCCTAAACCTCTTGTGAGGATTTTGGTGTTCTGGTATGCCAATCAAACTTTTCATGTTAAATGGGACAATGTTGTATCAGCTGCTTTCCATGTTGGTAACGGAGTTCGACAAGGAGGAATTTGATTTCCCTTTTTGTTTAATATGGATATGGACGACTTATCAAGCCAACTGAATAAGACAAATACAGGCTGTCTTGTTGGTGAATCTATTGTCAATCATCTGATGTACGCAGATTATCTGGTTCCACTCAGCCTGTTGCAACAGATGCTATGGGTGTGCTCTCAGTATGGCTTAGATCATGATATAAAATATAATGCAAAGAAAAGCCACATAATGATAGTCAGAAGTGAGCAGGACAGGAAATTAACCTTCCCTACCTTTTATTTATCTGGCAGTCCCCTTGGTGTTTGTGAGGAAATAAAATATCTGCCATGTCATTTCTGATGATTGGACAGATGACAACGATATGTATCAACAGCGCTGTCAAATATATTCTCAGGCCAGTATGTTATTAAGGACGTTTTCTATGTGCTCAGATTCAGTTAAATGTTCCCTGTTTAGAACCTACATAACACCATTGTACACTGCTCATTTGTGGTCTATGTACAGGTAAAGGAGTATACAGATACTGAAAGTAGCCTACAATGATGCTTTTAGATTGCTACTTAATGTGCCAAGGTGGCATAGTGCTAGTCAGTTGTTTGTGTCTAAGCACGTACCAACCTGTAAGGCAATCCTGAGACAACTGATGTATGGTTTCAATGATGCTTTTAGATTGCTACTTAATGTGCCTAGGTGGCATAGTGCTGGTCAGTTGTTTCTGTCTAAGCACGTACCAACCTGTAAGGCACTCCTGAGACAACTGATGTATGGTTTCATGTGTCGACTGGACAAGTCTGAGAACTGAATAGTAGAGGCCCTGGTCAACCCTCTAAAGAGCTGCTATCGATTACTTGGAACTTAAGACTACATTGGCACAAAAGTCTTCATACTTTTTATGCACTGTATTATCTATGTTTTATGTTTTCGTTTTACTCTCTTTTTTATAGCTCTATGTCTGTTATTTTATGTGGAACTTGGCGTCTGAAATAAAGATTTATATATATATAAATACATTTATATATCAATGTTTCAGGATTTGTATAACTTTTTACCATTGCATACAAAATCGGAAATGCAATACTAAAAAGATCAGCTTTTGTTAAGAGATCCAAGATTACAAGATCCACAAGGCCTTGGCTAGAAACCAAGGAATGAGTGGGGGCTTGGTCAGCCCACACTCTCCTGAAATGTTGCGTGTGCGTCTTGCCAAGCCCGCGCGTGTGTAAGTTAAGGCTGAGTGTGTGAGGATGTGGAGCACGCGCGGGCAGGAGGAGGGGAGACATTCATTGGAAATTTGGCTAGAAATTAGCCAAGCAAGCATGTTTCAAATATTCACCAAAAATCGACCTTTGATCTTACAGTCAACTTTTTCACAGATTTGTGTTATAAACATTCTCAAGAGTCTTCATATGAACTTGTGATTGAATCAGAGTATCAGTTTTTGACTGGCTGATGTGTAAAGCATTATTTTAGCGTTAGCGATAAGTTCAATTTGCTTTATATCAATCATTTTTGGAGATATGAAGTTGCCTTTGCACACGGTAACATGTTGTAGTGTCTTCCATCGATATACCAAGTTTCGTGTTGATATCTCAAAGATTTGCTGAGACATGACTTCACATCCTGTTTGGCGGCTTTTCTGATGAATTTGATTGGCTGTACCGGACAAAGGGTTGTGAGGATCAAAATTCTTTTCGATAACTTTTGTGACGCTTGGTCTGAAGATCATCTCTGGTAACTTTGAAGAAGATATGACAAAAATTGTAGGAGGAGTAGGCTTTCAAAGGTTTTTGATAAAACCGGAAGTAGCGGAAAATCTATATAACCGGAAATTGACGCCATGGGGTGCGTTGAACTCGGCTTGAACCAGGGAATCCAATGGTACCTCATTTTTGAAAATGGGTCATACGGTTCAAAAGTTGCGTGTGTAAACACAAGTCCAACTTTGACCCGTTGGTGGCGCTGGAGTGGTCTTATGGGAGACATGAAACTTGGTGTAGGTATAGAATCAACTGTCCTTAATGAGTGTGCCAAATTTCACAAAAAGTTGTCAAAGTGTTCTAGGGGCTGCCATTGACTTCCATGGAACAAGAATAATAATAATAATAAAACTAACAATAACAATAGGTTTCCTCCTGACGGAGGAATCCTAAATATAACTGCAAGCAGTAATGGCGGATTCCTCCAAACATTGCGAACCATTGAAAAATGTATATTCTTGACAAATTGGAATTGTATAGAAAAATCTATGCTGCAGAATTACCAATGGGATACCAAATCTGAAATATAATACCATCAAGATCCACAAGGGCCTTTATTTCAACCCAAGGAGTGAAGGGAGGGGGCTTGGTTAGCCTATCCATTCCAGAAAGCCTTTGTGCTTTAGGGCGTGGAATGTAGCGCCACCTATGGGTAATGGTGGGACAGTTGTGGTGTGGTAATTATCCTTGGTCTATACTTTCAAAAAAGCTCGACCAGAGCATACCCCCCGCTCTCAGGGTACCGAGCTTCAGCTCAGTCATGATGCTGGGATGAATGTAGGCCTTTATGTAGAGACCAGGGAGACAGACACACCGGCCAGCTGCCCTGATGGGTCCGTGGTAGATCATTAATGCGGGTTGTATCCTACAACGCTCGTGGCCTCCGAGTAGGACATACTGCTGCTGATAGATCAAGACGTTTGGTGGTGGACACATTGCTGGACGAGAGTGACATTGTCTGCCTTCAAGAAACCTGGATGGCCAAGCAAGATCTGGACAAATTGAACTCCCTACACAAGAACTTTCATGGTGCTGGAGAGTCCACTACCGATCTCAGCATGAGAATGGTTTGTGGGAGGATAGCTGGTGGTGTAGCTATACTGTGGAACATAAAATATGACCCAACGGTAAAGGTGGTGTGGCTTAACGTTGACTGGGCTATTGGGTTGGAGTTTAATCACAATGAAAATAAATTTACTATTGTAAATGTGTACACACCATATGAATCCTATGACCATGAGGATGAATTTCAGAACAGGTTAGCTTTTATTCAGTCCTTCATAGAGGACAATAGTTCATGTTGTGTCTATGTCATGGGTGATTTTAATGCTGACATGTCAGATAAGCGTTTATTCGCACAACATCTGCAGCAGTTCTGTAATGAAACTAAATTAATTATATCAAGCGTTATTGCCTGATACAAGTTTTACCTATATAAGTGAAACGTGGCACACAACTTCCTGGCTAGACCATATTGTAACCACAGCCGATGCTCATGACTCACTGGAAAGTATAGAGATGTGTTATGGGCTGGCCACCACTGATCACATACCAGTTGCTATGCTGCTAAATGTTGAGAGTGTACCCTTGTTGCTGGCCCCCCAAGAAAACTGGACTGGTCAAAATTGACCAAAGAGGTTATGCACAGATATTCTCTATTAACTGACAGCTTACATAGTGATGTTGCATTTTCTAGGGATGCCCTAATGTGCACGGATATGAACTGCAAGGATAAACATAATGCTGAAAAGCTCTGTGCCATGTATGATGATATTGTCAAATGTCTTTATGCTTCCAGTGAACCTTTTATTAATCACAAGAGTAAGGTCCCTAACGCACAGCCTGTCTGGAATGAGTTTGTGTCTGAGCAACATGCTGCTGCTAGAGAAGCCTTTAGAGTCTGGTCAGAGGCAGGCAGACCCAGACAGAGAGTGCTGCTTGATAACAAAAACCTCACAAATGCTAGATTTAAATATGCACTCGTTTCATTAAGAGAAATGAAAACACAATGAGAGCAGACTCGCTGGCCAGAAAGATGCAGAATAACAATCTTACTGACTTCTGGAAGGAGGTCAAGATCATAAATAATAACAGAACTCCCCTCCCTTCTGATATCAAAGGGGTTAGTTGTCCAGAGAAGATTGCTGATCTATGGCATGAGCACTACAGTAAACTATTTAATTGTGTTCAAAGTAACACAGTGAGAATTGATAATCAATATAAAGGTATCTCTGCAGACTTGATAGTTAGATCAGTAGATATTTATGATGCCATCCACATGCTAGACAACAACAAAGCTTGTGGTATGGATTCCATTTCTGCAGAGCATCTAAAAAATGCCAGTTATAGACTCAGTCCATTTCTAGCCATGTGTCTCACTGGAATTATGGTTCATGGTGTTCTACCGAACTCTATTATGTCAGTATTGTTAGTGCCTGTTGTTAAAGATAAGGCTGGTAAACTTTACAGCATAGACAACTATCGACCCATTGCATTGGCCAGTATCTTGTCTAAAGTGTTTGAGAGAATTATTTGATTGAAATTGCAAATGTATATTCTGACTGCAGAAAATCAGTTTGGTTTTAAAAGAAAACATGGTACTGATCTCTGTATCTATGCTCTGAAGGAGATTGTCTCAGGTACACAAGTCTTAATTCATCTGTATTTTTATGCTTTATTGATGCTTACAAAGCTTTCGATCGAATTTGTCATGAAAAACTGTTTATGAAGCTAATAGCGAGAGGTGTCCCTAAACCTCTTGTGAGGATTTTGGTGTTCTGGTATGCCAATCAAACTTTTCATTTTAAATGGGACAATGTTGTATCAGCTCCTTTCCATGTTGGTAACGGAGTTCGACAAGGAGGAATTTGATTTCCCTTTTTGTTTAATATGGATATAGACGACTTATCAAGCCAGCTGAATAAGACAAATACAGGCTGTCTTGTTGGTGAATCTATTGTCAATCATCTGATGTACGCAGATAATCTGGTTCCACTCAGCCTGTTGCAACAGATGCTATGGGTGTGCTCTCAGTATGGCTTAGATCATGATATAAAATATAATGCAAAGAAAAGCCACATAATGATAGTCAGAAGTGAGCAGGACAGGAAATTAACCTTCCCTACCTTTTATTTATCTGGCAGTCCCCTTGGTGTTTGTGAGGAAATAAAATATCTGGACCATGTCATTTCTGATGATTGGACAGATGACAACGATATGTATCAACAGCGCTGTCAAATATATTCTCAGGCCAGTATGTTATTAAGGACGTTTTCTATGTGCTCAGATTCAGTTAAATGTTCCCTGTTTAGAACCTACATAACACCATTGTACACTGCTCATTTGTGGTCTATGTACAGGAAAAGGAGTATACAGATACTGAAAGTAGCCTACAATGATGCTTTTAGATTGCTACTTAATGTGCAAAGGTGGCATAGTGCTAGTCAGTTGTTTGTGTCTAAGCACGTACCAACCTGTAAGGCAATCCTGAGACAACTGATGTATGGTTTCAATGATGCTTTTAGATTGCTACTTAATGTGCCTAGGTGGCATAGTGCTGGTCAGTTGTTTCTGTCTAAGCACGTACCAACCTGTAAGGCACTCCTGACACAACTGATGTATGGTTTCATGTGTCGACTGGACAAGTCTGAGAACTGAATAGTACAGGCTCTGGTCAACCCTCTAAAGAGCTGCTATTGATTACTTGGAACTTAAGACTACATTGGCACAAAAGTCTTCATACTTTTTATGCACTGTATTATCTATGTTTTATGTTTTTGTTTTACTCCCTTTTTTATAGCTCTATGTCCGTTATTTTATGTGGAACTTGGCGTCTGAAATAAAGATTTATATATATATAAATACATATATATATATATATATCAATGTTTCAGGATTTGTATAACTTTTTACCATTGCATACAAAATCGGAAATGCAATACTAAAAAGATCAGCTTTTGTTAAGAGATCCAAGATTACAAGATCCACAAGGCCTTTGCTAGAAACCAAGGAATGAGTGGGGGCTTGGTCAGCCCACACTCTCCTGAAATGTTGCGTGTGCGTCTTGCCAAGCCCGCGCGTGTGTAAGTTAAGGCTGAGTGTGTGAGGATGTGGAGCACGCGCGGGCAGGAGGAGGGGAGACATTCATTGGAAATTTGGCTAGAAATTAGCCAAGCAAGCATGTTTCAAATATTCACCAAAAATCAACATTTGATCTTACAGTCAACTTTTTCACAGATTTGTGTTATAAACATTCTCAAGAGTCTTCATATGAACTTGTGATTGAATCAGAGTATCAGTTTTTGACTGGCTGATGTGTAAAGCATTATTTTAGCGTTAGCGATAAGTTCAATTTGCTTTATATCAATCATTTTTGGAGATATGAAGTTGCCTTTGCACACGGTAACATGTTGTAGTGTCTTCCATCGATATACCAAGTTTCGTGTTGATATCTCAAAGATTTGCTGAGACATTACTTCACATCCTGTTTGGCGGCTTTTCTGATGAATTTGATTGGCTGTAACGGACAAACCGTTGTGAGGATCAAAATTCTTTTCGATAACTTTTGTGAGGCTTGGTCTGAAGATCATCTCTGGTAACTTTGAAAAAGATATGACAAAAATTGTAGGAGGAGTAGGCTTTCAAAGGTTTTTGATAAAACCGGAAATAGCGGAAAATCTATATAACCGGAAATTGACGCCATGGGGTGCGTTGAACTCGGCTTGATCCAGGGAATCCAATGGTACCTCATTTTTGAAAATGGGTCATACGGTTCAAAAGTTGCGTGTGTAAACACAAGTCCAACTTTGACCCGTTGGTGGCGCTGGAGTGGTCTAATGGGAGACATGAAACTTGGTGTAGGTATAGAATCAACTGTCCTTAATGAGTGTGCCAAATTTCACAAAAAGTTGTCGAAGGGTTCTAAGGGCTGCCATTGACTTCCATGGAACAAGAATAATAATAAATATAACTGCAAGCAGTAATGGCGGATTCCTCCAAACATTGCGAACCATTGAAAAATGTAACAGTGATGTTAAGAATCCTCATTCAACCATTCACATTCATTTTTCTAACCTCGAAAGTGGACCCTTGGTCATCTGAACGAGCCCAGTTCTTCTTGGCCGCTGTAGAACGTTTGCTGGAACGTGGCATCTAAAAAATACAGAAAAAATCACAACTATAAAAAGCCACATACCACACTACTGAACAACTATTTCATAATCTTAAATAATTGTAACTTCATGCTCAACAGTTCTAGTATACAGACCTTTAAGAACATGATAAGATGGTTTGAATTCTCAAGACACCAACCTCTTTTTACTTTACACATCCAATATTTCCCTGTATTCTATTTCAACTGTGTACATTCGAATGTAAGTCTGTAGATATTAAGAAGCAGATAGATTGAAGACTATAAAAACAAATTTGTGTATATATAGATAAAATGTTACATTAGTACGAGCCCTTGACCTTTTAATAGCATTAAGGGGTATGTGTCTACATATTTGTTTAAAATTTCGCTATATAGTTTCGAGAACAAACAATGAAATAATTCCTGGAATTTCCGCTGATACTTCTTAACCACTTTCAGACCGACTTCAAACGTTCGCTTAAATGTTTTCTATTTTCCACAAAATCGAGAGTTATTTAACACACTATCCTTGGTCACAATGTTTGAGTTAAATTATCCGGACACCTTCTAAAATGACTGTTTCTCAAACCAATTAGCACTAGGCTACGGCTAGCACTACAGCTATCTTACCAAACAAGTTACAAACGTACTGTAGAACGTAACCCGTTAATGAGCAGCGTCACAATATGTGATCGTTCGAATGTCGGTCCCACAGCGTAACATGACAATAATGTTAAAAGTTTTATAGCTTGCAAGCCTGCAATACATACTGTAAACAAAGAAATCCTTAGCTCACCTAGCCTAGCTCAAATTAGCTAATATCTTGTTAGCTAATAACACGCCTTAAAACTATATCAAATAGTCTTCCAATTATCATACATATAATAACGCTAAGATACATGTTTTGTAGGCTACTGTCGTTATATGTAATGATTACTCACGGTCAAATAGTGCAACAAGGAAAATGAAAAGGGCTGCAGTAGTAACGCTAGTTGTCTTCAGGTCTTCAGAGATGAAATAAGTCTTCTTGTTTGGGTCCTGAAGGTGGAGTGCTGAAGCTCAAAATCGTGCATTAGAACGATCCCTCGCGATAGAGGAGCAGGATTTTTCTGTGTCGCTTTAATACTTTCCTTCAACCCTTTTACAATGTGTTTGCATGTCCAGTTACTGCACATTTTTCAACGAACAAACATTTTGTTTCTTTATCGACACAGGCAAGTTTTCAGGACACCTATAGTCCGCATCCAATCAGAGCTCATATACGTGACACCTTCATAACATCCACCAATCGTGTACCCCAATATTCAACGTAGGACGTAAACATTCACATGCATTTTGGTGAGCCGGTAATACTGTCAGTGGGTGACAGACCTTCAAATGCATAAAAACAAGTCAAACAATTGTATTATTCAGGTATTCCGTAAAGAAGCATAGCAACATTACACTTGAACGAGCATATTTGTTAGGCTATATTATTAATTGGAAGTGCATTTTATGTGAATATTATTTATAATAACTAAATATATAGTTCAAGAAATGATCTGATTTAAAATAACTACTTTCTTTCCTTCACTTTTGTCTTGTAATACACACAGATACAAGCCCTAAAGGGAACCTTTCCCTGAGGAAGCAACTACAATTCGAGCCCTATGCTCAAGCCTTACCAGAGTTGGTGTATCACAGTGAACTAGACATCCCATTCAACATTATATGCAAAAGGGAAAAATACACCAAACGAACATTTAGCAGAAAGAGACTAAGTAAAAATGTACATTTACATTACATTTATTCATTTAGCAGACGCTTTTATCCAAAGCGACTTCCAAGAGAGAGCTTTACAAAGTGCATAGGTCACTGATAATAACAAGATAGCCCCACAGCATTGCAAGTAGTCAAAAACAAGAAGTACATATTGTGAACAACCAAAAAATAGTGCTAAAGGGAAGAAACCATAAGAGCATGTAGTTAAACAAGTTAAAATTACATAACATTAATCTCTAAGTGCAAGTGTACCTGTAGGAAAGCATTACAAATAGGAATAACTCAAATAGAATACAACAGTTTAAATCAGCTACCACTAACCAACAAGAGCAACAGTCTAAGCAAGAGTCATTGTGATCCTTGAGGAAACTTGCGTTGGGTTCAGCAAACCATTCTTAAGTACCATTGTACTCCCGGAACAAGTTCGTCTTGAGCCTTCTCTTGAAGGTGGAGAGACAGTCCGTGTCTCAAATGTATAGTGTGTGATACACACATAGCTGGCAAGTTGCTAGTTTCTGCTGACAGGCAAATGGATGAAAACCTCTGACTGTATATCCGTGGTAGGGATTAGGTTGCTTCAGAGGCAAAGTACCATTTCAATAGCTTCAGGGACTAGTCAGCTAAATCTCCCATCCCAAATCAGTCTTCCATCTCCAGTCAGATCGGGCTACCATCTCCAGCCAGCTCAGTCTCCCATCATCAGCCAGCTCATGGTCTCTTCACCAGCCAGTTCAGTCTACAGTACACTCAACAAGTATTAGAAACAACACAGCTTACACTCTCCAACTGCAACACATTATACAATCAGATGTTAAAAACAACCTCTCACTCAAATTTTATATGTTACTTTTGACAGGGTTTGACAATATTTATTTAAAGCTCAGCAGCCTTGTATTACTGTTATTTCGGAGCCGGAAGCTTGTAGTCTAGCTTCTTGACACATGATCCTGTTATGAACAATTTGATTTGCTAACAAGATGATATACCAGTTCTGGTTGCTTGGACAGTTTAGGTAGCTAAATTGGAAATGTATATTCTGACTGCAGACAATCAGTTTGGTTTTAAAAGAAAACATGGTACTGATCTCTGTATCTATGCTCTGAAGGAGATTGTCTCAGGTACACAAGTCTTAATTAATCTGTATTTTTATGCTTTATTGATGCTTACAAAGCTTTCGATCGAATTTGTCATGAAAAACTGTTTATGAAGCTAATAGCGAGAGGTGTCCCTAAACCTCTTGTGAGGATTTTGGTGTTCTGGTATGCCAATCAAACTTTTCATGTTAAATGGGACAATGTTGTATCAGCTCCTTTCCATGTTGGTAACGGAGTTCGACAAGGAGGAATTTGATTTCCCTTTTTGTTTAATATGGATTTGGACGACTTATCAAGTCAGCTGAATAAAACAAATACAGGCTGTCTTGTTGGTGAATCTATTGTCAATCATCTGATGTACGCAGATTATCTGGTTCCACTCAGCCTGTTGCAACAGATGCTATGGGTGTGCTCTCAGTATGGCTTAGATCATGATATAAAATATAATGCAAAGAAAAGCCACATAATGATAGTCAGAAGTAATCAGGACAGGAAATTAACCTTCCCTACCTTTTATTTATCTGGCAGTCCCCTTGGTGTTTGTGAGGAAATAAAATATCTGCCATGTCATTTCTGATGATTGGACAGATGACAACGATATGTATCAACAGCGCTGTAAAATATATTCTCAGGCCAGTATGTTATTAAGGACGTTTTCTATGTGCTCAGATTCAGTTTAATGTTCCCTGTTTAGAACCTACATAACACCATTGTACACTGCTCATTTGTGGTCTATGTACAGGTAAAGGAGTATACAGATACTGAAAGTAGCCTACAATGGTGCTTTTAGATTGCTACTTAATGTGCCAAGGTGGCATAGTGCTAGTCAGTTGTTTGTGTCTAAGCACGTACCAACCTGTAAGGCACTCCTGAGACAACTGATGTATGGTTTCATGTGTCGACTGGACAAGTCTGAGAACTGAATAGTAGAGGCTCTGGTCAACCCTCTAAAGAGCTGCTATCGATTACTTGGAACTTAAGACTACATTGGCACAAAAGTCTTCATACTTTTTATGCACTGTATTATCTACGTTTTATGTTTTTGTTTTACTCCCTTTTTCATAGCTCTATGTCTGTTATTTTATGTGGAACTTGGCGTCTGAAATAAAGATTTATATATATATGAATACATATATATATATATATATATATCAATGTTTCAGGATTTGTATAACTTTTTACCATTGCATACAAAATCGGTAATCCAAGGCCTTTGCTAGAGACTAAGGAATGAGTGGGGGCTTGGTCAGCCCACACTCTCCTGAAATGTTGCGTGTGCGTCTTGCCAAGCCCGCGCGTGTGTAAGTTAAGGCTGAGTGTGTGAGGATGTGGAGCACGCGCGGGCAGGAGGAGGAGAGAAATTTGGCTGGAAATTAGCCAAGCAAGCATGTTTCAAATATTCACCAAAAATCGACCTTTGATCTTACGGTCAACTTTTTCACAGATTTGTGTTATAAACATTCTCAGGAGTCTTCATATGAACTTGTGATTGAATCAGAGTATCAGTTTTTGACTGGCTGATGTGTAAAGCATTATTTTAGCGTTAGCGATAAGTTCAATTTGCTTTATATCAATCATTTTTGGAGATATGAAGTTGCCTTTGCACACGGTAACATGTTGTAGTGTCTTCCATCGATATACCAAGTTTCGTGTTGATATCTCAAAGATTTGCTGAGACATGACTTCACATCCTGTTTGGCGGCTTTTCTGATGAATTTGATTGGCTGTACCGGACAAACGGTTGTGAGGATCAAAATTCTTTTCGATAACTTTTGTGATGCTTGGTCTGAAGATCATCTCTGGTAACTTTGAAGAAGATATGACAAAAATTGTAGGAGGAGTAGGCTTTCAAAGGTTTTTGATAAAACCGGAAATAGCGGAAAATCTATATAACCGGAAATTGACGCCATGGGGTGCGTTGAACTCGGCTTGATCCAGGGAATCCAATGGTACCTCATTTTTGAAAATGGGTCATACGGTTCAAAAGTTGCGTGTGTAAACACAAGTCCAACTTTGACCCGTTGGTGGCGCTGGAGTGGTCTAATGGGACACATGAAACTTGGTGTAGGTATAGAATCAACTGTCCTTAATGAGTGTGCCAAATTTCACAAAAAGTTGTCGAAGGGTTCTAGGGGCTGCCATTGACTTCCATGGAACAAGAATAATAATAATAATAAATATAACTGCAAGCAGTAATGGCGGATTCCTCCAAACATTGCGAACCATTGAAAAATGTATATTCTTGACAAATTGGAACTGTATAGAAAAATCTATGCTGCAGAATTACCAATGGGATACCAAATCTGAAATATAATACCACCAGGATCCACAAGGGCCTTTATTTCAACTCAAGGAGTGAAGGGAGGGGGCTTGGTTAGCCTATCCATTCCAGAAAGCCTTTGTGCTTTAGGGCGTGGAATGTAGCGCCACATATGGGTAATGGTGGGACAGTTGTGGTTTGGTAATTACCCTTGGTCTATACTTTCAAAAAAGCTCGACCAGAGAATACCCCCAGCTCTCAGGGTACCGAGCTTCAGCTCAGTCATGATGCTGGGATTAATGTAGGCCTATATGTAGAGACCAGGGAGACAGACACACCGGCCAGCTGCCCTGATGGGTCCGTGGTAGATCATTAATGCGGGTTGTATCCTACAACGCTCGTGGCCACCGAGTAGGACATACTGCTGCTGATAGATCAAGACGTTTGGTGGTGGACACATTGCTGGACGAGAGTAACATTGTCTGCCTTCAAGAAACCTGGATGACCAAGCAAGATCTGGACAAATTGAACTCCCTACACAAGAACTTTCATGGTGCTGGAGAGTCCACTACCGATCTCAGCATGAGAATGGTTTGTGGGAGGATAGCTGGTGGTGTAGCTATACTGTGGAACATAAAATATGACCCAACGGTAAAGGTGGTGTGGCTTAACGTTGACTGGGCTATTGGGTTGGAGTTTAATCACAATGAAAATAAATGTACTATTGTAAATGTGTACACACCATATGAATCCTATGACCATGAGGATGAATTTCAGAACAGGTTAGCTTTTATTCAGTCCTTCATAGAGGACAATAGTTCATGTTGTGTCTATGTCATGGGTGATTTTAATGCTGACATGTCAGATAAGTGTTTATTCGCACAACATCTGCAGCAGTTCTGTAATGAAACTAAATTAATTATATCAAGCGTTATTGCCTGATACAAGTTTTACCTATATAAGTGAAACGTGGCACACAACTTCCTGGCTAGACCATATTGTAACCACAGCCGATGCTCATGACTCACTGGAAAGTATAGAGATGTGTTATGGGCTGGCCACCACTGATCACATACCAGTTGCTATGCTGCTAAATGTTGAGAGTGTACCCTTGTTGCTGGCCCCCCAAGAAAACTGGACTGGTCAAAATTGACCAAAGAGGTTATGCACAGATATTCTCTATTAACTGACAGCTTACATAGTGATGTTGCATTTTCTAGGGATGCCCTAATGTGCACGGATATGAACTGCAAGGATAAACATCATGCTGAAAAGCTCTGTGCCATGTATGATGATATTGTCAAATGTCTTTATGCTTTCAGTGAAGGTTTTATTAATCACAAGAGTAAGGTCCCTAACGCACGGCCTGTCTGGAATGAGTTTGTGTCTGAGCAACATGCTGCTGCTAGAGAAGCCTTTAGAGTCTGGTCAGAGGCAGGCAGACCCAGACAGAGAGTGCTGCTTGATAACAAAAACCTCACAAATGCTAGATTTAAATATGCACTCGTTTCATTAAGAGAAATGAAAACACAATGAGAGCAGACTCGCTGGCCAGAAAGATGCAGAATAACAATCTTACTGACTTCTGGAAGGAGGTCAAGATCATAAATAATAACAGAACTCCCCTCCCTTCTGATATCAAAGGGGTTAGTTGTCCAGAGAAGATTGCTGATCTATGGCATGAGCACTACAGTAAACTATTTAATTGTGTTAAAAGTAACACAGTGAGAATTGATAATCAATATAAAGGTATCTCTGCAGACTTGATAGTTAGATCAGTAGATATTTATGATGCCATCCACATGCTAGACAACAACAAAGCTTGTGGTATGGATTGCATTTCTGCAGAGCATCTAAAAAATGCCAGTTATAGACTCAGTCCATTTCTAGCCATGTGTCTCACTGGAATTATGGTTCATGGTGTTCTACCGAACTCTATTATGTCAGTACTGTTAGTGCCTGTTGTTAAAGATAAGGCTGGTAAACTGAACAGCATAGACAACTATCGACCCATTGCATTGGCCAGTATCTTGTCTAAAGTGTTTGAGAGAATTATTTGATTGAAATTGCAAATGTATATTCTGACTGCAGAAAATCAGTTTGGTTTTAAAAGAAAACATGGTACTGATCTCTGTATCTATGCTCTGAAGGAGATTGTCTCAGGTACACAAGTCTTAATTCATCTGTATTTTTATGCTTTATTGATGCTTACAAAGCTTTGGATCGAATTTGTCATGAAAAACTGTTTATGAAGCTAATAGCGAGAGGTTTCCCTAAACCTCTTGTGAGGATTTTGGTGTTCTGGTATGCCAATCAAACTTTTCATTTCAAATGGGACAATGTTGTATCAGCTCCTTTCCATGTTGGTAACGGAGTTCGACAAGGAGGAATTTGATTTCCCTTTTTGTTTAATATGGATATAGACGACTTATCAAGCCAGCTGAATAAGACAAATACAGGCTGTCTTGTTGGTGAATCTATTGTCAATCATCTGATGTACGCAGATAATCTGGTTCCACTCAGCCTGTTGCAACAGATGCTATGGGTGTGCTCTCAGTATGGCTTAGATCATGATATAAAATATAATGCAAAGAAAAGCCACATAATGATAGTCAGAAGTAATCAGGACAGGAAATTAACCTTCCCTACCTTTTATTTATCTGGCAGTCCCCTTGGTGTTTGTGAGGAAATAAAATATCTGGGACATGTCATTTGTGATGATTGGACAGATGACAACGATATGTATCAACAGCGCTGTCAAATATATTCTCAGGCCAGTATGTTATTAAGGACATTTTCTATGTGCTCAGATTCAGTTAAATGTTCCCTGTTTAGAACCTACATAACACCATTGTACACTGCTCATTTGTGGTCTATGTACAGGTAAAGGAGTATACAGATACTGAAAGTAGCCTACAATGATGCTTTTAGATTGCTACTTAATGTGCCAAGGTGGCATAGTGCTAGTCAGTTGTTTGTGTCTAAGCACGTACCAACCTGTAAGGCAATCCTGAGACAACTGATGTATGGTTTCAATGATGCTTTTAGATTGCTACTTAATGTGCCTAGGTGGCATAGTGCTGGTCAGTTGTTTCTGTCTAAGCACGTACCAACCTGTAAGGCACTCCTGAGACAACTGATGTATGGTTTCATGTGTCGACTGGACAAGTCTGAGAACTGAATAGTAGAGGCCCTGGTCAACCCTCTAAAGAGCTGCTATCGATTACTTGGAACTTAAGACTACATTGGCACAAAAGTCTTCATACTTTTTATGCACTGTATTATCTATGTTTTATGTTTTCGTTTTACTCTCTTTTTTATAGCTCTATGTCTGTTATTTTATGTGGAACTTGGCGTCTGAAATAAAGATTTATATATATATAAATACATATATATATATCAATGTTTCAGGATTTGTATAACTTTTTACCATTGCATACAAAATCGGAAATGCAATACTAAAAAGATCAGCTTTTGTTAAGAGATCCAAGATTACAAGATCCACAAGGCCTTGGCTAGAAACCAAGGAATGAGTGGGGGCTTGGTCAGCCCACACTCTCCTGAAATGTTGCGTGTGCGTCTTGCCAAGCCCGCGCGTGTGTAAGTTAAGGCTGAGTGTGTGAGGATGTGGAGCACGCGCGGGCAGGAGGAGGGGAGACATTCATTGGAAATTTGGCTAGAAATTAGCCAAGCAAGCATGTTTCAAATATTCACCAAAAATCGACCTTTGATCTTACAGTCAACTTTTTCACAGATTTGTGTTATAAACATTCTCAAGAGTCTTCATATGAACTTGTGATTGAATCAGAGTATCAGTTTTTGACTGGCTGATGTGTAAAGCATTATTTTAGCGTTAGCGATAAGTTCAATTTGCTTTATATCAATCATCTTTGGAGATATGAAGTTGCCTTTACACACGGTAACATGTTGTAGTGTCTTCCATCGATATACCAAGTTTCGTGTTGATATCTCAAAGATTTGCTGAGACATGACTTCACATCCTGTTTGGCGGCTTTTCTGATGAATTTGATTGGCTGTACCGGACAAACGGTTGTGAGGATCAAAATTCTTTTCGATAACTTTTGTGACGCTTGGTCTGAAGATCATCTCTGGTAACTTTGAAGAAGATATGACAAAAATTGTAGGAGGAGTAGGCTTTCAAAGGTTTTTGATAAAACCGGAAGTAGCGGAAAATCTATATAACCGGAAATTGACGCCATGGGGTGCGTTGAACTCGGCTTGAACCAGGGAATCCAATGGTACCTCATTTTTGAAAATGGGTCATACGGTTCAAAAGTTGCGTGTGTAAACACAAGTCCAACTTTGACCCGTTGGTGGCGCTGGAGTGGTCTAATGGGAGACATGAAACTTGGTGTAGGTATAGAATCAACTGTCCTTAATGAGTGTGCCAAATTTCACAAAAAGTTGTCGAAGTGTTCTAGGGGCTGCCATTGACTTCCATGGAACAAGAATAATAATAATAATAAAACTAACAATAACAATAGGTTTCCTCCTGACGGAGGAATCCTAATAATAAATATAACTGCAAGCAGTAATGGCGGATTCCTCCAAACATTGCGAACCATTGAAAAATGTATATTCTTGACAAATTGGAACTGTATAGAAAAATCTATGCTGCAGAATTACCAATGGGATACCAAATCTGAAATATAATACCACCAGGATCCACAAGGGCCTTTATTTCAACTCAAGGAGTGAAGGGAGGGGGCTTGGTTAGCCTATCCATTCCAGAAAGCCTTTGTGCTTTAGGGCGTGGAATGTAGCGCCACATATGGGTAATGGTGGGACAGTTGTGGTTTGGTAATTACCCTTGGTCTATACTTTCAAAAAAGCTCGACCAGAGAATACCCCCAGCTCTCAGGGTACCGAGCTTCAGCTCAGTCATGATGCTGGGATTAATGTAGGCCTATATGTAGAGACCAGGGAGACAGACACACCGGCCAGCTGCCCTGATGGGTCCGTGGTAGATCATTAATGCGGGTTGTATCCTACAACGCTCGTGGCCACCGAGTAGGACATACTGCTGCTGATAGATCAAGACGTTTGGTGGTGGACACATTCCTGGACGAGAGTAACATTGTCTGCCTTCAAGAAACCTGGATGACCAAGCAAGATCTGGACAAATTGAACTCCCTACACAAGAACTTTCATGGTGCTGGAGAGTCCACTACCGATCTCAGCATGAGAATGGTTTGTGGGAGGATAGCTGGTGGTGTAGCTATACTGTGGAACATAAAATATGACCCAACGGTAAAGGTGGTGTGGCTTAACGTTGACTGGGCTATTGGGTTGGAGTTTAATCACAATGAAAATAAATGTACTATTGTAAATGTGTACACACCATATGAATCCTATGACCATGAGGATGAATTTCAGAACAGGTTAGCTTTTATTCAGTCCTTCATAGAGGACAATAGTTCATGTTGTGTCTATGTCATGGGTGATTTTAATGCTGACATGTCAGATAAGTGTTTATTCGCACAACATCTGCAGCAGTTCTGTAATGAAACTAAATTAATTATATCAAGCGTTATTGCCTGATACAAGTTTTACCTATATAAGTGAAACGTGGCACACAACTTCCTGGCTAGACCATATTGTAACCACAGCCGATGCTCATGACTCACTGGAAAGTATAGAGATGTGTTATGGGCTGGCCACCACTGATCACATACCAGTTGCTATGCTGCTAAATGTTGAGAGTGTACCCTTGTTGCTGGCCCCCCAAGAAAACTGGACTGGTCAAAATTGACCAAAGAGGTTATGCACAGATATTCTCTATTAACTGACAGCTTACATAGTGATGTTGCATTTTCTAGGGATGCCCTAATGTGCACGGATATGAACTGCAAGGATAAACATCATGCTGAAAAGCTCTGTGCCATGTATGATGATATTGTCAAATGTCTTTATGCTTTCAGTGAAGGTTTTATTAATCACAAGAGTAAGGTCCCTAACGCACGGCCTGTCTGGAATGAGTTTGTGTCTGAGCAACATGCTGCTGCTAGAGAAGCCTTTAGAGTCTGGTCAGAGGCAGGCAGACCCAGACAGAGAGTGCTGCTTGATAACAAAAACCTCACAAATGCTAGATTTAAATATGCACTCGTTTCATTAAGAGAAATGAAAACACAATGAGAGCAGACTCGCTGGCCAGAAAGATGCAGAATAACAATCTTACTGACTTCTGGAAGGAGGTCAAGATCATAAATAATAACAGAACTCCCCTCCCTTCTGATATCAAAGGGGTTAGTTGTCCAGAGAAGATTGCTGATCTATGGCATGAGCACTACAGTAAACTATTTAATTGTGTTAAAAGTAACACAGTGAGAATTGATAATCAATATAAAGGTATCTCTGCAGACTTGATAGTTAGATCAGTAGATATTTATGATGCCATCCACATGCTAGACAACAACAAAGCTTGTGGTATGGATTGCATTTCTGCAGAGCATCTAAAAAATGCCAGTTATAGACTCAGTCCATTTCTAGCCATGTGTCTCACTGGAATTATGGTTCATGGTGTTCTACCGAACTCTATTATGTCAGTACTGTTAGTGCCTGTTGTTAAAGATAAGGCTGGTAAACTGAACAGCATAGACAACTATCGACCCATTGCATTGGCCAGTATCTTGTCTAAAGTGTTTGAGAGAATTATTTGATTGAAATTGCAAATGTATATTCTGACTGCAGAAAATCAGTTTGGTTTTAAAAGAAAACATGGTACTGATCTCTGTATCTATGCTCTGAAGGAGATTGTCTCAGGTACACAAGTCTTAATTCATCTGTATTTTTATGCTTTATTGATGCTTACAAAGCTTTGGATCGAATTTGTCATGAAAAACTGTTTATGAAGCTAATAGCGAGAGGTTTCCCTAAACCTCTTGTGAGGATTTTGGTGTTCTGGTATGCCAATCAAACTTTTCATTTCAAATGGGACAATGTTGTATCAGCTCCTTTCCATGTTGGTAACGGAGTTCGACAAGGAGGAATTTGATTTCCCTTTTTGTTTAATATGGATATAGACGACTTATCAAGCCAGCTGAATAAGACAAATACAGGCTGTCTTGTTGGTGAATCTATTGTCAATCATCTGATGTACGCAGATAATCTGGTTCCACTCAGCCTGTTGCAACAGATGCTATGGGTGTGCTCTCAGTATGGCTTAGATCATGATATAAAATATAATGCAAAGAAAAGCCACATAATGATAGTCAGAAGTAATCAGGACAGGAAATTAACCTTCCCTACCTTTTATTTATCTGGCAGTCCCCTTGGTGTTTGTGAGGAAATAAAATATCTGGGACATGTCATTTGTGATGATTGGACAGATGACAACGATATGTATCAACAGCGCTGTCAAATATATTCTCAGGCCAGTATGTTATTAAGGACGTTTTCTATGTGCTCAGATTCAGTTAAATGTTCCCTGTTTAGAACCTACATAACACCATTGTACACTGCTCATTTGTGGTCTATGTACAGGTAAAGGAGTATACAGATACTGAAAGTAGCCTACAATGATGCTTTTAGATTGCTACTTAATGTGCCAAGGTGGCATAGTGCTAGTCAGTTGTTTGTGTCTAAGCACGTACCAACCTGTAAGGCAATCCTGAGACAACTGATGTATGGTTTCAATGATGCTTTTAGATTGCTACTTAATGTGCCTAGGTGGCATAGTGCTGGTCAGTTGTTTCTGTCTAAGCACGTACCAACCTGTAAGGCACTCCTGAGACAACTGATGTATGGTTTCATGTGTCGACTGGACAAGTCTGAGAACTGAATAGTAGAGGCCCTGGTCAACCCTCTAAAGAGCTGCTATCGATTACTTGGAACTTAAGACTACATTGGCACAAAAGTCTTCATACTTTTTATGCACTGTATTATCTATGTTTTATGTTTTCGTTTTACTCTCTTTTTTATAGCTCTATGTCTGTTATTTTATGTGGAACTTGGCGTCTGAAATAAAGATTTATATATATATAAATACATATATATATATCAATGTTTCAGGATTTGTATAACTTTTTACCATTGCATACAAAATCGGAAATGCAATACTAAAAAGATCAGCTTTTGTTAAGAGATCCAAGATTACAAGATCCACAAGGCCTTGGCTAGAAACCAAGGAATGAGTGGGGGCTTGGTCAGCCCACACTCTCCTGAAATGTTGCGTGTGCGTCTTGCCAAGCCCGCGCGTGTGTAAGTTAAGGCTGAGTGTGTGAGGATGTGGAGCACGCGCGGGCAGGAGGAGGGGAGACATTCATTGGAAATTTGGCTAGAAATTAGCCAAGCAAGCATGTTTCAAATATTCACCAAAAATCGACCTTTGATCTTACAGTCAACTTTTTCACAGATTTGTGTTATAAACATTCTCAAGAGTCTTCATATGAACTTGTGATTGAATCAGAGTATCAGTTTTTGACTGGCTGATGTGTAAAGCATTATTTTAGCGTTAGCGATAAGTTCAATTTGCTTTATATCAATCATTTTTGGAGATATGAAGTTGCCTTTGCACACGGTAACATGTTGTAGTGTCTTCCATCGATATACCAAGTTTCGTGTTGATATCTCAAAGATTTGCTGAGACAGGACTTCACATCCTGTTTGGCGGCTTTTCTGATGAATTTGATTGGCTGTACCGGACAAACGGTTGTGAGGATCAAAATTCTTTTCGATAACTTTTGTGACGCTTGGTCTGAAGATCATCTCTGGTAACTTTGAAGAAGATATGACAAAAATTGTAGGAGGAGTAGGCTTTCAAAGGTTTTTGATAAAACCGGAAGTAGCGGAAAATCTATATAACCGGAAATTGACGCCATGGGGTGCGTTGAACTCGGCTTGAACCAGGGAATCCAATGGTACCTCATTTTTGAAAATGGGTCATACGGTTCAAAAGTTGCGTGTGTAAACACAAGTCCAACTTTGACCCATTGGTGGCGCTGGAGTGGTCTAATGGGAGACATGAAACTTGGTGTAGGTATAGAATCAACTGTCCTTAATGAGTGTGCCAAATTTCACAAAAAGTTGTCGAAGTGTTCTAGGGGCTGCCATTGACTTCCATGGAACAAGAATAATAATAATAATAAAACTAACAATAACAATAGGTTTCCTCCTGACGGAGGAATCCTAATAATAAAACTAACAATAACAATAGGTTTCCTCCTGACGGAGGAATCCTAATAATAATAAAACTAACAATAACAATAGGTTTCCTCCTGACGGAGGAATCCTAATAATAATAATAAATATAACTGCAAGCAGTAATGGCGGATTCCTCCAAACATTGCGAACCATTGAAAAATGTATATTCTTGACAAATTGGAACTGTATAGAAAAATCTATGCTGCAGAATTACCAATGGGATACCAAATCTGAAATATAATACCATCAAGATCCACAAGGGCCTATGTTTTAACCCAAGGAGTGAAGGGAGGGGGCTTGGTTAGCCTATCCATTCCAGAAAGCCTTTGTGCTTTAGGGCGTGGAATGTAGCGCCACCTATGGGTGATGGTGGGACAGTTGTGGTGTGGTAATTACCCTTGGTCTATACTTTCAAAAAAGCTCGACCAGAGCATACCCCCGCTCTCAGGGTACCGAGCTTCAGCTCAGTCATGATGCTGGGATGAATGTAGGCCTATATGTAGAGACCAGGGAGACAGACACACTGGCCAGCTGCCCTGATGGGTCCGTGGTAGATCATTAATGCGGGTTGTATCCTACAACGCTCGTGGCCTCCGAGTAGGACATACTGCTGCTGATAGATCAAGATGTTTGGTGGTGGACACATTGCTGGACGAGAGTGACATTGTCTGCCTTCAAGAAACCTGGATGGCCAAGCAAGATCTGGACAAATTGAACTCCCTACACAAGATGTTTCATGGTGCTGGAGAGTCCACTACCGATCTCAGCATGAGAATGGTTTGTGGGAGGATAGCTGGTGGTGTAGCTATACTGTGGAACATAAAATATGACCCAACGGTAAAGGTGGTGTGGCTACACGTTGACTGGGCTATTGGGTTGGAGTTTAATCACAATGAAAATAAATGTACTATTGTAAATGTGTACACACCATATGAATCCTATGACCATGAGGATGAATTTCAGAACAGGTTAGCTTTTATTCAGTCCTTCATAGAGGACAATAGTTCATGTTGTGTCTATGTCATGGGTGATTTTAATGCTGACATGTCAGATAAGCGTTTATTCGCACAACATCTGCAGCAGTTCTGTAATGAAACTAAATTAATTATATCAAGCGTTATTGCCTGATACAAGTTTTACCTATATAAGTGAAACGTGGCACACAACTTCCTGGCTAGACCATATTGTAACCACAGCCGATGCTCATGACTCACTGGAAAGTATAGAGATGTGTTATGGGCTGGCCACCACTGATCACGTACCAGTTGCTATGCTGCTAAATGTTGAGAGTGTACCCTTGTTGCTGGCCCCCCAAGAAAACTGGACTGGTCAAAATTGACCAAAGAGGTTATGCACAGATATTCTCTATTAACTGACAGCTTACATAGTGATGTTGCATTTTCTAGGGATGCCCTAATGTGCACGGATATGAACTGCAAGGATAAACATCATGCTGAAAAGCTCTGTGCCATGTATGATGATATTGTCAAATGTCTTTATGCTTCCAGTGAACCTTTTATTAATCACAAGAGTAAGGTCCCTAACGCACGGCCTGTCTGGAATGAGTTTGTATCTGAGCAACATGCTGCTGCTAGAGAAGCCTTTAGAGTCTGGTCAGAGGCAGGCAGACCCAGACAGGGAGTGCTGCTTGATAACAAAAACCTCACAAATGCTAGATTTAAATATGCACTCGTTTCATTAAGAGAAATGAAAACACAATGAGAGCAGACTCGCTGGCCAGAAAGATGCAGAATAACAATCTTACTGACTTCTGGAAGGAGGTCAAGATCATAAATAATAATAGAACTCCCCTCCCTTCTGATATCAAAGGGGTTAGTTGTCCAGAGAAGATTGCTGATCTATGGCATGAGCACTACAGTAAACTATTTAATTGTGTTCAAAGTAACACAGTGAGAATTGATAATGAATATAAAGGTATCTCTGCAGACTTTATAGTTAGATCAGTAGATATTTATGATGCCATCCACATGCTAGACAACAACAAAGCTTGTGGTATGGATTGCATTTCTGCAGAGCATCTAAAAAATGCCAGTTATAGACTCAGTCCATTTCTAGCCATGTGTCTCACTGGAATTATGGTTCATGGTGTTCTACCGAACTCTATTATGTCAGTACTGTTAGTGCCTGTTGTTAAAGATAAGGCTGGTAAACTGAACAGCATAGACAACTATCGACCCATTGCATTGGCCAGTATCTTGTCTAAAGTGTTTGAGAGAATTATTTGATTGAAATTGGAAATGTATATTCTGACGGCAGAAAATCAGTTTGCTCTTAAAAGAAAACATGGTACTGATCTCTGTATCTATGCTCTGAAGGAGATTGTCTCAGGTACACAAGTCTTAATTTATCTGTATTTTTATGCTTTATTGATGCTTACAAAGCTTTCGATCGAATTTGTCATGAAAAACTGTTTATGAAGCTAATAGCGAGAGGTGTCCCTAAACCTCTTGTGAGGATTTTGGTGTTCTGGTATGCCAATCAAACTTTTCATGTTAAATGGGACAATGTTGTATCAGCTCCTTTCCATGTTGGTAACGGAGTTCGACAAGGAGGAATTTGATTTCCCTTTTTGTTTAATATGGATATGGACGACTTATCAAGCCAGCTGAATAAGACAAATACAGGCTGTCTTGTTGGTGAATCTATTGTCAATCATCTGATGTACGCAGATTATCTGGTTCCACTCAGCCTGTTGCAACAGATGCTATGGGTGTGCTCTCAGTATGGCTTAGATCATGATATAAAATATAATGCAAAGAAAAGCCACATAATGATAGTCAGAAGTAATCAGGACAGGAAATTAACCTTCCCTACCTTTTATTTATCTGGCAGTCCCCTTGGTGTTTGTGAGGAAATAAAATATCTGCCATGTCATTTCTGATGATTGGACAGATGACAACGATATGTATCAACAGCGCTGTAAAATATATTCTCAGGCCAGTATGTTATTAAGGACGTTTTCTATGTGCTCAGATTCAGTTTAATGTTCCCTGTTTAGAACCTACATAACACCATTGTACACTGCTCATTTGTGGTCTATGTACAGGTAAAGGAGTATACAGATACTGAAAGTAGCCTACAATGATGCTTTTAGATTGCTACTTAATGTGCCAAGGTGGCATAGTGCTAGTCAGTTGTTTGTGTCTAAGCACGTACCAACCTGTAAGGCAATCCTGAGACAACTGATGTATGGTTTCAATGATGCTTTTAGATTGCTACTTAATGTGCCTAGGTGGCATAGTGCTGGTCAGTTGTTTCTGTCTAAGCACGTACCAACCTGTAAGGCACTCCTGAGACAACTGATGTATGGTTTCATGTGTCGACTGGACAAGTCTGAGAACTGAATAGTAGAGGCCCTGGTCAACCCTCTAAAGAGCTGCTATCGATTACTTGGAACTTAAGACTACATTGGCACAAAAGTCTTCATACTTTTTATGCACTGTATTATCTATGTTTTATGTTTTCGTTTTACTCTCTTTTTTATAGCTCTATGTCTGTTATTTTATGTGGAACTTGGCGTCTGAAATAAAGATTTATATATATATAAATACATATATATATATATCAATGTTTCAGGATTTGTATAACTTTTTACCATTGCATACAAAATCGGAAATGCAATACCAAAAAGATCAGCTTTTGTTAAGAGATCCAAGATTACAAGATCCACAAGGCCTTTGCTAGAGGCTAAGGAATGAGTGGGGGCTTGGTCAGCCCACACTCTCCTGAAATGTTGCGTGTGCGTCATGCCAAGCCCGCGCGTGTGTAAGTTAAGGCTGAGTGTGTGAGGATGTGGAGCACGCGCGGGCAGGAGGAGGGGAGACATTCATTGGAAATTTGGCTAGAAATTAGCCAAGCAAGCATGTTTCAAATATTCACCAAAAATCGACCTTTGATCTTACAGTCAACTTTTTCACAGATTTGTGTTATAAACATTCTCAAGAGTCTTCATATGAACTTGTGATTGAATCAGAGTATCAGTTTTTGACTGGCTGATGTGTAAAGCATTATTTTAGCGTTAGCGATAAGTTCAATTTGCTTTATATCAATCATTTTTGGAGATATGAAGTTGCCTTTGCACACGGTAACATGTTGTAGTGTCTTCCATCGATATACCAAGTTTCGTGTTGATATCTCAAAGATTTGCTGAGACATGACTTCACATCCTGTTTGGCGGCTTTTCTGATGAATTTGATTGGCTGTACCGGACAAACGGTTGTGAGGATCAAAATTATTTTTGATAACTTTTGTGAGGCTTGGTCTGAAGATCATCTCTGGTAACTTTGAAGAAGATATGACAAAAATTGAAGGAGGAGTAGGCTTTCAAAGGTTTTTGATAAAACCGGAAGTAGCGGAAAATCTATATAACCGGAAATTGACGCCATGGGGTGCGTTGAACTCGGCTTGAACCAGGGAATCCAATGGTACCTCATTTTTTAAAATGGGTCATACGGTTCAAAAGTTGCGTGTGTAAACACAAGTCCAACTTTGACCCGTTGGTGGCGCTGGAGTGGTCTAATGGGAGACATGAAACTTGGTGTAGGTATAGAATCAACTGTCCTTAATGAGTGTGCCAAATTTCACAAAAAGTTGTCGAAGTGTTCTAGGGCCTGCCATTGACTTCCATGGAACAAGAATAATAATAATAAATATAACTGCAAGCAGTAATGGCGGATTCCTCCAAACATTGCGAACCATTGAAAAATGTATATTCTTGACAAATTGGAACTGTATAGAAAAATCTATGCTGCAGAATTACCAATGGGATACCAAATCTGAAATATAATACCACCAGGATCCACAAGGGCCTTTATTTCAACTCAAGGAGTGAAGGGAGGGGGCTTGGTTAGCCTATCCATTCCAGAAAGCCTTTGTGCTTTAGGGCGTGGAATGTAGCGCCACATATGGGTAATGGTGGGACAGTTGTGGTTTGGTAATTACCCTTGGTCTATACTTTCAAAAAAGCTCGACCAGAGAATACCCCCCGCTCTCAGGGTACCGAGCTTCAGCTCAGTCATGATGCTGGGATGAATGTAGGCCTATATGTAGAGACCAGGGAGACAGACACACCGGCCAGCTGCCCTGATGGGTCCGTGGTAGATCATTAATGCGGGTTGTATCCTACAACGCTCGTGGCCTCCGAGTAGGACATACTGCTGCTGATAGATCAAGACGTTTGGTGGTGGACACATTGCTGGACGAGAGTGACATTGTCTGCCTTCAAGAAACCTGGATGACCAAGCAAGATCTGGACAAATTGAACTCCCTACACAAGAACTTTCATGGTGCTGGAGAGTCCACTACCGATCTCAGCATGAGAATGGTTTGTGGGAGGATAGCTGGTGGTGTAGCTATACTGTGGAACATAAAATATGACCCAACGGTAAAGGTGGTGTGGCTTAACGTTGACTGGGCTATTGGGTTGGAGTTTAATCACAATGAAAATAAATGTACTATTGTAAATGTGTACACACCATATGAATCCTATGACCATGAGGATGAATTTCAGAACAGGTTAGCTTTTATTCAGTCCTTCATAGAGGACAATAGTTCATGTTGTGTCTATGTCATGGGTGATTTTAATGCTGACATGTCAGATAAGTGTTTATTCGCACAACATCTGCAGCAGTTCTGTAATGAAACTAAATTAATTATATCAAGCGTTATTGCCTGATACAAGTTTTACCTATATAAGTGAAACGTGGCACACAACTTCCTGGCTAGACCATATTGTAACCACAGCTGATTCTCATGACTCACTGGAAAGTATAGAGATGTGTTATGGGCTGGCCACCACTGATCACATACCAGTTGCTATGCTGCTAAATGTTGAGAGTGTACCCTTGTTGCTGGCCCCCCAAGAAAACTGGACTGGTCAAAATTGACCAAAGAGGTTCGGCACAGATATTCTCTATTAACTAATTCTCGGATATGAACTGCAAGGATAAACATAATGCTGAAAAGCTCTGTGCCATGTATGATGATATTGTCAAATGTCTTTATGCTTCCAGTGAACCTTTTATTAATCACAAGAGTAAGGTCCCTAACGCACGGCCTGTCTGGAATGAGTTTGTGTCTGAGCAACATGCTGCTGCTAGAGAAGCCTTTAGAGTCTGGTCAGAGGCAGGCAGACCCAGACAGAGAGTGCTGCTTGATAACAAAAACCTCACAAATGCTAGATTTAAATATGCACTCGTTTCATTAAGAGAAATGAAAACACAATGAGAGCAGACTCGCTGGCCAGAAAGATGCAGAATAACAATCTTACTGACTTCTGGAAGGAGGTCAAGATCATAAATAATAACAGAACTCCCCTCCCTTCTGATATCAAAGGGGTTAGTTGTCCAGAGAAGATTGCTGATCTATGGCATGAGCACTACAGTAAACTATTTAATTGTGTTCAAAGTAACACAGTGAGAATTGATAATCAATATAAAGGTATCTCTGCAGACTTGATAGTTAGATCAGTAGATATTTATGATGCCATCCACATGCTAGACAACAACAAAGCTTGTGGTATGGATTCCATTTCTGCAGAGCATCTAAAAAATGCCAGTTATAGACTCAGTCCATTTCTAGCCATGTGTCTCACTGGAATTATGGTTCATGGTGTTCTACCGAACTCTATTATGTCAGTACTGTTAGTGCCTGTTGTTAAAGATAAGGCTGGTAAACTGAACAGCATAGACAACTGTAGCGCCTCTCTAGTTTGGTGGATTTTTAATGAGAGGTGGCTAACCTGAGTTCGTTAGTAATTGTTACTAACTTAAACCAATTTAACATATGAAAAAAACAATACAACCAACTGTTAAACAAAAACAGGAAAGATTTACTTCAGACAAAAAATCAGTTCTTCAGTTATTGGTTCAACATTTACATGACATCGTAATGCACATGGACACACAATACAAACTAGCCGGCAATGCTAACTACACGAATACCTTAATTCAGTACAGTTCTACGGTGCAGGCCTGAGTGTAGCTCGTGTGCGTTGTAGCCGTAAACAAAATGGCTGTTTCGCCAGGATGGCACAAAATAACAAGGAGCTGGTACCTCGGATCAGCAGTGCGGTAGCACACGCACTGCGGCAGAAGGGCGGCAGCAGGTGAAGGAGAGACCGACCAAATACTCTCGTGGATTTACGAGACGAACCAACTCAGGAAGAAGACTGAGGACGACGACAATCCCGACCTCCACCGGCTCCAACCTGGCACTCGCTGTCGCTAGTCTGGCGGCAAAGCCCGTGCTTAATCCAAAACCGCCAACAGCCAAACTCCTCTTTCTGGGTTATTGTTGTTGGTTGAGATATTCACCCAACAATATAAACATAACACCACTAATGATAATATAAAATCTTCACTCTTGGTATTTTACCGTACGCTACAATTTTCTTCTCCCTCCAACTCCTCCGCTCGCTCTGTCTTTTTCTACTCCAACCTCATCTACCCCAACTTCCCGTGTTACCCTGCCCTTTGACCTCAAACCGGATTGGCTTAACATCATAATCAAAATTAAAGCAACAACATAGATTCACAAAACATTCATCTTACTCTCTTCATATTTGTAACCGGTACATTTTAACATGCGTTTTTTAAACAACAGATATACATTTCCAAATGCTGTATTCAGTAAAACATGAACAATATGCATTTCTCATCAAATCAAAATCATACTCTCAAACCTTAAAGTCTATTTATTAAACTATGAACTTAAGTATTATGTATTCAAACTTTTATATTTATGTAATAGGATTGTTTCAACAGAAATGTTTACCACCCGGGCTACACAACTATCGACCCATTGCATTGGCCAGTATCTTGTCTAAAGTGTTTGAGAGAATTATTTGATTGAAATTGGAAATGTATATTCTGACTGCAGAAAATCAGTTTGGTTTTAAAAGAAAACATGGTACTGATCTCTGTATCTATGCTCTGAAGGAGATTGTCTCAGGTACACAAGTCTTAATTCATCTGTATTTTTATGCTTTATTGATGCTTACAAAGCTTTCGATCGAATTTGTCATGAAAAACTGTTTATGAAGCTAATAGCGAGAGGTTTCCCTAAACCTCTTGTGAGGATTTTGGTGTTCTGGTATGCCAATCAAACTTTTCATGTTAAATGGGACAATGTTGTATCAGCTGCTTTCCATGTTGGTAACGGAGTTCGACAAGGAGGAATTTGATTTCCCTTTTTGTTTAATATGGACGACTTATCAAGCCAGCTGAATAAGACAAATACAGGCTGTCTTGTTGGTGAATCTATTGTCAATCATCTGATGTACGCAGATTATCTGGTTCCACTCAGCCTGTTGCAACAGATGCTATGGGTGTGCTCTCAGTATGGCTTAGATCATGATATAAAATATAATGCAAAGAAAAGCCACATAATGATAGTCAGAAGTAATCAGGACAGGAAATTAACCTTCCCTACCTTTTATTTATCTGGCAGTCCCCTTGGTGTTTGTGAGGAAATAAAATATCTGCCATGTCATTTCTGATGATTGGACAGATGACAACGATATGTATCAACAGCGCTGTCAAATATATTCTCAGGCCAGTATGTTATTAAGGACGTTTTCTATGTGCTCAGATTCAGTTAAATGTTCCCTGTTTAGAACCTACATAACACCATTGTACACTGCTCATTTGTGGTCTATGTACAGGTAAAGGAGTATACAGATACTGAAAGTAGCCTACAATGATGCTTTTAGATTGCTACTTAATGTGCCAAGGTGGCATAGTGCTAGTCAGTTGTTTGTGTCTAAGCACGTACCAACCTGTAAGGCAATCCTGAGACAACTGATGTATGGTTTCAATGATGCTTTTAGATTGCTACTTAATGTGCCTAGGTGGCATAGTGCTGGTCAGTTGTTTCTGTCTAAGCACGTACCAACCTGTAAGGCACTCCTGAGACAACTGATGTATGGTTTCATGTGTCGACTGGACGAGTCTGAGAACTGAATAGTAGAGGCCCTGGTCAACCCTCTAAAGAGCTGCTATCGATTACTTGGAACTTAAGACTACATTGGCACAAAAGTCTTCATACTTTTTATGCACTGTATTATCTATGTTTTATGTTTTCGTTTTACTCTCTTTTTTATAGCTCTATGTCTGTTATTTTATGTGGAACTTGGCGTCTGAAATAAAGATTTATATATATATAAATACATATATATATATCAATGTTTCAGGATTTGTATAACTTTTTACCATTGCATACAAAATCGGAAATGCAATACTAAAAAGATCAGCTTTTGTTAAGAGATCCAAGATTACAAGATCCACAAGGCCTTGGCTAGAAACCAAGGAATGAGTGGGGGCTTGGTCAGCCCACACTCTCCTGAAATGTTGCGTGTGCGTCTTGCCAAGCCCGCGCGTGTGTAAGTTAAGGCTGAGTGTGTGAGGATGTGGAGCACGCGCGGGCAGGAGGAGGGGAGACATTCATTGGAAATTTGGCTAGAAATTAGCCAAGCAAGCATGTTTCAAATATTCACCAAAAATCGACCTTTGATCTTACAGTCAACTTTTTCACAGATTTGTGTTATAAACATTCTCAAGAGTCTTCATATGAACTTGTGATTGAATCAGAGTATCAGTTTTTGACTGGCTGATGTGTAAAGCATTATTTTAGCGTTAGCGATAAGTTCAATTTGCTTTATATCAATCATTTTTGGAGATATGAAGTTGCCTTTGCACACGGTAACATGTTGTAGTGTCTTCCATCGATATACCAAGTTTCGTGTTGATATCTCAAAGATTTGCTGAGACAGGACTTCACATCCTGTTTGGCGGCTTTTCTGATGAATTTGATTGGCTGTACCGGACAAACGGTTGTGAGGATCAAAATTCTTTTCGATAACTTTTGTGACGCTTGGTCTGAAGATCATCTCTGGTAACTTTGAAGAAGATATGACAAAAATTGTAGGAGGAGTAGGCTTTCAAAGGTTTTTGATAAAACCGGAAGTAGCGGAAAATCTATATAACCGGAAATTGACGCCATGGGGTGCGTTGAACTCGGCTTGAACCAGGGAATCCAATGGTACCTCATTTTTGAAAATGGGTCATACGGTTCAAAAGTTGCGTGTGTAAACACAAGTCCAACTTTGACCCATTGGTGGCGCTGGAGTGGTCTAATGGGAGACATGAAACTTGGTGTAGGTATAGAATCAACTGTCCTTAATGAGTGTGCCAAATTTCACAAAAAGTTGTCGAAGTGTTCTAGGGGCTGCCATTGACTTCCATGGAACAAGAATAATAATAATAATAATAAATATAACTGCAAGCAGTAATGGCGGATTCCTCCAAACATTGCGAACCATTGAAAAATGTATATTCTTGACAAATTGGAACTGTATAGAAAAATCTATGCTGCAGAATTACCAATGGGATACCAAATCTGAAATATAATACCATCAAGATCCACAAGGGCCTTTATTTCAACCCAAGGAGTGAAGGGAGGGGGCTTGGTTAGCCTATCCATTCCAGAAAGCCTTTGTGCTTTAGGGCGTGGAATGTAGCGCCACCTATGGGTAATGGTGGGACAGTTGTGGTGTGGTAATTACCCTTGGTCTATACTTTCAAAAAAGCTCGACCAGAGCATACCCCCCACTCTCAGGGTACCGAGCTTCAGCTCAGTCATGATGCTGGGATGAATGTAGGCCTATATGTAGAGACCAGGGAGACAGACACACCGGCCAGCTGCCCTGATGGGTCCGTGGTAGATCATTAATGCGGGTTGTATCCTACAACGCTCGTGGCCTCCGAGTAGGACATACTGCTGCTGATAGATCAAGACGTTTGGTGGTGGACACATTGCTGGACGAGAGTGACATTGTCTGCCTTCAAGAAACCTGGATGGCCAAGCAAGATCTGGACAAATTGAACTCCCTACACAAGATGTTTCATAGTGCTGGAGAGTCCACTACCAATCTCAGCATGAGAATGGTTTGTGGGAGGATAGCTGGTGGTGTAGCTATACTGTGGAACATAAAATATGACCCAACGGTAAAGGTGGTGTGGCTTAACGTTGACTGGGCTATTGGGTTGGAGTTTAATCACAATGAAAATAAATTTACTATTGTAAATGTGTACACACCATATGAATCCTATGACCATGAGGATGAATTTCAGAACAGGTTAGCTTTTATTCAGTCCTTCATAGAGGACAATAGTTCATGTTGTGTCTATGTCATGGGTGATTTTAATGCTGAAATGTCAGATAAGCGTTTATTCGCACAACATCTGCAGCAGTTCTGTAATGAAACTAAATTAATTATATCAAGCGTTATTGCCTGATACAAGTTTTACCTATATAAGTGAAACGTGGCACACAACTTCCTGGCTAGACCATATTGTAACCACAGCCGATGCTCATGACTCACTGGAAAGTATAGAGATGTGTTATGGGCTGGCCACCACTGATCACATACCAGTTGCTATGCTGCTAAATGTTGAGATTGTACCCTTGTTGCTGGCCCCCCAAGAAAACTGGACTGGTCAAAATTGACCAAAGAGGTTCGGCACAGATATTCTCTATTAACTGACAGCTTACATAGTGATGTTGCATTTTCTAGGGATGCCCTAATGTGCACGGATATGAACTGCAAGGATAAACATCATGCTGAAAAGCTCTGTGCCATGTATGATGATATTGTCAAATGTCTTTATGCTTCCAGTGAACCTTTTATTAATCACAAGAGTAAGGTCCCTAACGCACGGCCTGTCTGGAATGAGTTTGTGTCTGAGCAACATGCTGCTGCTAGAGAAGCCTTTAGAGTCTGGTCAGAGGCAGGCAGACCCAGACAGGGAGTGCTGCTTGATAACAAAAACCTCACAAATGCTAGATTTAAATATGCACTCGTTTCATTAAGAGAAATGAAAACACAATGAGAGTAGACTCGCTGGCCAGAAAGATGCAGAATAACAATCTTACTGACTTCTGGAAGGAGGTCAAGATCATAAATAATAACAGAACTCCCCTCCCTTCTGATATCAAAGGGGTTAGTTGTCCAGAGAAGATTGCTGATCTATGGCATGAGCACTACAGTAAACTATTTAATTGTGTTCAAAGTAACACAGTGAGAATTGATAATCAATATAAAGGTATCTCTGCAGACTTGATAGTTAGATCAGTAGATATTTATGATGCCATCCACATGCTAGACAACAACAAAGCTTGTGGTATGGATTCCATTTCTGCAGAGCATCTAAAAAATGCCAGTTATAGACTCAGTCCATTTCTAGCCATGTGTCTCACTGGAATTATGGTTCATGGTGTTCTACCGAACTCTATTATGTCAGTACTGTTAGTGCCTGTTGTTAAAGATAAGGCTGGTAAACTGAACAGCATAGACAACTGTAGCGCCTCTCTAGTTTGGTGGATTTGTAATGAGAGGTGGCTAACCTGAGTTCGTTAGTAATTGTTACTAACTTAAACCAATTTAACATATGAAAAAAACAATACAACCAACTGTTAAACAAAAACAGGAAAGATTTACTTCAGACAAAAAATCAGTTCTTCAGTTATTGGTTCAACATTTACATGACATCGTAATGCACATGGACACACAATACAAACTAGCCGGCAATGCTAACTACACGAATACCTTAATTCAGTACAGTTCTACGGTGCAGGCCTGAGTGTAGCTCGTGTGCGTTGTAGCCGTAAACAAAATGGCTGTTTCGCCAGGATGGCACAAAATAACAAGGAGCTGGTACCTCGGATCAGCAGTGCGGTAGCACACGCACTGCGGCAGAAGGGCGGCAGCAGGTGAAGGAGAGACCGACCAAATACTCTCGTGGATTTACGAGACGAACCAACTCAGGAAGAAGACTGAGGACGACGACAATCCCGACCTCCACCGGCTCCAACCTGGCACTCGCTGTCGCTAGTCTGGCGGCAAAGCCCGTGCTTAATCCAAAACCGCCAACAGCCAAACTCCTCTTTCTGGGTTATTGTTGTTGGTTGAGATATTCACCCAACAATATAAACATAACACCACTAATGATAATATAAAATCTTCACTCTTGGTATTTTACCGTACGCTACAATTTTCTTCTCCCTCCAACTCCTCCGCTCGCTCTGTCTTTTTCTACTCCAACCTCATCTACCCCAACTTCCCGTGTTACCCTGCCCTTTGACCTCAAACCGGATTGGCTTAACATCATAATCAAAATTAAAGCAACAACATAGATTCACAAAACATTCATCTTACTCTCTTCATATTTGTAACCGGTACATTTTAACATGCGTTTTTTAAACAACAGATATACATTTCCAAATGCTGTATTCAGTAAAACATGAACAATATGCATTTCTCATCAAATCAAAATCATACTCTCAAACCTTAAAGTCTATTTATTAAACTATGAACTTAAGTATTATGTATTCAAACTTTTATATTTATGTAATAGGATTGTTTCAACAGAAATGTTTACCACCCGGGCTACACAACTATCGACCCATTGCATTGGCCAGTATCTTGTCTAAAGTGTTTGAGAGAATTATTTGATTGAAATTGGAAATGTATATTCTGACTGCAGAAAATCAGTTTGGTTTTAAAAGAAAACATGGTACTGATCTCTGTATCTATGCTCTGAAGGAGATTGTCTCAGGTACACAAGTCTTAATTCATCTGTATTTTTATGCTTTATTGATGCTTACAAAGCTTTCGATCGAATTTGTCATGAAAAACTGTTTATGAAGCTAATAGCGAGAGGTTTCCCTAAACCTCTTGTGAGGATTTTGGTGTTCTGGTATGCAAATCAAACTTTTCATGTTAAATGGGACAATGTTGTATCAGCTGCTTTCCATGTTGGTAACGGAGTTCGACAAGGAGGAATTTGATTTCCCTTTTTGTTTAATATGGATATGGACGACTTATCAAGCCAGCTGAATAAGACAAATACAGGCTGTCTTGTTGGTGAATCTATTGTCAATCATCTGATGTACGCAGATTATCTGGTTCCACTCAGCCTGTTGCAACAGATGCTATGGGTGTGCTCTCAGTATGGCTTAGATCATGATATAAAATATAATGCAAAGAAAAGCCACATAATGATAGTCAGAAGTAATCAGGACAGGAAATTAACCTTCCCTACCTTTTATTTATCTGGCAGTCCCCTTGGTGTTTGTGAGGAAATAAAATATCTGCCATGTCATTTCTGATGATTGGACAGATGACAACGATATGTATCAACAGCGCTGTCAAATATATTCTCAGGCCAGTATGTTATTAAGGACGTTTTCTATGTGCTCAGATTCAGTTAAATGTTCCCTGTTTAGAACCTACATAACACCATTGTACACTGCTCATTTGTGGTCTATGTACAGGTAAAGGAGTATACAGATACTGAAAGTAGCCTACAATGATGCTTTTAGATTGCTACTTAATGTGCCAAGGTGGCATAGTGCTAGTCAGTTGTTTGTGTCTAAGCACGTACCAACCTGTAAGGCAATCCTGAGACAACTGATGTATGGTTTCAATGATGCTTTTAGATTGCTACTTAATGTGCCTAGGTGGCATAGTGCTGGTCAGTTGTTTCTGTCTAAGCACGTACCAACCTGTAAGGCACTCCTGAGACAACTGATGTATGGTTTCATGTGTCGACTGGACAAGTCTGAGAACTGAATAGTAGAGGCCCTGGTCAACCCTCTAAAGAGCTGCTATCGATTACTTGGAACTTAAGACTACATTGGCACAAAAGTCTTCATACTTTTTATGCACTGTATTATCTATGTTTTATGTTTTCGTTTTACTCTCTTTTTTATAGCTCTATGTCTGTTATTTTATGTGGAACTTGGCGTCTGAAATAAAGATTTATATATATATAAATACATATATATATATCAATGTTTCAGGATTTGTATAACTTTTTACCATTGCATACAAAATCGGAAATGCAATACTAAAAAGATCAGCTTTTGTTAAGAGATCCAAGATTACAAGATCCACAAGGCCTTGGCTAGAAACCAAGGAATGAGTGGGGGCTTGGTCAGCCCACACTCTCCTGAAATGTTGCGTGTGCGTCTTGCCAAGCCCGCGCGTGTGTAAGTTAAGGCTGAGTGTGTGAGGATGTGGAGCACGCGCGGGCAGGAGGAGGGGAGACATTCATTGGAAATTTGGCTAGAAATTAGCCAAGCAAGCATGTTTCAAATATTCACCAAAAATCGACCTTTGATCTTACAGTCAACTTTTTCACAGATTTGTGTTATAAACATTCTCAAGAGTCTTCATATGAACTTGTGATTGAATCAGAGTATCAGTTTTTGACTGGCTGATGTGTAAAGCATTATTTTAGCGTTAGCGATAAGTTCAATTTGCTTTATATCAATCATTTTTGGAGATATGAAGTTGCCTTTGCACACGGTAACATGTTGTAGTGTCTTCCATCGATATACCAAGTTTCGTGTTGATATCTCAAAGATTTGCTGAGACAGGACTTCACATCCTGTTTGGCGGCTTTTCTGATGAATTTGATTGGCTGTACCGGACAAACGGTTGTGAGGATCAAAATTCTTTTCGATAACTTTTGTGACGCTTGGTCTGAAGATCATCTCTGGTAACTTTGAAGAAGATATGACAAAAATTGTAGGAGGAGTAGGCTTTCAAAGGTTTTTGATAAAACCGGAAGTAGCGGAAAATCTATATAACCGGAAATTGACGCCATGGGGTGCGTTGAACTCGGCTTGAACCAGGGAATCCAATGGTACCTCATTTTTGAAAATGGGTCATACGGTTCAAAAGTTGCGTGTGTAAACACAAGTCCAACTTTGACCCATTGGTGGCGCTGGAGTGGTCTAATGGGAGACATGAAACTTGGTGTAGGTATAGAATCAACTGTCCTTAATGAGTGTGCCAAATTTCACAAAAAGTTGTCGAAGTGTTCTAGGGGCTGCCATTGACTTCCATGGAACAAGAATAATAATAATAATAAAACTAACAATAACAATAGGTTTCCTCCTGACGGAGGAATCCTAATAAATATAACTGCAAGCAGTAATGGCGGATTCCTCCAAACATTGCGAACCATTGAAAAATGTATATTCTTGACAAATTGGAACTGTATAGAAAAATCTATGCTGCAGAATTACCAATGGGATACCAAATCTGAAATATAATACCATCAAGATCCACAAGGGCCTTTATTTCAACCCAAGGAGTGAAGGGCGGGGGCTTGGTTAGCCTATCCATTCCAGAAAGCCTTTGTGCTTTAGGGCGTGGAATGTAGCGCCACCTATGGGTAATGGTGGGACAGTTGTGGTGTGGTAATTACCCTTGGTCTATACTTTCAAAAAAGCTCGACCAGAGCATACCCCCCGCTCTCAGGTTACCGAGCTTCAGCTCAGTCATGATGCTGGGATGAATGTAGGCCTATATGTAGAGACCAGGGAGACAGACACACCGGCCAGCTGCCCTGATGGGTCCGTGGTAGATCATTAATGCGGATTGTATCCTACAACGCTCGTGGCCTCCGAGTAGGACATACTGCTGCTGATAGATCAAGACGTTTGGTGGTGGACACATTGCTGGACGAGAGTGACATTGTCTGCCTTCAAGAAACCTGGATGGCCAAGCAAGATCTGGACAAATTGAACTCCCTACACAAGAACTTTCATGGTGCTGGAGAGTCCACTACCGATCTCAGCATGAGAATGGTTTGTGGGAGGATAGCTGGTGGTGTAGCTATACTGTGGAACATAAAATATGACCCAACGGTAAAGGTGGTGTGGCTTAACGTTGACTGGGCTATTGGGTTGGAGTTTAATCACAATGAAAATAAATTGACTATTGTAAATGTGTACACACCATATGAATCCTCTGACCATGAGGATGAATTTCAGAACAGGTTAGCTTTTATTCAGTCCTTCATAGAGGACAATAGTTCATGTTGTGTCTATGTCATGGGTGATTTTAATGCTGACATGTCAGATAAGCGTTTATTCGCACAACATCTGCAGCAGTTCTGTAATGAAACTAAATTAATTATATCAAGCGTTATTGCCTGATACAAGTTTTACCTATATAAGTGAAACGTGGCACACAACTTCCTGGCTAGACCATATTGTAACCACAGCCGATGCTCATGACTCACTGGAAAGTATAGAGATGTGTTATGGGCCGGCCACCACTGATCACATACCAGTTGCTATGCTGCTAAATGTTGAGAGTGTACCCTTGTTGCTGGCCCCCCAAGAAAACTGGACTGGTCAAAATTGACCAAAGAGGTTATGCACAGATATTCTCTATTAACTGACAGCTTACATAGTGATGTTGCATTTTGTAGGGATGCCCTAATGTGCACGAATATGAACTGCAAGGATAAACATCATGCTGAAAAGCTCTGTGCCATGTATGATGATATTGTCAAATGTCTTTATGCTTCCAGTGAACCTTTTATTAATCACAAGAGTAAGGTCCCTAACGCACGGCCTGTCTGGAATGAGTTTGTGTCTGAGCAACATGCTGCTGCTAGAGAAGCCTTTAGAGTCTGGTCAGAGGCAGGCAGACCCAGACAGGGAGTGCTGCTTGATAACAAAAACCTCACAAATGCTAGATTTAAATATGCACTCGTTTCATTTAGAGAAATGAAAACACAATGAGAGCAGACTCGCTGGCCAGAAAGATGCAGAATAACAATCTTACTGACTTCTGGAAGGAGGTCAAGATCATAAATAATAACAGAACTCCCCTCCCTTCTGTTATCAAAGGGGTTAGTTGTCCAGAGAAGATTGCTGATATATGGCATGAGCACTACAGTAAACTATATAATTGTGTTCAAAGTAACACAGTGAGAATTGATAATCAATATAAAGGTATCTCTGCAGACTTGATAGTTAGACCAGTAGATATTTATGATGCCATCCACATGCTAGACAACAACAAAGCTTGTGGTATGGATTATATTTCTGCAGAGCATCTAAAAAATGCCAGTTATAGACTCAGTCCATTTCTAGCCATGTGTCTCACTGGAATTATGGTTCATGGTGTTCTACCGAACTCTATTATGTCAGTACTGTTAGTGCCTGTTGTTAAAGATAAGGCTGGTAAACTGAACAGCATAGACAACTATCGACCCATTGCATTGGCCAGTATCTTGTCTAAAGTGTTTGAGAGAATTATTTGATTGAAATTGGAAATGTATATTCTGACTGCAGAAAATCAGTTTGGTTTTAAAAGAAAACATGGTACTGATCTCTGTATCTATGCTCTGAAGGAGATTGTCTCAGGTACACAAGTCTTAATTTATCTGTATTTTTATGCTTTATTGATGCTTACAAAGCTTTCGATCGAATTTGTCATGAAAACTGTTTATGAAGCTAATAGCGAGAGGTGTCCCTAAACCTCTTGTGAGGATTTTGGTGTTCTCGTATGCCAATCAAACTTTTCATGTTAAATGGGACAATGTTGTATCAGCTCCTTTCCATGTTGGTAACGAAGTTCGACAAGGAGGAATTTGATTTCCCTTTTTGTTTAATATGGATATGGACGACTTATCAAGTCAGCTGAATAAGACAAATACAGGCTGTCTTGTTGGTGAATCTATTGTCAATCATCTGATGTACGCAGATTATCTGGTTCCACTCAGCCTGTTGCAACAGATGCTATGGGTGTGCTCTCAGTATGGCTTAGATCATGATATAAAATATAATGCAAAGAAAAGCCACATAATGATAGTCAGAAGTAATCAGGACAGGAAATTAACCTTCCCTACCTTTTATTTATCTGGCAGTCCCCTTGGTGTTTGTGAGGAAATAAAATATCTGCCATGTCATTTCTGATGATTGGACAGATGACAACGGTATGTATCAACAGCGCTGTCAAATATATTCTCAGGCCAGTATGTTATTAAGGACGTTTTCTATGTGCTCAGATTCAGTTAAATGTTCCCTGTTTAGAACCTACATAACACCATTGTACACTGCTCATTTGTGGTCTATGTACAGGAAAAGGAGTATACAGATACTGAAAGTAGCCTACAATGATGCTTTTAGATTGCTACTTAATGTGCCAAGGTGGCATAGTGCTAGTCAGTTGTTTGTGTCTAAGCACGTACCAACCTGTAAGGCAATCCTGAGACAACTGATGTATGGTTTCAATGATGCTTTTAGATTGCTACTTAATGTGCCTAGGTGGCATAGTGCTGGTCAGTTGTTTCTGTCTAAGCACGTACCAACCTGTAAGGCACTCCTGACACAACTGATGTATGGTTTCATGTGTCGACTGGACAAGTCTGAGAACTGAATAGTAGGGGCTCTGGTCAACCCTCTAAAGAGCTGCTATCGATTACTTGGAACTTAAGACTACATTGGCACAAAAGTCTTCATACTTTTTATGCACTGTATTATCTATGTTTTATGTTTTTGTTTTACTCCCTTTTTTATAGCTCTATGTCTGTTATTTTATGTGGAACTTGGCGTCTGAAATAAAGATTTATATATATATAAACACATATATATATATATATATATATATCAATGTTTCAGGATTTGTATAACTTTTTACCATTGCATACAAATTGGAAATGCAATACCAAAAAGATCAGCTTTTGTTAAGAGATCCAAGATTACAAGATCCACAAGGCCTTTGCTAGAGACTACGGAATGAGTGGGGGCTTGGTCAGCCCACACTCTCCTGAAATGTTGCGTGTGCGTCTTGCCAAGCCCGCGCGTGTGTAAGTTAAGGCTGAGTGTGTGAGGATGTGGAGCACGCGCGGGCAGGAGGAGGGGAGACATTCATTGGAAATTTGGCTAGAAATTAGCCAAGCAAGCATGTTTCAAATATTCACCAAAAATCGACCTTTGATCTTACAGTCAACTTTTTCACAGATTTGTGTTATAAACATTCTCAAGAGTCTTCATATGAACTTGTGATTGAATCAGAGTATCAGTTTTTGACTGGCTGATGTGTAAAGCATTATTTTAGCGTTAGCGATAAGTTCAATTTGCTTTATATCAATCATTTTTGGAGATATGAAGTTGCCTTTGCACACGGTAACATGTTGTAGTGTCTTCCATCGATATACCAAGTTTCGTGTTGATATCTCAAAGATTTGCTGAGACATGACTTCACATCCTGTTTGGCGGCTTTTCTGATGAATTTGATTGGCTGTACCGGACAAACGGTTGTGAGGATCAAAATTCTTTTCGATAACTTTTGTGAGGCTTGGTCTGAAGATCATCTCTGGTAACTTTGAAGAAGATATGACAAAAATTGTAGGAGGAGTAGGCTTTCAAAGGTTTTTTATAAAACCGGAAATAGCGGAAAATCTATATAACCGGAAATTGACGCCATGGGGTGCGTTGAACTCGGCTTGATCCAGGGAATCCAATGGTGCCTCATTTTTGAAAATGGGTCATACGGTTCAAAAGTTGTGTGTGTAAACACAAGTCCAACTTTGACCCGTTGGTGGCGCTGGAGTGGTCTAATGGGAGACATGAAACTTGGTGTAGGTATAGAATCAACTGTCCTTAATGAGTGTGCCAAATTTCACAAAAAGTTGTCGAAGGGTTCTAGGGGCTGCCATTGACTTCCATGGAACAAGAATAATAATAATAATAAAACTAACAATAACAATAGGTTTCCTCCTGACGGAGGAATCCTAATAAAACTAACAATAACAATAGGTTTCCTCCTGACGGAGGAATCCTAATAAAACTAACAATAACAATAGGTTTCCTCCTGACGGAGGAATCCTAAATATAACTGCAAGCAGTAATGGCGGATTCCTCCAAACATTGCGAACCATTGAAAAATGTATATTCTTGACAAATTGGAACTGTATAGAAAAATCTATGCTGCAGAATTACCAATGGGATACCAAATCTGAAATATAATACCACCAGGATCCACAAGGGCCTTTATTTCAACTCAAGGAGTGAAGGGAGGGGGCTTGGTTAGCCTATCCATTCCAGAAAGGCTTTGTGCTTTAGGGCGTGGAATGTAGCGCCACATATGGGTAATGGTGGGACAGTTGTGGTTTGGTAATTACCCTTGGTCTATACTTTCAAAAAAGCTCGACCAGAGAATACCCCCCGCTCTCAGGGTACCGAGCTTCAGCTCAGTCATGATGCTGGGATGAATGTAGGCCTATATGTAGAGACCAGGGAGACAGACACACCGGCCAGCTGCCCTGATGGGTCCGTGGTAGATCATTAATGCGGGTTGTATCCTACAACGCTCGTGGCCTCCGAGTAGGACATACTGCTGCTGATAGATCAAGACGTTTGGTGGTGGACACATTGCTGGACGAGAGTGACATTGTCTGCCTTCAAGAAACCTGGATGACCAAGCAAGATCTGGACAAATTGAACTCCCTACACAAGAACTTTCATGGTGCTGGAGAGTCCACTACCGATCTCAGCATGAGAATGGTTTGTGGGAGGATAGCTGGTGGTGTAGCTATACTGTGGAACATAAAATATGACCCAACGGTAAAGGTGGTGTGGCTTAACGTTGACTGGGCTATTGGGTTGGAGTTTAATCACAATGAAAATAAATGTACTATTGTAAATGTGTACACACCATATGAATCCTATGACCATGAGGATGAATTTCAGAACAGGTTAGCTTTTATTCAGTCCTTCATAGAGGACAATAGTTCATGTTGTGTCTATGTCATGGGTGATTTTAATGCTGACATGTCAGATAAGCGTTTATTCGCACAACATCTGCAGCAGTTCTGTAATGAAACTAAATTAATTATATCGAGCGTTATTGCCTGATACAAGTTTTACCTATATAAGTGAAACGTGGCACACAACTTCCTGGCTAGACCATATTGTAACCACAGCCGATGCTCATGACTCACTGGAAAGTATAGAGATGTGTTATGGGCTGGCCACCACTGATCACATACCAGTTGCTATGCTGCTAAATGTTGAGAGTGTACCCTTGTTGCTGGCCCCCCAAGAAAACTGGACTGGTCAAAATTGACCAAAGAGGTTATGCACAGATATTCTCTATTAACTGACAGCTTACATAGTGATGTTGCATTTTCTAGGGATGCCCTAATGTGCACGGATATGAACTGCAAGGATAAACATCATGCTGAAAAGCTCTGTGCCATGTATGATGATATTGTCAAATGTCTTTATGCTTTCAGTGAAGGTTTTATTAATCACAAGAGTAAGGTCCCTAACGCACGGCCTGTCTGGAATGAGTTTGTGTCTGAGCAACATGCTGCTGCTAGAGAAGCCTTTAGAGTCTGGTCAGAGGCAGGCAGACCCAGACAGAGAGTGCTGCTTGATAACAAAAACCTCACAAATGCTAGATTTAAATATGCACTCGTTTCATTAAGAGAAATGAAAACACAATGAGAGCAGACTCGCTGGCCAGAAAGATGCAGAATAACAATCTTACTGACTTCTGGAAGGAGGTCAAGATCATAAATAATAACAGAACTCCCCTCCCTTCTGATATCAAAGGGGTTAGTTGTCCAGAGAAGATTGCTGATCTATGGCATGAGCACTACAGTAAACTATTTAATTGTGTTCAAAGTAACACAGTGAGAATTGATAATCAATATAAAGGTATCTCTGCAGACTTGATAGTTAGATCAGTAGATATTTATGATGCCATCCACATGCTAGACAACAACAAAGCTTGTGGTATGGATTCCATTTCTGCAGAGCATCTAAAAAATGCCAGTTATAGACTCAGTCCATTTCTAGCCATGTGTCTCACTGGAATTATGGTTCATGGTGTTCTACCGAACTCTATTATGTCAGTACTGTTAGTGCCTGTTGTTAAAGATAAGGCTGGTAAACTGAACAGCATAGACAACTGTAGCGCCTCTCTAGTTTGGTGGATTTGTAATGAGAGGTGGCTAACCTGAGTTCGTTAGTAATTGTTACTAACTTAAACCAATTTAACATATGAAAAAAACAATACAACCAACTGTTAAACAAAAACAGGAAAGATTTACTTCAGACAAAAAATCAGTTCTTCAGTTATTGGTTCAACATTTACATGACATCGTAATGCACATGGACACACAATACAAACTAGCCGGCAATGCTAACTACACGAATACCTTAATTCAGTACAGTTCTACGGTGCAGGCCTGAGTGTAGCTCGTGTGCGTTGTAGCCGTAAACAAAATGGCTGTTTCGCCAGGATGGCACAAAATAACAAGGAGCTGGTACCTCGGATCAGCAGTGCGGTAGCACACGCACTGCGGCAGAAGGGCGGCAGCAGGTGAAGGAGAGACCGACCAAATACTCTCGTGGATTTACGAGACGAACCAACTCAGGAAGAAGACTGAGGACGACGACAATCCCGACCTCCACCGGCTCCAACCTGGCACTCGCTGTCGCTAGTCTGGCGGCAAAGCCCGTGCTTAATCCAAAACCGCCAACAGCCAAACTCCTCTTTCTGGGTTATTGTTGTTGGTTGAGATATTCACCCAACAATATAAACATAACACCACTAATGATAATATAAAATCTTCACTCTTGGTATTTTACCGTACGCTACAATTTTCTTCTCCCTCCAACTCCTCCGCTCGCTCTGTCTTTTTCTACTCCAACCTCATCTACCCCAACTTCCCGTGTTACCCTGCCCTTTGACCTCAAACCGGATTGGCTTAACATCATAATCAAAATTAAAGCAACAACATAGATTCACAAAACATTCATCTTACTCTCTTCATATTTGTAACCGGTACATTTTAACATGCGTTTTTTAAACAACAGATATACATTTCCAAATGCTGTATTCAGTAAAACATGAACAATATGCATTTCTCATCAAATCAAAATCATACTCTCAAACCTTAAAGTCTATTTATTAAACTATGAACTTAAGTATTATGTATTCAAACTTTTATATTTATGTAATAGGATTGTTTCAACAGAAATGTTTACCACCCGGGCTACACAACTATCGATCCATTGCATTGGCCAGTATCTTGTCTAAAGTGTTTGAGAGAATTATTTGATTGAAATTGGAAATGTATATTCTGACTGCAGAAAATCAGTTTGGTTTTAAAAGAAAACATGGTACTGATCTCTGTATCTATGCTCTGAAGGAGATTGTCTCAGGTACACAAGTCTTAATTCATCTGTATTTTTATGCTTTATTGATGCTTACAAAGCTTTCGATCGAATTTGTCATGAAAAACTGTTTATGAAGCTAATAGCGAGAGGTGTCCCTAAACCTCTTGTGAGGATTTTGGTGTTCTGGTATGCCAATCAAACTTTTCATGTTAAATGGGACAATGTTGTATCAGCTGCTTTCCATGTTGGTAACGGAGTTCGACAAGGAGGAATTTGATTTCCCTTTTTGTTTAATATGGATATGGACGACTTATCAAGCCAGCTGAATAAGACAAATACAGGCTGTCTTGTTGGTGAATCTATTGTCAATCATCTGATGTACGCAGATTATCTGGTTCCACTCAGCCTGTTGCAACAGATGCTATGGGTGTGCTCTCAGTATGGCTTAGATCATGATATAAAATATAATGCAAAGAAAAGCCACATAATGATAGTCAGAAGTAATCAGGACAGGAAATTAACCTTCCCTACCTTTTATTTATCTGGCAGTCCCCTTGGTGTTTGTGAGGAAATAAAAGATCTGCCATGTCATTTCTGATGATTGGACAGATGACAACGATATGTATCAACAGCGCTGTCAAATATATTCTCAGGCCAGTATGTTATTAAGGACGTTTTCTATGTGCTCAGATTCAGTTAAATGTTCCCTGTTTAGAACCTACATAACACCATTGTACACTGCTCATTTGTGGTCTATGTACAGGTAAAGGAGTATACAGATACTGAAAGTAGCCTACAATGATGCTTTTAGATTGCTACTTAATGTGCCAAGGTGGCATACTGCTAGTCAGTTGTTTGTGTCTAAGCACGTACCAACCTGTAAGGCAATCCTGAGACAACTGATGTATGATTTCAATGATGCTTTTAGATTGCTACTTAATGTGCCTAGGTGGCATAGTGCTGGTCAGTTGTTTCTGTCTAAGCACGTACCAACCTGTAAGGCACTCCTGAGACAACTGATGTATGGTTTCATGTGTCGACTGGACAAGTCTGAGAACTGAATAGTAGAGGCCCTGGTCAACCCTCTAAAGAGCTGCTATCGATTACTTGGAACTTAAGACTACATTGGCACAAAAGTCTTCATACTTTTTATGCACTGTATTATCTATGTTTTATGTTTTCGTTTTACTCTCTTTTTTATAGCTCTATGTCTGTTATTTTATGTGGAACTTGGCGTCTGAAATAAAGATTTTTATATATATAAATACATATATATATATCAATGTTTCAGGATTTGTATAACTTTTTACCATTGCATACAAAATCGGAAATGCAATACTAAAAAGATCAGCTTTTGTTAAGAGATCCAAGATTACAAGATCCACAAGGCCTTGGCTAGAAACCAAGGAATGAGTGGGGGCTTGGTCAGCCCACACTCTCCTGAAATGTTGCGTGTGCGTCTTGCCAAGCCCGCGCGTGTGTAAGTTAAGGCTGAGTGTGTGAGGATGTGGAGCACGCGCGGGCAGGAGGAGGGGAGACATTCATTGGAAATTTGGCTAGAAATTAGCCAAGCAAGCATGTTTCAAATATTCACCAAAAATCGACCTTTGATCTTACAGTCAACTTTTTCACAGATTTGTGTTATAAACATTCTCAAGAGTCTTCATATGAACTTGTGATTGAATCAGAGTATCAGTTTTTGACTGGCTGATGTGTAAAGCATTATTTTAGCGTTAGCGATAAGTTCAATTTGCTTTATATCAATCATTTTTGGAGATATGAAGTTGCCTTTGCACACGGTAACATGTTGTAGTGTCTTCCATCGATATACCAAGTTTCGTGTTGATATCTCAAAGATTTGCTGAGACAGGACTTCACATCCTGTTTGGCGGCTTTTCTGATGAATTTGATTGGCTGTACCGGACAAACGGTTGTGAGGATCAAAATTCTTTTCGATAACTTTTGTGACGCTTGGTCTGAAGATCATCTCTGGTAACTTTGAAGAAGATATGACAAAAATTGTAGGAGGAGTAGGCTTTCAAAGGTTTTTGATAAAACCGGAAGTAGCGGAAAATCTATATAACCGGAAATTGACGCCATGGGGTGCGTTGAACTCGGCTTGAACCAGGGAATCCAATGGTACCTCATTTTTGAAAATGGGTCATACGGTTCAAAAGTTGCGTGTGTAAACACAAGTCCAACTTTGACCCATTGGTGGCGCTGGAGTGGTCTAATGGGAGACATGAAACTTGGTGTAGGTATAGAATCAACTGTCCTTAATGAGTGTGCCAAATTTCACAAAAAGTTGTCGAAGTGTTCTAGGGGCTGCCATTGACTTCCATGGAACAAGAATAATAATAAATATAACTGCAAGCAGTAATGGCGGATTCCTCCAAACATTGCGAACCATTGAAAAATGTATATTCTTGACAAATTGGAACTGTATAGAAAAATCTATGCTGCAGAATTACCAATGGGATACCAAATCTGAAATATAATACCATCAAGATCCACAAGGGCCTTTATTTCAACCCAAGGAGTGAAGGGAGGGGGCTTGGTTAGCCTATCCATTCCAGAAAGCCTTTGTGCTTTAGGGCGTGGAATGTAGCGCCACCTATGGGTAATGGTGGGACAGTTGTGGTGTGGTAATTACCCTTGGTCTATACTTTCAAAAAAGCTCGACCAGAGCATACCCCCCACTCTCAGGGTACCGAGCTTCAGCTCAGTCATGATGCTGGGATGAATGTAGGCCTATATGTAGAGACCAGGGAGACAGACACACCGGCCAGCTGCCCTGATGGGTCCGTGGTAGATCATTAATGCGGGTTGTATCCTACAACGCTCGTGGCCTCCGAGTAGGACATACTGCTGCTGATAGATCAAGACGTTTGGTGGTGGACACATTGCTGGACGAGAGTGACATTGTCTGCCTTCAAGAAACCTGGATGGCCAAGCAAGATCTGGACAAATTGAACTCCCTACACAAGATGTTTCATAGTGCTGGAGAGTCCACTACCAATCTCAGCATGAGAATGGTTTGTGGGAGGATAGCTGGTGGTGTAGCTATACTGTGGAACATAAAATATGACCCAACGGTAAAGGTGGTGTGGCTTAACGTTGACTGGGCTATTGGGTTGGAGTTTAATCACAATGAAAATAAATTTACTATTGTAAATGTGTACACACCATATGAATCCTATGACCATGAGGATGAATTTCAGAACAGGTTAGCTTTTATTCAGTCCTTCATAGAGGACAATAGTTCATGTTGTGTCTATGTCATGGGTGATTTTAATGCTGAAATGTCAGATAAGCGTTTATTCGCACAACATCTGCAGCAGTTCTGTAATGAAACTAAATTAATTATATCAAGCGTTATTGCCTGATACAAGTTTTACCTATATAAGTGAAACGTGGCACACAACTTCCTGGCTAGACCATATTGTAACCACAGCCGATGCTCATGACTCACTGGAAAGTATAGAGATGTGTTATGGGCTGGCCACCACTGATCACATACCAGTTGCTATGCTGCTAAATGTTGAGATTGTACCCTTGTTGCTGGCCCCCCAAGAAAACTGGACTGGTCAAAATTGACCAAAGAGGTTCGGCACAGATATTCTCTATTAACTGACAGCTTACATAGTGATGTTGCATTTTCTAGGGATGCCCTAATGTGCACGGATATGAACTGCAAGGATAAACATCATGCTGAAAAGCTCTGTGCCATGTATGATGATATTGTCAAATGTCTTTATGCTTCCAGTGAACCTTTTATTAATCACAAGAGTAAGGTCCCTAACGCACGGCCTGTCTGGAATGAGTTTGTGTCTGAGCAACATGCTGCTGCTAGAGAAGCCTTTAGAGTCTGGTCAGAGGCAGGCAGACCCAGACAGGGAGTGCTGCTTGATAACAAAAACCTCACAAATGCTAGATTTAAATATGCACTCGTTTCATTAAGAGAAATGAAAACACAATGAGAGTAGACTCGCTGGCCAGAAAGATGCAGAATAACAATCTTACTGACTTCTGGAAGGAGGTCAAGATCATAAATAATAACAGAACTCCCCTCCCTTCTGATATCAAAGGGGTTAGTTGTCCAGAGAAGATTGCTGATCTATGGCATGAGCACTACAGTAAACTATTTAATTGTGTTCAAAGTAACACAGTGAGAATTGATAATCAATATAAAGGTATCTCTGCAGACTTGATAGTTAGATCAGTAGATATTTATGATGCCATCCACATGCTAGACAACAACAAAGCTTGTGGTATGGATTCCATTTCTGCAGAGCATCTAAAAAATGCCAGTTATAGACTCAGTCCATTTCTAGCCATGTGTCTCACTGGAATTATGGTTCATGGTGTTCTACCGAACTCTATTATGTCAGTACTGTTAGTGCCTGTTGTTAAAGATAAGGCTGGTAAACTGAACAGCATAGACAACTGTAGCGCCTCTCTAGTTTGGTGGATTTGTAATGAGAGGTGGCTAACCTGAGTTCGTTAGTAATTGTTACTAACTTAAACCAATTTAACATATGAAAAAAACAATACAACCAACTGTTAAACAAAAACAGGAAAGATTTACTTCAGACAAAAAATCAGTTCTTCAGTTATTGGTTCAACATTTACATGACATCGTAATGCACATGGACACACAATACAAACTAGCCGGCAATGCTAACTACACGAATACCTTAATTCAGTACAGTTCTACGGTGCAGGCCTGAGTGTAGCTCGTGTGCGTTGTAGCCGTAAACAAAATGGCTGTTTCGCCAGGATGGCACAAAATAACAAGGAGCTGGTACCTCGGATCAGCAGTGCGGTAGCACACGCACTGCGGCAGAAGGGCGGCAGCAGGTGAAGGAGAGACCGACCAAATACTCTCGTGGATTTACGAGACGAACCAACTCAGGAAGAAGACTGAGGACGACGACAATCCCGACCTCCACCGGCTCCAACCTGGCACTCGCTGTCGCTAGTCTGGCGGCAAAGCCCGTGCTTAATCCAAAACCGCCAACAGCCAAACTCCTCTTTCTGGGTTATTGTTGTTGGTTGAGATATTCACCCAACAATATAAACATAACACCACTAATGATAATATAAAATCTTCACTCTTGGTATTTTACCGTACGCTACAATTTTCTTCTCCCTCCAACTCCTCCGCTCGCTCTGTCTTTTTCTACTCCAACCTCATCTACCCCAACTTCCCGTGTTACCCTGCCCTTTGACCTCAAACCGGATTGGCTTAACATCATAATCAAAATTAAAGCAACAACATAGATTCACAAAACATTCATCTTACTCTCTTCATATTTGTAACCGGTACATTTTAACATGCGTTTTTTAAACAACAGATATACATTTCCAAATGCTGTATTCAGTAAAACATGAACAATATGCATTTCTCATCAAATCAAAATCATACTCTCAAACCTTAAAGTCTATTTATTAAACTATGAACTTAAGTATTATGTATTCAAACTTTTATATTTATGTAATAGGATTGTTTCAACAGAAATGTTTACCACCCGGGCTACACAACTATCGACCCATTGCATTGGCCAGTATCTTGTCTAAAGTGTTTGAGAGAATTATTTGATTGAAATTGGAAATGTATATTCTGACTGCAGAAAATCAGTTTGGTTTTAAAAGAAAACATGGTACTGATCTCTGTATCTATGCTCTGAAGGAGATTGTCTCAGGTACACAAGTCTTAATTCATCTGTATTTTTATGCTTTATTGATGCTTACAAAGCTTTCGATCGAATTTGTCATGAAAAACTGTTTATGAAGCTAATAGCGAGAGGTTTCCCTAAACCTCTTGTGAGGATTTTGGTGTTCTGGTATGCAAATCAAACTTTTCATGTTAAATGGGACAATGTTGTATCAGCTGCTTTCCATGTTGGTAACGGAGTTCGACAAGGAGGAATTTGATTTCCCTTTTTGTTTAATATGGATATGGACGACTTATCAAGCCAGCTGAATAAGACAAATACAGGCTGTCTTGTTGGTGAATCTATTGTCAATCATCTGATGTACGCAGATTATCTGGTTCCACTCAGCCTGTTGCAACAGATGCTATGGGTGTGCTCTCAGTATGGCTTAGATCATGATATAAAATATAATGCAAAGAAAAGCCACATAATGATAGTCAGAAGTAATCAGGACAGGAAATTAACCTTCCCTACCTTTTATTTATCTGGCAGTCCCCTTGGTGTTTGTGAGGAAATAAAATATCTGCCATGTCATTTCTGATGATTGGACAGATGACAACGATATGTATCAACAGCGCTGTCAAATATATTCTCAGGCCAGTATGTTATTAAGGACGTTTTCTATGTGCTCAGATTCAGTTAAATGTTCCCTGTTTAGAACCTACATAACACCATTGTACACTGCTCATTTGTGGTCTATGTACAGGTAAAGGAGTATACAGATACTGAAAGTAGCCTACAATGATGCTTTTAGATTGCTACTTAATGTGCCAAGGTGGCATAGTGCTAGTCAGTTGTTTGTGTCTAAGCACGTACCAACCTGTAAGGCAATCCTGAGACAACTGATGTATGGTTTCAATGATGCTTTTAGATTGCTACTTAATGTGCCTAGGTGGCATAGTGCTGGTCAGTTGTTTCTGTCTAAGCACGTACCAACCTGTAAGGCACTCCTGAGACAACTGATGTATGGTTTCATGTGTCGACTGGACAAGTCTGAGAACTGAATAGTAGAGGCCCTGGTCAACCCTCTAAAGAGCTGCTATCGATTACTTGGAACTTAAGACTACATTGGCACAAAAGTCTTCATACTTTTTATGCACTGTATTATCTATGTTTTATGTTTTCGTTTTACTCTCTTTTTTATAGCTCTATGTCTGTTATTTTATGTGGAACTTGGCGTCTGAAATAAAGATTTATATATATATAAATACATATATATATATCAATGTTTCAGGATTTGTATAACTTTTTACCATTGCATACAAAATCGGAAATGCAATACTAAAAAGATCAGCTTTTGTTAAGAGATCCAAGATTACAAGATCCACAAGGCCTTGGCTAGAAACCAAGGAATGAGTGGGGGCTTGGTCAGCCCACACTCTCCTGAAATGTTGCGTGTGCGTCTTGCCAAGCCCGCGCGTGTGTAAGTTAAGGCTGAGTGTGTGAGGATGTGGAGCACGCGCGGGCAGGAGGAGGGGAGACATTCATTGGAAATTTGGCTAGAAATTAGCCAAGCAAGCATGTTTCAAATATTCACCAAAAATCGACCTTTGATCTTACAGTCAACTTTTTCACAGATTTGTGTTATAAACATTCTCAAGAGTCTTCATATGAACTTGTGATTGAATCAGAGTATCAGTTTTTGACTGGCTGATGTGTAAAGCATTATTTTAGCGTTAGCGATAAGTTCAATTTGCTTTATATCAATCATTTTTGGAGATATGAAGTTGCCTTTGCACACGGTAACATGTTGTAGTGTCTTCCATCGATATACCAAGTTTCGTGTTGATATCTCAAAGATTTGCTGAGACAGGACTTCACATCCTGTTTGGCGGCTTTTCTGATGAATTTGATTGGCTGTACCGGACAAACGGTTGTGAGGATCAAAATTCTTTTCGATAACTTTTGTGACGCTTGGTCTGAAGATCATCTCTGGTAACTTTGAAGAAGATATGACAAAAATTGTAGGAGGAGTAGGCTTTCAAAGGTTTTTGATAAAACCGGAAGTAGCGGAAAATCTATATAACCGGAAATTGACGCCATGGGGTGCGTTGAACTCGGCTTGAACCAGGGAATCCAATGGTACCTCATTTTTGAAAATGGGTCATACGGTTCAAAAGTTGCGTGTGTAAACACAAGTCCAACTTTGACCCATTGGTGGCGCTGGAGTGGTCTAATGGGAGACATGAAACTTGGTGTAGGTATAGAATCAACTGTCCTTAATGAGTGTGCCAAATTTCACAAAAAGTTGTCGAAGTGTTCTAGGGGCTGCCATTGACTTCCATGGAACAAGAATAATAATAATAATAAAACTAACAATAACAATAGGTTTCCTCCTGACGGAGGAATCCTAATAATAAATATAACTGCAAGCAGTAATGGCGGATTCCTCCAAACATTGCGAACCCTTGAAAAATGTATATTCTTGACAAATTGGAACTGTATAGAAAAATCTATGCTGCAGAATTACCAATGGGATACCAAATCTGAAATATAATACCACAAAGATCCACAAGGGCCTATATTTTAACCCAAGGAGTGAAGGGAGGGGGCTTGGTTAGCCTATCCATTCCAGAAAGCCTTTGTGCTTTAGGGCGTGGAATGTAGCGCCACCTATGGGTAATGGTGGGACAGTTGTGGTGTGGCAATTACCCTTGGTCTATACTTTCAAAAAAGCTCGACCAGAGCATACCCCCCGTTCTCAGGGTACCGAGCTTCAGCTCAGTCATGATGCTGGGATGAATGTAGGCCTATATGTAGAGACCGGGGAGACAGACACACCGGCCAGCTGCCCTGATGGGTCCGTGGTAGATCATTAATGCGGGTTGTATCCTACAACGCTCGTGGCCTCCGAGTAGGACATACTGCTGCTGATAGATCAAGACGTTTGGTGGTGGACACATTATTGGACGAGAGTGACATTGTCTGCCTTCAAGAAACCTGGATGGCCAAGCAAGATCTGGACAAATTGAACTCCCTACACAAGAACTTTCATGGTGCTGGAGAGTCCACTACCGATCTCAGCATGAGAATGGTTTGTGGGAGGATAGCTGGTGGTGTAGCTATACTGTGGAACATAAAATATGACCCAACGGTAAAGGTGGTGTGGCTTAACGTTGACTGGGCTATTGGGTTGGAGTTTAATCACAATGAAAATAAATGTACTATTGTAAATGTGTACACATCATATGAATCCTATGACCATGAGGATGAATTTCAGAACAGGTTAGCTTTTATTCAGTCCTTCATAGAGGACAATAGTTCATGTTGTGTCTATGTCATGGGTGATTTTAATGCTGACATGTCAGATAAGCGTTTTTTTTCGCACAACATCTGCAGCAGTTCTGTAATGAAACTAAATTAATGATATCAAGCGTTATTGCCTGATACAAGTTTTACCTATATAAGTGAAACGTGGCACACAACTTCCTGGCTAGACCATATTGTAACCACAGCCGATGCTCATGACTCACTGGAAAGTATAGAGATGTGTTATGGGCTGGCCACCACTGATCACGTACCAGTTGCTATGCTGCTAAATGTTGAGAGTGTACCCTTGTTGCTGGCCCCCCAAGAAAACTGGACTGGTCAAAATTGACCAAAGAGGTTATGCACAGATATTCTCTATTAACTGACAGCTTACATAGTGATGTTGCATTTTCTAGGGATGCCCTAATGTGCACGGATATGAACTGCAAGGATAAACATCATGCTGAAAAGCTCTGTGCCATGTATGATGATATTGTCAAATGTCTTTATGCTTCCAGTGAACCTTTTATTAATCACAAGAGTAAGGTCCCTAACGCACGGCCTGTCTGGAATGAGTTTGTGTCTGAGCAACATGCTGCTGCTAGAGAAGCCTTTAGAGTCTGGTCAGAGGCAGGCAGACCCAGACAGGGAGTGCTGCTTGATAACAAAAACCTCACAATTGCTAGATTTAAATATGCACTCATTTCATTAAGAGAAATGAAAACACAATGAGAGCAGACTCGCTGGCCAGAAAGATGCAGAATAACAATCTTACTGACTTCTGGAAGGAGGTCAAGATCATAAATAATAATAGAACTCCCCTCCCTTCTGATATCAAAGGGGTTAGTTGTCCAGAGAAGATTGCTGATCTATGGCATGAGCACTACAGTAAACTATTTAATTGTGTTCAAAGTAACACAGTGAGAATTGATAATGAATATAAAGGTATCTCTGCAGACTTGATAGTTAGATCAGTAGATATTTATGATGCCATCCACATGCTAGACAACAACAAAGCTTGTGGTATGGATTGCATTTCTGCAGAGCATCTAAAAAATGCCAGTTATAGACTCAGTCCATTTCTAGCCATGTGTCTCACTGGAATTATGGTTCATGGTGTTCTACCGAACTCTATTATGTCAGTACTGTTAGTGCCTGTTGTTAAAGATAAGGCTGGTAAACTGAACAGCATAGACAACTATCGACCCATTGCATTGGCCAGTATCTTGTCTAAAGTGTTTGAGAGAATTATTTGATTGAAATTGGAAATGTATATTCTGACGGCAGAAAATCAGTTTGGTTTTTAAAGAAAACATGGTACTGATCTCTGTATCTATGCTCTGAAGGAGATTGTTTCAGGTACACAAGTCTTAATTTATCTGTATTTTTATGCTTTATTGATGCTTACAAAGCTTTCGATCGAATTTGTCATGAAAAACTGTTTATGAAGCTAATAGCGAGAGGTGTCCCTAAACCTCTTGTGAGGATTTTGGTGTTCTGGTATGCCAATCAAACTTTTCATGTTAAATGGGACAATGTTGTATCAGCTCCTTTCCATGTTGGTAACGGAATTCGACAAGGAGGAATTTGATTTCCCTTTTTGTTTAATATGGATATGGACGACTTATCAAGCCAGCTGAATAAGACAAATACAGGCTGTCTTGTTGGTGAATCTATTTTCAATCATCTGATGTACGCAGATTATCTGGTTCCACTCAGCCTGTTGCAACAGATGCTATGGGTGTGCTCTCAGTATGGCTTAGATCATGATATAAAATATAATGCAAAGAAAAGCCACATAATGATAGTCAGAAGTAATCAGGACAGGAAATTAACCTTCCCTACCTTTTATTTATCTGGCAGTCCCCTTGGTGTTTGTGAGGAAATAAAATATCTGCCATGTCATTTCTGATGATTGGACAGATGACAACGATATGTATCAACAGCGCTGTAAAATATATTCTCAGGCCAGTATGTTATTAAGGACGTTTTCTATGTGCTCAGATTCAGTTTAATGTTCCCTGTTTAGAACCTACATAACACCATTGTACACTGCTCATTTGTGGTCTATGTACAGGTAAAGGAGTATACAGATACTGAAAGTAGCCTACAATGGTGCTTTTAGATTGCTACTTAATGTGCCAAGGTGGCATAGTGCTAGTCAGTTGTTTGTGTCTAAGCACGTACCAACCTGTAAGGCAATCCTGAGACAACTGATGTATGGTTTCAATGATGCTTTTAGATTGCTACTTAATGTGCCTAGGTGGCATAGTGCTGGTCAGTTGTTTCTGTCTAAGCACGTACCAACCTGTAAGGCACTCCTGAGACAACTGATGTATGGTTTCATGTGTCGACTGGACAAGTCTGAGAACTGAATAGTAGAGGCTCTGGTCAACCCTCTAAAGAGCTGCTATCGATTACTTGGAACTTAAGACTACATTGGCACAAAAGTCCTAATACTTTTTATGCACTGTATTATCTATGTTTTATGTTTTCGTTTTACTCTCTTTTTTATAGCTCTATGTCTGTTATTTTATGTGGAACTTGGCGTCTGAAATAAAGATTTATATATATATAAATACATATATATATATATCAATGTTTCAGGATTTGTATAACTTTTTACCATTGCATACAAAATCGGAAATGCAATACTAAAAAGATCAGCTTTTGTTAAGAGATCCAAGATTACAAGATCCACAAGGCCTTTGCTAGAAACCAAGGAATGAGTGGGGGCTTGGTCAGCCCACACTCTCCTGAAATGTTGCGTGTGCGTCTTGCCAAGCCCGCGCGTGTGTAAGTTAAGGCTGAGTGTGTGAGGATGTGGAGCACGCGCTGGCAGGAGGAGGGGAGACATTCATTGGAAATTTGGCTAGAAATTAGCCAAGCAAGCATGTTTCAAATATTCACCAAAAATCGACCTTTGATCTTACAGTCAACTTTTTCACAGATTTGTGTTATAAACATTCTCAAGAGTCTTCATATGAACTTGTGATTGAATCAGAGTATCAGTTTTTGACTGGCTGATGTGTAAAGCATTATTTTAGCGTTAGCGATAAGTTCAATTTGCTTTATATCAATCATTTTTGGAGATATGAAGTTGCCTTTGCACACGGTAACATGTTGTAGTGTCTTCCATCGATATACCAAGTTTCGTGTTGATATCTCAAAGATTTGCTGAGACATGACTTCACATCCTGTTTGGCGGCTTTTCTGATGAATTTGATTGGCTGTACCGGACAAACGGTTGCGAGGATCAAAATTATTTTCGATAACTTTTGTGAGGCTTGGTCTGAAGATCATCTCTGGTAACTTTGAAGAAGATATGACAAAAATTGTAGGAGGAGTAGGCTTTCAAAGGTTTTTGATAAAACCGGAAATAGCGGAAAATCTACATAACCGGAAATTGACGCCATGGGGTGCGTTGAACTCGGCTTGATCCAGGGAATCCAATGGTACCTCATTTTCGAAAATGGGTCATACGGTTCAAAAGTTGCGTGTGTAAACACAAGTCCAACTTTGACCCGTTGGTGGCGCTGGAGTGGTCTAATGGGAGACATGAAACTTGGTGTAGGTATAGAATCAACTGTCCTTAATGAGTGTGCCAAATTTCACAAAAAGTTGTCGAAGGGTTCTAGGGGCTGCCCTTGACTTCCATGGAACAAGAATAATAATAATAATAATAAATATAACTGCAAGCAGTAATGGCGGATTCCTCCAAACATTGCGAACCATTGAAAAATGTATATTCTTGACAAATTGGAATTGTATAGAAAAATCTATGCTGCAGAATTACCAATGGGATACCAAATCTGAAATATAATACCATCAAGATCCACAAGGGCCTTTATTTCAACCCAAGGAGTGAAGGGAGGGGGCTTGGTTAGCCTATCCATTCCAGAAAGCCTTTGTGCTTTAAGGCGTGGAATGTAGCGCCACCTATGGGTAATGGTGGGACAGTTGTGGTGTGGTAATTACCCTTGGTCTATACTTTCAAAAAAGCTCGACCAGAGCACACCCCCCGCTCTCAGGGTACCGAGCTTCAGCTCAGTCATGATGCTGGGATGAATGTAGGCCTATATGTAGAGACCAGGGAGACAGACACACCGGCCAGCTGCCCTGATGGGTCCGTGGTAGATCATTAATGCGGGTTGTATCCTACAACGCTCGTGGCCTCCGAGTAGGACATACTGCTGCTGATAGATCAAGACGTTTGGTGGTGGACACATTGCTGGACGAGAGTGACATTGTCTGCCTTCAAGAAACCTGGATGGCCAAGCAAGATCTGGACAAATTGAACTCCCTACACAAGAACTTTCATGGTGCTGGAGAGTCCACTACCGATCTCAGCATGAGAATGGTTTGTGGGAGGATAGCTGGTGGTATAGCTATACTGTGGAACATAAAATATGACCCAACGGTAAAGGTGGTGTGGCTTAACGTTGACTGGGCTATTGGGTTGGAGTTTAATCACAATGAAAATAAATTTACTATTGTAAAATATGTACACACCATATGAATCCTATGACCATGAGGATGAATTTCAGAACAGGTTAGCTTTTATTCAGTCCTTCATAGAGGACAATAGTTCATGTAGTGTCTATGTCATGGGTGATTTTAATGCTGACATGTCAGATAAGCGTTTATTCGCACAACATCTGCAGCAGTTCTGTAATTAAACTAAATTAATGATATCAAGCGTTATTGCCTGATACAAGTTTTACCTATGTAAGTGAAACGTGGCACACAACTTCCTGGCTAGACCATATTGTAACCACAGCCGATGCTCATGACTCACTGGAAAGTATAGAGATGTGTTATGGGCTGGCCACCACTGATCACATACCAGTTGCTATGCTGCTAAATGTTGAGAGTGTACCCTTGTTGCTGGCCCCCCAAGAAAACTGGACTGGTCAAAATTGACCAAAGAGGTTATGCACAGATATTCTCTATTAACTGACAGCTTACATAGTGATGTTGCATTTTCTAGGGATGCCCTAATGTGCACGGATATGAACTGCAAGGATAAACATCATGCTGAAAAGCTCTGTGCCATGTATGATGATATTGTCAAATGTCTTTATGCTTCCAGTGAACCTTTTATTAATCACAAGAGTAAGGTCCCTAACGCACGGCCTGTCTGGAATGAGTTTGTGTCTGAGCAACATGCTGCTGCTAGAGAAGCCTTTAGAGTCTGGTCAGAGGCAGGCAGACCCAGACAGGGAGTGCTCCTTGATAACAAAAACCTCACAAATGCTAGATTTAAATATGCACTCGTTTCATTAAGAGAAATGAAAACACAATGAGAGCAGACTCGCTGGCCAGAAAGATGCAGAATAACAATCTTATTGACTTCTGGAAGGAGGTCAAGATCATAAATAATAACAGAAGTCCCCTCCCTTCTGATATCAAAGGGGTTAGTTGTCCAGAGAAGATTGCTGATCTATGGCATGAGCACTACAGTCAACTATTTAATTGTGTTAAAAGTAACACAGTGAGAATTGATAATGAATATAAAGGTATCTCTGCAGACTTGATAGTTAGATCAGTAGATATTTATGATGCCATCCACATGCTAGACAACAACAAAGCTTGTGGTATGGATTGCATTTCTGCAGAGCATCTAAAAAATGCCAGTTATAGACTCAGTCCATTTCTAGCCATGTGTCTCACTGGAATTATGGTTCATGGTGTTCTACCGAACTTTATTATGTCAGTACTGTTAGTGCCTGTTGTTAAAGATAAGGCTGGTAAACTGAACAGCATAGACAACTATCGACCCATTGCATTGGCCAGTATCTTGTCTAAAGTGTTTGAGAGCATTATTTGATTGAAATTGGAAATGTATATTCTGACTGCAGACATTCAGTTTGGTTTTAAAAGAAAACATGGTACTGATCTCTGTATCTATGCTCTGAAGGAGATTGTCTCAGGTACACAAGTCTTAATTCATCTGTATTTTTATGCTTTATTGATGCTTACAAAGCTTTCGATCGAATTTGTCATGAAAAACTGTTTATGAAGCTAATAGCGAGAGGTGTCCCTAAACCTCTTGTGAGGATTTTGGTGTTCTGGTATGCCAATCAAACTTTTCATGTTAAATGGGACAATGTTGTATCAGCTCCTTTCCATGTTGGTAACGGAGTTCGACAAGGAGGAATTTGATTTCCCTTTTTGTTTAATATGGATATGGACGACTTATCAAGCCAGCTGAATAAGACAAATACAGGCTGTCTTGTTGGTGAATCTATTGTCAATTATCTGATGTACGCAAATAATCTGGTTCCACTCAGCCTGTTGCAACAGATGCTATGGGTGTGCTCTCAGTATGGCTTAGATCATGATATAAAATATAATGCAAAGAAAAGCCACATAATGATAGTCAAAAGTAATCAGGACAGGAAATTAACCTTCCCTACCTTTTATTTATCTGGCAGTCCCCTTGGTGTTTGTGAGGAAATAAAATATCTGGGCCATGTCATTTCTGATGATTGGAAAGATGACAACGATATGTATCAACAGCGCTGTCAAATATATTCTCAGGCCAGTATGTTATTAAGGACGTTTTCTATGTGCTCAGATTCAGTTAAATGTTCCCTGTTTAGAACCTACATAACACCATTGTACACTGCTCACTTGTGGTCTATGTACAGGAAAAGGAGTATACAGATACTGAAAGTAGCCTACAATGATGCTTTTAGATTGCTACTTAATGTGCCAAGGTGGCATAGTGCTAGTCAGTTGTTTGTGTCTAAGCGCGTACCAACCTGTAAGGCAATCCTGAGACAACTGATGTATGGTTTCAATTATGCTTTTAGATTGCTACTTAATGTGCCTAGGTGGCATAGTGCTGGTCAGTTGTTTCTGTCTAAGCACGTACCAACCTGTAAGGCACTCCTGAGACAACTGATGTATGGTTTCATGTGTCGACTGGACAAGTCTGAGAACTGAATAGTAGAGGCTCTGGTCAACCCTCTAAAGAGCTGCTATCGATTACTTGGAACTTAAGACTACATTGGCACAAAAGTCTTCATACTTTTTATGCTCTGTATTATCTATGTTTTATGTTTTTGTTTTACTCTCTTTTTTATAGCTCTATGTCTGTTATTTTATGTGGAACTTGGCGTCTGAAATAAAGATTTATCTATATATAAATACACATATATATATATATATTAATGTTTCAGGATTTGCATAACTTTTTACCATTGCATACAAAATCGGAAATGCAATACCAAAAAGATCAGCTTTTGTTAAGAGATCCAAGATTACAAGATCCACAAGGCCTTTGCTAGAAACTAAGGAATGAGTGGGGGCTTGGTCAGCCCACACTCTCCTGAAATGTTGCGTGTGCGTCTTGCCAAGCCCGCGCGTGTGTAAGTTAAGGCTGAGTGTGTGAGGATGTGGAGCACGCGCGGGCAGGAGGAGGGGAGACATTCATTGGAAATTTGGCTAGAAATTAGCCAAGCAAGCATGTTTCAAATATTCACCAAAAATCGACCTTTGATCTTACAGTCAACCTTTTCACAGATTTGTGTTATAAACATTCTCAAGAGTCTTCATATGAACTTGTGATTGAATCAGAGTATCAGTTTTTGACTGGCTGATGTGTAAAGCATTATTTTAGCGTTAGCGATAAGTTCAATTTGCTTTATATCAATCATTTTTGGAGATATGAGGTTGCCTTTGCACACGGTAACATGTTGTAGTGTCTTCCATCGATATACCAAGTTTCGTGTTGATATCTCAAAGATTTGCTGAGACATGACTTCACATCCTGTTTGGCGGCTTTTCTGATGAATTTGATTGGCTGTACCGGACAAACGGTTGTGAGGATCAAAATTCTTTTCGATAACTTTTGTGAGGCTTGGTCTGAAGATCATCTCTGGTAACTTTGAAGAAGATATGACAACAATTGTAGGAGGAGTAGGCTTTCAAAGGTTTTTGATAAAACCGGAAATAGCGGAAAATCTACATAACCGGAAATTGACGCCATGGGGTGCGTTGAACTCGGCTTGATCCAGGGAATCCAATGGTACCTCATTTTTGAAAATGGGTCATACGGTTCAAAAGTTGCGTGTGTAAACACAAGTCCAACTTTGACCCGTTGGTGGCGCTGGAGTGGTCTAATGGGAGACATGAAACTTGGTGTAGGTATAGAATCAACTGTCCTTAATGAGTGTGCCAAATTTCACAAAAAGTTGTCGAAGGGTTCTAGGGGCTGCCATTGACTTCAATGGAACAAGAATAATAATAATAATAAAACTAACAATAACAATAGGTTTCCTCCTGACGGAGGAATCCTAAATATAACTGCAAGCAGTAATGGCGGATTCCTCCAAACATTGCGAACCATTGAAAAATGTATATTCTTGACAAATTGGAACTGTATAGAAAAATCTATGCTGCAGAATTACCAATGGGATACCAAATCTGAAATATAATACCACCAGGATCCACAAGGGCCTTTATTTCAACTCAAGGAGTGAAGGGAGGGGGCTTGGTTAGCCTATCCATTCCAGAAAGCCTTTGTGCTTTAGGGCGTGGAATGTAGCGCCACATATGGGTAATGGTGGGACAGTTGTGGTTTGGTAATTACCCTTGGTCTATACTTTCAAAAAAGCTCGACCAGAGAATACCCCCCGCTCTCAGGGTACCGAGCTTCAGCTCAGTCATGATGCTGGGATGAATGTAGGCCTATATGTAGAGACCAGGGAGACAGACACACCGGCCAGCTGCCCTGATGGGTCCGTGGTAGATCATTAATGCGGGTTGTATCCTACAACGCTCGTGGCCTCCGAGTAGGACATACTGCTGCTGATAGATCAAGACGTTTGGTGGTGGACACATTGCTGGACGAGAGTGACATTGTCTGCCTTCAAGAAACCTGGATGACCAAGCAAGATCTGGACAAATTGAACTCCCTACACAAGAAGTTTCATGGTGCTGGAGAGTCCACTACCGATCTCAGCATGAGAATGGCTTACATAATGATGTTGCATTTTCTAGGGATGCCCTAATGTGCACGGATATGAACTGCAAGGATAAACATCATGCTGAAAAGCTCTGTGCCATGTATGATGATATTGTCAAATGTCTTTATGCTTTCAGTGAAGGTTTTATTAATCACAAGAGTAAGGTCCCTAACGCACGGCCTGTCTGGAATGAGTTTGTGTCTGAGCAACATGCTGCTGCTAGAGAAGCCTTTAGAGTCTGGTCAGAGGCAGGCAGACCCAGACAGAGAGTGCTGCTTGATAACAAAAACTCACAAATGCTAGATTTAAATATGCACTCGTTTCATTAAGAGAAATGAAAACACAATGAGAGCAGACTCGCTGGCCAGAAAGATGCAGAATAACAATCTTACTGACTTCTGGAAGGAGGTCAAGATCATAAATAATAACAGAACTCCCCTCCCTTCTGATATCAAAGGGGTTAGTTGTCCAGAGAAGATTGCTGATCTATGGCATGAGCACTACAGTAAACTATTTAATTGTGTTCAAAGTAACACAGTGAGAATTGATAATGAATATAAAGGTATCTCTGCAGACTTGATAGTTAGATCAGTAGATATTTATGATGCCATCCACATGCTAGACAACAACAAAGCTTGTGGTATGGATTGCATTTCTGCAGAGCATCTAAAAAATGCCAGTTATAGACTCAGTCCATTTCTAGCCATGTGTCTCACTGGAATTATGGTTCATGGTGTTCTACCGAACTCTATTATGTCAGTACTGTTAGTGCCTGTTGTTAAAGATAAGGCTGGTAAACTGAACAGCATAGACAACTGTAGCGCCTCTCTAGTTTGGTGGATTTGTAATGAGAGGTGGCTAACCTGAGTTCGTTAGTAATTGTTACTAACTTAAACCAATTTAACATATGAAAAAAACAATACAACCAACTGTTAAACAAAAACAGGAAAGATTTACTTCAGACAAAAAATCAGTTCTTCAGTTATTGGTTCAACATTTACATGACATCGTAATGCACATGGACACACAATACAAACTAGCCGGCAATGCTAACTACACGAATACCTTAATTCAGTACAGTTCTACGGTGCAGGCCTGAGTGTAGCTCTTGTGCGTTGTAGCCGTAAACAAAATGGCTGTTTCGCCAGGATGGCACAAAATAACAAGGAGCTGGTACCTCGGATCAGCAGTGCGGTAGCACACGCACTGCGGCAGAAGGGCGGCAGCAGGTGAAGGAGAGACCGACCAAATACTCTCGTGGATTTACGAGACGAACCAACTCAGGAAGAAGACTGAGGACGACGACAATCCCGACCTCCACCGGCTCCAACCTGGCACTCGCTGTCGCTAGTCTGGCGGCAAAGCCCGTGCTTAATCCAAAACCGCCAACAGCCAAACTCCTCTTTCTGGGTTATTGTTGTTGGTTGAGATATTCACCCAACAATATAAACATAACACCACTAATGATAATATAAAATCTTCACTCTTGGTATTTTACCGTACGCTACAATTTTCTTCTCCCTCCAACTCCTCCGCTCGCTCTGTCTTTTTCTACTCCAACCTCATCTACCCCAACTTCCCGTGTTACCCTGCCCTTTGACCTCAAACCGGATTGGCTTAACATCATAATCAAAATTAAAGCAACAACATAGATTCACAAAACATTCATCTTACTCTCTTCATATTTGTAACCGGTACATTTTAACATGCGTTTTTTAAACAACAGATATACATTTCCAAATGCTGTATTCAGTAAAACATGAACAATATGCATTTCTCATCAAATCAAAATCATACTCTCAAACCTTAAAGTCTATTTATTAAACTATGAACTTAAGTATTATGTATTCAAACTTTTATATTTATGTAATAGGATTGTTTCAACAGAAATGTTTACCACCCGGGCTACACAACTATCGACCCATTGCATTGGCCAGTATCTTGTCTAAAGTGTTTGAGAGAATTATTTGATTGAAATTGGAAATGTATATTCTGACTGCAGAAAATCAGTTTGGTTTTAAAAGAAAACATGGTACTGATCTCTGTATCTATGCTCTGAAGGAGATTGTCTCAGGTACACAAGTCTTAATTCATCTGTATTTTTATGCTTTATTGATGCTTACAAAGCTTTCGATCGAATTTGTCATGAAAAACTGTTTATGAAGCTAATAGCGAGAGGTTTCCCTAAACCTCTTGTGAGGATTTTGGTGTTCTGGTATGCAAATCAAACTTTTCATGTTAAATGGGACAATGTTGTATCAGCTGCTTTCCATGTTGGTAACGGAGTTCGACAAGGAGGAATTTGATTTCCCTTTTTGTTTAATATGGATATGGACGACTTATCAAGCCAGCTGAATAAGACAAATACAGGCTGTCTTGTTGGTGAATCTATTGTCAATCATCTGATGTACGCAGATTATCTGGTTCCACTCAGCCTGTTGCAACAGATGCTATGGGTGTGCTCTCAGTATGGCTTAGATCATGATATAAAATATAATGCAAAGAAAAGCCACATAATGATAGTCAGAAGTAATCAGGACAGGAAATTAACCTTCCCTACCTTTTATTTATCTGGCAGTCCCCTTGGTGTTTGTGAGGAAATAAAATATCTGCCATGTCATTTCTGATGATTGGACAGATGACAACGATATGTATCAACAGCGCTGTCAAATATATTCTCAGGCCAGTATGTTATTAAGGACGTTTTCTATGTGCTCAGATTCAGTTAAATGTTCCCTGTTTAGAACCTACATAACACCATTGTACACTGCTCATTTGTGGTCTATGTACAGGTAAAGGAGTATACAGATACTGAAAGTAGCCTACAATGATGCTTTTAGATTGCTACTTAATGTGCCAAGGTGGCATAGTGCTAGTCAGTTGTTTGTGTCTAAGCACGTACCAACCTGTAAGGCAATCCTGAGACAACTGATGTATGGTTTCAATGATGCTTTTAGATTGCTACTTAATGTGCCTAGGTGGCATAGTGCTGGTCAGTTGTTTCTGTCTAAGCACGTACCAACCTGTAAGGCACTCCTGAGACAACTGATGTATGGTTTCATGTGTCGACTGGACAAGTCTGAGAACTGAATAGTAGAGGCCCTGGTCAACCCTCTAAAGAGCTGCTATCGATTACTTGGAACTTAAGACTACATTGGCACAAAAGTCTTCATACTTTTTATGCACTGTATTATCTATGTTTTATGTTTTCGTTTTACTCTCTTTTTTATAGCTCTATGTCTGTTATTTTATGTGGAACTTGGCGTCTGAAATAAAGATTTATATATATATAAATACATATATATATATCAATGTTTCAGGATTTGTATAACTTTTTACCATTGCATACAAAATCGGAAATGCAATACTAAAAAGATCAGCTTTTGTTAAGAGATCCAAGATTACAAGATCCACAAGGCCTTGGCTAGAAACCAAGGAATGAGTGGGGGCTTGGTCAGCCCACACTCTCCTGAAATGTTGCGTGTGCGTCTTGCCAAGCCCCCGCGTGTGTAAGTTAAGGCTGAGTGTGTGAGGATGTGGAGCACGCGCGGGCAGGAGGAGGGGAGACATTCATTGGAAATTTGGCTAGAAATTAGCCAAGCAAGCATGTTTCAAATATTCACCAAAAATCGACCTTTGATCTTACAGTCAACTTTTTCACAGATTTGTGTTATAAACATTCTCAAGAGTCTTCATATGAACTTGTGATTGAATCAGAGTATCAGTTTTTGACTGGCTGATGTGTAAAGCATTATTTTAGCGTTAGCGATAAGTTCAATTTGCTTTATATCAATCATTTTTGGAGATATGAAGTTGCCTTTGCACACGGTAACATGTTGTAGTGTCTTCCATCGATATACCAAGTTTCGTGTTGATATCTCAAAGATTTGCTGAGACAGGACTTCACATCCTGTTTGGCGGCTTTTCTGATGAATTTGATTGGCTGTACCGGACAAACGGTTGTGAGGATCAAAATTCTTTTCGATAACTTTTGTGACGCTTGGTCTGAAGATCATCTCTGGTAACTTTGAAGAAGATATGACAAAAATTGTAGGAGGAGTAGGCTTTCAAAGGTTTTTGATAAAACCGGAAGTAGCGGAAAATCTATATAACCGGAAATTGACGCCATGGGGTGCGTTGAACTCGGCTTGAACCAGGGAATCCAATGGTACCTCATTTTTGAAAATGGGTCATACGGTTCAAAAGTTGCGTGTGTAAACACAAGTCCAACTTTGACCCATTGGTGGCGCTGGAGTGGTCTAATGGGAGACATGAAACTTGGTGTAGGTATAGAATCAACTGTCCTTAATGAGTGTGCCAAATTTCACAAAAAGTTGTCGAAGTGTTCTAGGGGCTGCCATTGACTTCCATGGAACAAGAATAATAATAATAATAAAACTAACAATAACAATAGGTTTCCTCCTGACGGAGGAATCCTAATAAAACTAACAATAACAATAGGTTTCCTCCTGACGGAGGAATCCTAAATATAACTGCAAGCAGTAATGGCGGATTCCTCCGAACATTGCGAACCATTGAAAAATGTAACAGTGATGTTAAGAATCCTCATTCAACCATTCACATTCATTTTTCTAACCTCGAAAGTGGACCCTTGGTCATCTGAACGAGCCCAGTTCTTCTTGGCCGCTGTAGAACGTTTGCTGGAACGTGGCATCTAAAAAATACAGAAAAAATCACAACTATAAAAAGCCACATACCACACTACTGAACAACTATTTCATAATCTTAAATAATTGTAACTTCATGCTCAACAGTTCTAGTATACAGACCTTTAAGAACATGATAAGATGGTTTGAATTCTCAAGACACCAACCTCTTTTTACTTTACACATCCAATATTTCCCTGTATTCTATTTCAACTGTGTACATTCGAATGTAAGTCTGTAGATATTAAGAAGCAGATAGATTGAAGACTATAAAAACAAATTTGTGTATATATAGATAAAATGTTACATTAGTACGAGCCCTTGACCTTTTAATAGCATTAAGGGGTATGTGTCTACATATTTGTTTAAAATTTCGCTATATAGTTTCGAGAACAAACAATGAAATAATTCCTGGAATTTCCGCTGATACTTCTTAACCACTTTCAGACCGACTTCAAACGTTCGCTTAAATGTTTTCTATTTTCCACAAAATCGAGAGTTATTTAACACTTTGTTAGCACTATCCTTGGTCACAATGTTTGAGTTAAATTATCCGGACACCTTCTAAAATGACTGTTTCTCAAACCAATTAGCACTAGGCTACGGCTAGCACTACAGCTATCTTACCAAACAAGTTACAAACGTACTGTAGAACGTAACCCGTTAATGAGCAGCGTCACAATATGTGATCGTTCGAATGTCGGTCCCACAGCGTAACATGACAATAATGTTAAAAGTTTTATAGCTTGCAAGCCTGCAATACATACTGTAAACAAAGAAATCCTTAGCTCACCTAGCCTAGCTCAAATTAGCTAATATCTTGTTAGCTAATAACACGCCTTAAAACTATATCAAATAGTCTTCCAATTATCATACATATAATAACGCTAAGATACATGTTTTGTAGGCTACTGTCGTTATATGTAATGATTACTCACGGTCAAATAGTGCAACAAGGAAAATGAAAAGGGCTGCAGTAGTAACGCTAGTTGTCTTCAGGTCTTCAGAGATGAAATAAGTCTTCTTGTTTGGGTCCTGAAGGTGGAGTGCTGAAGCTCAAAATCGTGCATTAGAACGATCCCTCGCGATAGAGGAGCAGGATTTTTCTGTGTCGCTTTAATACTTTCCTTCAACCCTTTTACAACGTGTTTGCATGTCCAGTTACTGCACATTTTTCAACGAACAAACATTTTGTTTCTTTATCGACACAGGCAAGTTTTCAGGAAACCTATAGTCCGCATCCAATCAGAGCTCATATACGTGACACCTTCATAACATCCACCAATCGTGTGCCCCAATATTCAACGTAGGACGTAAACATTCACATGCATTTTGGTGAGCCGGTAATACTGTCAGTGGGTGACAGACCTTCAAATGCATAAAAACAAGTCAAACAATTGTATTATTCAGGTATTCCGTAAAGAAGCATAGCAACATTACACTTGAACGAGCATATTTGTTAGGCTATATTATTAATTGGAAGTGCATTTTATGTGAATATTATTTATAATAACTAAATATATAGTTCAAGAAATGATCTGATTTAAAATAACTACTTTCTTTCCTTCACTTTTGTCTTGTAATACACAAAGATACAAGCCCTAAAGGGAACCTTTCCCTGAGGAAGCAACTACAATTCGAGCCCTATGCTCAAGCCTTACCAGAGTTGGTGTATCACAGTGAACTAGACATCCCATTCAACATTATATGCAAAAGGGAAAAATACACCAAACGAACATTTAGCAGAAAGAGACTAAGTAAAAATGTACATTTACATTACATTTATTCATTTAGCAGACGCTTTTATCCAAAGCGACTTCCAAGAGAGAGCTTTACAAAGTGCATAGGTCACTGATAATAACAAGATAGCCCCACAGCATTGCAAGTAGTCAAAAACAAGAAGTACATATTGTGAACAACCAAAAAATAGTGCTAAAGGGAAGAAACCATAAGAGCATGTAGTTAAACAAGTTAAAATTACATAACATTAATCTCTAAGTGCAAGTGTACCTGTAGGAAAGCATTACAAATAGGAATAACTCAAATAGAATACAACAGTTTAAATCAGCTACCACTAACCAACAAGAGCAACAGTCTAAGCAAGAGTCATTGTGATCCTTGAGGAAACTTGCGTTGGGTTCAGCAAACCATTCTTAAGTACCATTGTACTCCCGGAACAAGTTCGTCTTGAGCCTTCTCTTGAAGGTGGAGAGACAGTCCGTGTCTCAAATGTATAGTGTGTGATACACACATAGCTGGCAAGTTGCTAGTTTCTGCTGACAGGCAAATGGATGAAAACCTCTGACTGTATATCCGTGGTAGGGATTAGGTTGCTTCAGAGGCAAAGTACCATTTCAATAGCTTCAGGGACTAGTCAGCTAAATCTCCCATCCCAAATCAGTCTACCATCTCCAGTCAGATCGGGCTACCATCTCCAGCCAGCTCAGTCTCCCATCATCAGCCAGCTCATGGTCTCTTCACCAGCCAGTTCAGTCTACAGTACACTCAACAAGTATTAGAAACAACACAGCTTACACTCTCCAACTGCAACACATTATACAATCAGATGTTAAAAACAACCTCTCACTCAAATTTTATATGTTACTTTTGACAGGGTTTGACAATATTTATTTAAAGCTCAGCAGCCTTGTATTACTGTTATTTCGGAGCCGGAAGCTTGTAGTCTAGCTTCTTGACACATGATCCTGTTATGAACAATTTGATTTGCTAACAAGATGATATACCAGTTCTGGTTGCTTGGACAGTTTAGGTAGCTAAATTGGAAATGTATATTCTGACTGCAGACAATCAGTTTGGTTTTAAAAGAAAACATGGTACTGATCTCTGTATCTATGCTCTGAAGGAGATTGTCTCAGGTACACAAGTCTTAATTAATCTGTATTTTTATGCTTTATTGATGCTTACAAAGCTTTCGATCGAATTTGTCATGAAAAACTGTTTATGAAGCTAATAGCGAGAGGTGTCCCTAAACCTCTTGTGAGGATTTTGGTGTTCTGGTATGCCAATCAAACTTTTCATGTTAAATGGGACAATGTTGTATCAGCTCCTTAACGGAGTTCGACAAGGAGGAATTTGATTTCCCTTTTTGTTTAATATGGATATGGACGACTTATCAAGCCAGCTGAATAAGACAAATACAGGCTGTCTTGTTGGTGAATCTATTGTCAATCATCTGATGTACGCAGATGATCTGGTTCCACTCAGCCTGTTGCAACAGATGCTATGGGTGTGCTCTCAGTATGGCTTAGATCATGATATAAAATATAATGCAAAGAAAAGCCACATAATGATAGTCAGAAGTAATCAGGACAGGAAATTAACCTTCCCTACCTTTTATTTATCTGGCAGTCCCCTTGGTGTTTGTGAGGAAATAAAATATCTGGGCCATGTCATTTCTGATGATTGGACAGATGACAACGATATGTATCAACAGCGCTGTCAAATATATTCTCAGGCCAGTATGTTATTAAGGACGTTTTCTATGTGCTCAGATTCAGTTAAATGTTCCCTGTTTAGAACCTACATAACACCATTGTACACTGCTCATTTGTGGTCTATGTAGAGGAAAAGGAGTATACAGATACTGAAAGTAGCCTACAATGATGCTTTTAGATTGCTACTTAATGTGCCTAGGTGGCATAGTGCTGGTCAGTTGTTTCTGTCTAAGCACGTACCAACCTGTAAGGCACTCCTGAGACAACTGATGTATGGTTTCATGTGTCGACTGGACAAGTCTGAGAACTGAATAGTAGAGGCCCTGGTCAACCCTCTAAAGAGCTGCTATCGATTACTTGGAACTTAAGACTACATTGGCACAAAAGTCTTCATACTTTTTATGCACTGTATTATCTATGTTTTATGTTTTCGTTTTACTCTCTTTTTTATAGCTCTATGTCTGTTATTTTATGTGGAACTTGGCGTCTGAAATAAAGATTTATATATATATAAATACATTTATATATCAATGTTTTAGGATTTGTATAACTTTTTACCATTGCATACAAAATCGGAAATGCAATACTAAAAAGATCAGCTTTTGTTAAGAGATCCAAGATTACAAGATCCACAAGGCCTTGGCTAGAAACCAAGGAATGAGTGGGGGCTTGGTCAGCCCACACTCTCCTGAAATGTTGCGTGTGCGTCTTGCCAAGCCCGCGCGTGTGTAAGTTAAGGCTGAGTGTGTGAGGATGTGGAGCACGCGCGGGCAGGAGGAGGGGAGACATTCATTGGAAATTTGGCTGGAAATTAGCCAAGCAAGCATGTTTCAAATATTCACCAAAAATCGACCTTTGATCTTACAGTCAACTTTTTCACAGATTTGTGTTATAAACATTCTCAAGAGTCTTCATATGAACTTGTGATTGAATCAGAGTATCAGTTTTTGACTGGCTGATGTGTAAAGCATTATTTTAGCGTTAGCGATAAGTTCAATTTGCTTTATATCAATCATTTTTGGAGATATGAAGTTGCCTTTGCACACGGTAACATGTTGTAGTGTCTTCCATCGATATACCAAGTTTCGTGTTGATATCTCAAAGATTTGCTGAGACATGACTTCACATCCTGTTTGGCGGCTTTTCTGATGAATTTGATTGGCTGTACCGGACAAAGGGTTGTGAGGATCAAAATTCTTTTCGATAACTTTTGTGACGCTTGGTCTGAAGATCATCTCTGGTAACTTTGAAGAAGATATGACAAAAATTGTAGGAGGAGTAGGCTTTCAAAGGTTTTTGATAAAACCGGAAGTAGCGGAAAATCTATATAACCGGAAATTGACGCCATGGGGTGCGTTGAACTCGGCTTGAACCAGGGAATCCAATGGTACCTCATTTTTGAAAATGGGTCATACGGTTCAAAAGTTGCGTGTGTAAACACAAGTCCAACTTTGACCCGTTGGTGGCGCTGGAGTGGTCTAATGGGAGACATGAAACTTGGTGTAGGTATAGAATCAACTGTCCTTAATGAGTGTGCCAAATTTCACAAAAAGTTGTCGAAGTGTTCTAGGGGCTGCCATTGACTTCCATGGAACAAGAATAATAATAATAAATATAACTGCAAGCAGTAATGGCGGATTCCTCCAAACATTGCGAACCATTGAAAAATGTATATTCTTGACAAATTGGAACTGTATAGAAAAATCTATGCTGCAGAATTACCAATGGGATACCAAATCTGAAATATAATACCATCAAGATCCACAAGGGCCTTTATTTCAACCCAAGGAGTGAAGGGAGGGGGCTTGGTTAGCCTATCCATTCCAGAAAGCCTTTGTGCTTTAGGGCGTGGAATGTAGCGCCACCTATGGGTAATGGTGGGACAGTTGTGGTGTGGTAATTACCCTTGGTCTATACTTTCAAAAAAGCTCGACCAGAGCATACCCCCCACTCTCAGGGTACCGAGCTTCAGCTCAGTCATGATGCTGGGATGAATGTAGGCCTATATGTAGAGACCAGGGAGACAGACACACCGGCCAGCTGCCCTGATGGGTCCGTGGTAGATCATTAATGCGGGTTGTATCCTACAACGCTCGTGGCCTCCGAGTAGGACATACTGCTGCTGATAGATCAAGACGTTTGGTGGTGGACACATTGCTGGACGAGAGTGACATTGTCTGCCTTCAAGAAACCTGGATGGCCAAGCAAGATCTGGACAAATTGAACTCCCTACACAAGATGTTTCATAGTGCTGGAGAGTCCACTACCAATCTCAGCATGAGAATGGTTTGTGGGAGGATAGCTGGTGGTGTAGCTATACTGTGGAACATAAAATATGACCCAACGGTAAAGGTGGTGTGGCTTAACGTTGACTGGGCTATTGGGTTGGAGTTTAATCACAATGAAAATAAATTTACTATTGTAAATGTGTACACACCATATGAATCCTATGACCATGAGGATGAATTTCAGAACAGGTTAGCTTTTATTCAGTCCTTCATAGAGGACAATAGTTCATGTTGTGTCTATGTCATGGGTGATTTTAATGCTGAAATGTCAGATAAGCGTTTATTCGCACAACATCTGCAGCAGTTCTGTAATGAAACTAAATTAATTATATCAAGCGTTATTGCCTGATACAAGTTTTACCTATATAAGTGAAACGTGGCACACAACTTCCTGGCTAGACCATATTGTAACCACAGCCGATGCTCATGACTCACTGGAAAGTATAGAGATGTGTTATGGGCTGGCCACCACTGATCACATACCAGTTGCTATGCTGCTAAATGTTGAGATTGTACCCTTGTTGCTGGCCCCCCAAGAAAACTGGACTGGTCAAAATTGACCAAAGAGGTTCGGCACAGATATTCTCTATTAACTGACAGCTTACATAGTGATGTTGCATTTTCTAGGGATGCCCTAATGTGCACGGATATGAACTGCAAGGATAAACATCATGCTGAAAAGCTCTGTGCCATGTATGATGATATTGTCAAATGTCTTTATGCTTCCAGTGAACCTTTTATTAATCACAAGAGTAAGGTCCCTAACGCACGGCCTGTCTGGAATGAGTTTGTGTCTGAGCAACATGCTGCTGCTAGAGAAGCCTTTAGAGTCTGGTCAGAGGCAGGCAGACCCAGACAGGGAGTGCTGCTTGATAACAAAAACCTCACAAATGCTAGATTTAAATATGCACTCGTTTCATTAAGAGAAATGAAAACACAATGAGAGTAGACTCGCTGGCCAGAAAGATGCAGAATAACAATCTTACTGACTTCTGGAAGGAGGTCAAGATCATAAATAATAACAGAACTCCCCTCCCTTCTGATATCAAAGGGGTTAGTTGTCCAGAGAAGATTGCTGATCTATGGCATGAGCACTACAGTAAACTATTTAATTGTGTTCAAAGTAACACAGTGAGAATTGATAATCAATATAAAGGTATCTCTGCAGACTTGATAGTTAGATCAGTAGATATTTATGATGCCATCCACATGCTAGACAACAACAAAGCTTGTGGTATGGATTCCATTTCTGCAGAGCATCTAAAAAATGCCAGTTATAGACTCAGTCCATTTCTAGCCATGTGTCTCACTGGAATTATGGTTCATGGTGTTCTACCGAACTCTATTATGTCAGTACTGTTAGTGCCTGTTGTTAAAGATAAGGCTGGTAAACTGAACAGCATAGACAACTGTAGCGCCTCTCTAGTTTGGTGGATTTGTAATGAGAGGTGGCTAACCTGAGTTCGTTAGTAATTGTTACTAACTTAAACCAATTTAACATATGAAAAAAACAATACAACCAACTGTTAAACAAAAACAGGAAAGATTTACTTCAGACAAAAAATCAGTTCTTCAGTTATTGGTTCAACATTTACATGACATCGTAATGCACATGGACACACAATACAAACTAGCCGGCAATGCTAACTACACGAATACCTTAATTCAGTACAGTTCTACGGTGCAGGCCTGAGTGTAGCTCGTGTGCGTTGTAGCCGTAAACAAAATGGCTGTTTCGCCAGGATGGCACAAAATAACAAGGAGCTGGTACCTCGGATCAGCAGTGCGGTAGCACACGCACTGCGGCAGAAGGGCGGCAGCAGGTGAAGGAGAGACCGACCAAATACTCTCGTGGATTTACGAGACGAACCAACTCAGGAAGAAGACTGAGGACGACGACAATCCCGACCTCCACCGGCTCCAACCTGGCACTCGCTGTCGCTAGTCTGGCGGCAAAGCCCGTGCTTAATCCAAAACCGCCAACAGCCAAACTCCTCTTTCTGGGTTATTGTTGTTGGTTGAGATATTCACCCAACAATATAAACATAACACCACTAATGATAATATAAAATCTTCACTCTTGGTATTTTACCGTACGCTACAATTTTCTTCTCCCTCCAACTCCTCCGCTCGCTCTGTCTTTTTCTACTCCAACCTCATCTACCCCAACTTCCCGTGTTACCCTGCCCTTTGACCTCAAACCGGATTGGCTTAACATCATAATCAAAATTAAAGCAACAACATAGATTCACAAAACATTCATCTTACTCTCTTCATATTTGTAACCGGTACATTTTAACATGCGTTTTTTAAACAACAGATATACATTTCCAAATGCTGTATTCAGTAAAACATGAACAATATGCATTTCTCATCAAATCAAAATCATACTCTCAAACCTTAAAGTCTATTTATTAAACTATGAACTTAAGTATTATGTATTCAAACTTTTATATTTATGTAATAGGATTGTTTCAACAGAAATGTTTACCACCCGGGCTACACAACTATCGACCCATTGCATTGGCCAGTATCTTGTCTAAAGTGTTTGAGAGAATTATTTGATTGAAATTGGAAATGTATATTCTGACTGCAGAAAATCAGTTTGGTTTTAAAAGAAAACATGGTACTGATCTCTGTATCTATGCTCTGAAGGAGATTGTCTCAGGTACACAAGTCTTAATTCATCTGTATTTTTATGCTTTATTGATGCTTACAAAGCTTTCGATCGAATTTGTCATGAAAAACTGTTTATGAAGCTAATAGCGAGAGGTTTCCCTAAACCTCTTGTGAGGATTTTGGTGTTCTGGTATGCAAATCAAACTTTTCATGTTAAATGGGACAATGTTGTATCAGCTGCTTTCCATGTTGGTAACGGAGTTCGACAAGGAGGAATTTGATTTCCCTTTTTGTTTAATATGGATATGGACGACTTATCAAGCCAGCTGAATAAGACAAATACAGGCTGTCTTGTTGGTGAATCTATTGTCAATCATCTGATGTACGCAGATTATCTGGTTCCACTCAGCCTGTTGCAACAGATGCTATGGGTGTGCTCTCAGTATGGCTTAGATCATGATATAAAATATAATGCAAAGAAAAGCCACATAATGATAGTCAGAAGTAATCAGGACAGGAAATTAACCTTCCCTACCTTTTATTTATCTGGCAGTCCCCTTGGTGTTTGTGAGGAAATAAAATATCTGCCATGTCATTTCTGATGATTGGACAGATGACAACGATATGTATCAACAGCGCTGTCAAATATATTCTCAGGCCAGTATGTTATTAAGGACGTTTTCTATGTGCTCAGATTCAGTTAAATGTTCCCTGTTTAGAACCTACATAACACCATTGTACACTGCTCATTTGTGGTCTATGTACAGGTAAAGGAGTATACAGATACTGAAAGTAGCCTACAATGATGCTTTTAGATTGCTACTTAATGTGCCAAGGTGGCATAGTGCTAGTCAGTTGTTTGTGTCTAAGCACGTACCAACCTGTAAGGCAATCCTGAGACAACTGATGTATGGTTTCAATGATGCTTTTAGATTGCTACTTAATGTGCCTAGGTGGCATAGTGCTGGTCAGTTGTTTCTGTCTAAGCACGTACCAACCTGTAAGGCACTCCTGAGACAACTGATGTATGGTTTCATGTGTCGACTGGACAAGTCTGAGAACTGAATAGTAGAGGCCCTGGTCAACCCTCTAAAGAGCTGCTATCGATTACTTGGAACTTAAGACTACATTGGCACAAAAGTCTTCATACTTTTTATGCACTGTATTATCTATGTTTTATGTTTTCGTTTTACTCTCTTTTTTATAGCTCTATGTCTGTTATTTTATGTGGAACTTGGCGTCTGAAATAAAGATTTATATATATATAAATACATATATATATATCAATGTTTCAGGATTTGTATAACTTTTTACCATTGCATACAAAATCGGAAATGCAATACTAAAAAGATCAGCTTTTGTTAAGAGATCCAAGATTACAAGATCCACAAGGCCTTGGCTAGAAACCAAGGAATGAGTGGGGGCTTGGTCAGCCCACACTCTCCTGAAATGTTGCGTGTGCGTCTTGCCAAGCCCGCGCGTGTGTAAGTTAAGGCTGAGTGTGTGAGGATGTGGAGCACGCGCGGGCAGGAGGAGGGGAGACATTCATTGGAAATTTGGCTAGAAATTAGCCAAGCAAGCATGTTTCAAATATTCACCAAAAATCGACCTTTGATCTTACAGTCAACTTTTTCACAGATTTGTGTTATAAACATTCTCAAGAGTCTTCATATGAACTTGTGATTGAATCAGAGTATCAGTTTTTGACTGGCTGATGTGTAAAGCATTATTTTAGCGTTAGCGATAAGTTCAATTTGCTTTATATCAATCATTTTTGGAGATATGAAGTTGCCTTTGCACACGGTAACATGTTGTAGTGTCTTCCATCGATATACCAAGTTTCGTGTTGATATCTCAAAGATTTGCTGAGACAGGACTTCACATCCTGTTTGGCGGCTTTTCTGATGAATTTGATTGGCTGTACCGGACAAACGGTTGTGAGGATCAAAATTCTTTTCGATAACTTTTGTGACGCTTGGTCTGAAGATCATCTCTGGTAACTTTGAAGAAGATATGACAAAAATTGTAGGAGGAGTAGGCTTTCAAAGGTTTTTGATAAAACCGGAAGTAGCGGAAAATCTATATAACCGGAAATTGACGCCATGGGGTGCGTTGAACTCGGCTTGAACCAGGGAATCCAATGGTACCTCATTTTTGAAAATGGGTCATACGGTTCAAAAGTTGCGTGTGTAAACACAAGTCCAACTTTGACCCATTGGTGGCGCTGGAGTGGTCTAATGGGAGACATGAAACTTGGTGTAGGTATAGAATCAACTGTCCTTAATGAGTGTGCCAAATTTCACAAAAAGTTGTCGAAGTGTTCTAGGGGCTGCCATTGACTTCCATGGAACAAGAATAATAATAAATATAACTGCAAGCAGTAATGGCGGATTCCTCCAAACATTGCGAACCATTGAAAAATGTATATTCTTGACAAATTGGAACTGTATAGAAAAATCTATGCTGCAGAATTACCAATGGGATACCAAATCTGAAATATAATACCACCAGGATCCACAAGGGCCTTTATTTCAACTCAAGGAGTGAAGGGAGGGGGCTTGGTTAGCCTATCCATTCCAGAAAGCCTTTGTGCTTTAGGGCGTGGAATGTAGCGCCACATATGGGTAATGGTGGGACAGTTGTGGTTTGGTAATTACCCTTGGTCTATACTTTCAAAAAAGCTCGACCAGAGAATACCCCCCGCTCTCAGGGTACCGAGCTTCAGCTCAGTCATGATGCTGGGATGAATGTAGGCCTATATGTAGAGACCAGGGAGACAGACACACCGGCCAGCTGCCCTGATGGGTCCGTGGTAGATCATTAATGCGGGTTGTATCCTACAACGCTCGTGGCCTCCGAGTAGGACATACTGCTGCTGATAGATCAAGACGTTTGGTGGTGGACACATTGCTGGACGAGAGTGACATTGTCTGCCTTCAAGAAACCTGGATGACCAAGCAAGATCTGGACAAATTGAACTCCCTACACAAGAACTTTCATGGTGCTGGAGAGTCCACTACCGATCTCAGCATGAGAATGGTTTGTGGGAGGATAGCTGGTGGTGTAGCTATACTGTGGAACATAAAATATGACCCAACGGTAAAGGTGGTGTGGCTTAACGTTGACTGGGCTATTGGGTTGGAGTTTAATCACAATGAAAATAAATGTACTATTGTAAATGTGTACACACCATATGAATCCTATGACCATGAGGATGAATTTCAGAACAGGTTAGCTTTTATTCAGTCCTTCATAGAGGACAATAGTTCATGTTGTGTCTATGTCATGGGTGATTTTAATGCTGACATGTCAGATAAGTGTTTATTCGCACAACATCTGCAGCAGTTCTGTAATGAAACTAAATTAATTATATCAAGCGTTATTGCCTGATACAAGTTTTACCTATATAAGTGAAACGTGGCACACAACTTCCTGGCTAGACCATATTGTAACCACAGCCGATGCTCATGACTCACTGGAAAGTATAGAGATGTGTTATGGGCTGGCCACCACTGATCACATACCAGTTGCTATGCTGCTAAATGTTGAGAGTGTACCCTTGTTGCTGGCCCCCCAAGAAAACTGGACTGGTCAAAATTGACCAAAGAGGTTCGGCACAGATATTCTCTATTAACTGACAGCTTACATAGTGATGTTGCATTTTCTAGGGATGCCCTAATGTGCACGGATATGAACTGCAAGGATAAACATAATGCTGAAAAGCTCTGTGCCATGTATGATGATATTGTCAAATGTCTTTATGCTTCCAGTGAACCTTTTATTAATCACAAGAGTAAGGTCCCTAACGCACGGCCTGTCTGGAATGAGTTTGTGTCTGAGCAACATGCTGCTGCTAGAGAAGCCTTTAGAGTCTGGTCAGAGGCAGGCAGACCCAGACAGAGAGTGCTGCTTGATAACAAAAACCTCACAAATGCTAGATTTAAATATGCACTCGTTTCATTAAGAGAAATGAAAACACAATGAGAGCAGACTCGCTGGCCAGAAAGATGCAGAATAACAATCTTACTGACTTCTGGAAGGAGGTCAAGATCATAAATAATAACAGAACTCCCCTCCCTTCTGATATCAAAGGGGTTAGTTGTCCAGAGAAGATTGCTGATCTATGGCATGAGCACTACAGTAAACTATTTAATTGTGTTCAAAGTAACACAGTGAGAATTGATAATCAATATAAAGGTATCTCTGCAGACTTGATAGTTAGATCAGTAGATATTTATGATGCCATCCACATGCTAGACAACAACAAAGCTTGTGGTATGGATTCCATTTCTGCAGAGCATCTAAAAAATGCCAGTTATAGACTCAGTCCATTTCTAGCCATGTGTCTCACTGGAATTATGGTTCATGGTGTTCTACCGAACTCTATTATGTCAGTACTGTTAGTGCCTGTTGTTAAAGATAAGGCTGGTAAACTGAACAGCATAGACAACTGTAGCGCCTCTCTAGTTTGGTGGATTTGTAATGAGAGGTGGCTAACCTGAGTTCGTTAGTAATTGTTACTAACTTAAACCAATTTAACATATGAAAAAAACAATACAACCAACTGTTAAACAAAAACAGGAAAGATTTACTTCAGACAAAAAATCAGTTCTTCAGTTATTGGTTCAACATTTACATGACATCGTAATGCACATGGACACACAATACAAACTAGCCGGCAATGCTAACTACACGAATACCTTAATTCAGTACAGTTCTACGGTGCAGGCCTGAGTGTAGCTCGTGTGCGTTGTAGCCGTAAACAAAATGGCTGTTTCGCCAGGATGGCACAAAATAACAAGGAGCTGGTACCTCGGATCAGCAGTGCGGTAGCACACGCACTGCGGCAGAAGGGCGGCAGCAGGTGAAGGAGAGACCGACCAAATACTCTCGTGGATTTACGAGACGAACCAACTCAGGAAGAAGACTGAGGACGACGACAATCCCGACCTCCACCGGCTCCAACCTGGCACTCGCTGTCGCTAGTCTGGCGGCAAAGCCCGTGCTTAATCCAAAACCGCCAACAGCCAAACTCCTCTTTCTGGGTTATTGTTGTTGGTTGAGATATTCACCCAACAATATAAACATAACACCACTAATGATAATATAAAATCTTCACTCTTGGTATTTTACCGTACGCTACAATTTTCTTCTCCCTCCAACTCCTCCGCTCGCTCTGTCTTTTTCTACTCCAACCTCATCTACCCCAACTTCCCGTGTTACCCTGCCCTTTGACCTCAAACCGGATTGGCTTAACATCATAATCAAAATTAAAGCAACAACATAGATTCACAAAACATTCATCTTACTCTCTTCATATTTGTAACCGGTACATTTTAACATGCGTTTTTTAAACAACAGATATACATTTCCAAATGCTGTATTCAGTAAAACATGAACAATATGCATTTCTCATCAAATCAAAATCATACTCTCAAACCTTAAAGTCTATTTATTAAACTATGAACTTAAGTATTATGTATTCAAACTTTTATATTTATGTAATAGGATTGTTTCAACAGAAATGTTTACCACCCGGGCTACACAACTATCGACCCATTGCATTGGCCAGTATCTTGTCTAAAGTGTTTGAGAGAATTATTTGATTGAAATTGGAAATGTATATTCTGACTGCAGAAAATCAGTTTGGTTTTAAAAGAAAACATGGTACTGATCTCTGTATCTATG